>NC_137823.1:3535021-3852521 GCF_963921795.1 Nannobrachium achirus
AGTTTTTTTCAAAATAAAACAATAATAAACCATAAACCAAAATGTAAGCATCGGTCAAGCGAGCGCGGGCAAGCAGCAACGCAAGCGAGCCAGCAGCATAAGCAAGATAAGCACAGAACACATGAATTCCGTAGCACTGCTCACTTTACCTTGGCCTGATTTTTTTTTCTCTTCTTTCATAATAGACAGACCAAAATGTAACCACGGGAGGAAAATGGGATTAGAGCGGATTAGACAGACAATATGAAGAGTTCATTTGCAAAAACAGATAACTCCGTTTTTATAAATGTTCACAAATCCAGTTTATTTATTGTGCACTCAAAGTAATATCAATCAAACTGAAGTTGGGTGGATTTGACTAAGTAAAAATGACTTAACAAAATAGATGTATCATAAAAAATGTAACTTTATTAGAAAATAGTTTTTCTTTTAATTTAAACTTATTTTTTTGGCAAAAACAGATAACTCCAACAGTCGTTTTGTATCAAAAACAGATAACTCCACAATTGATGTTTCACCATTGAATTTGGCCATATCGAGGACGCAAAAAGGATTTCCAGAATTTTACAGGAGAGCAAAAACAAAGTTTTGACAACATACTTAAGTAGTCTGTACTTTTATAGGGGCCACATGTAGCCACCAGGGGGCACAATAGGGGACAACTCAGGGGCCCCTGGGGTGCTAAAGGTGCACCGTTGCTCCAATCTGCACCAAACTTGGCACAACCACTGTTCAGGGGTCTACCATGACAATAGTCACACCAGGGGCCACCTCACAGGCCACACCAGGGGCCCCAGTGTACCATACCAAGGGCCCCCGGGGGCCCCAGGGTGCCAAAGGCACACCATTGCTCCAATCTGCATCAAACTTAGCATGAACACTGTTTAAGGGTCTGCCATGACAATAGTCACACAAAGGGCTAAACCAGGGGCCCCAGTGTACCATATCAAGGGCCCCCGGGGGTCCCAGGGTGCCAAAGGCACACCATTGCTCCAATCTGCATCAAACTTAGCATGAACACTGTTTAAGGGTCTGCCATGACAATAGTCACACAAAGGGCTAAACCAGGGGCCCCAGTGTGCCATATCAGTGGCCCCTGGGGTCCCCAGGTGCCAAAGGCGCACTGCTGCTCTGATCTGCACCAAATATGGTACAAACACTGTCCATGGGTCTACCATGACAATAGTCACACCAGGGGCCACCTCACAGGCCTCATCAGGAGCCCCTGTATATCAGGGGCCACTGGGAGCCACACGCCACATGGGGCCACATGGTAGACCCCTGAACATTGTTTGAGAACATGTTGGTGCATAATGGGGCAACAGTGCGTCTATGGCACCCAGAGGCCCCTGGGGGCCACACATGGCCCCTGGGAGCCACACATGGCCCCTGGCAAGACTATCTTCATGGCAGACCCCTGGAACAGTGTTTGAGACAAGTTTGGTGCATAATGGGGCAACAGTGTGCCTATGGCACCCAGAGGCCCCTGGGGGCCACACATGGCCCCTGGGAGCCACACATGGCCCCTGGTGTGACTTTCCTCATGGCAGACCCCTGAACAGTGTTTGAGACACTTTTGGTGCATAATGGGGCAACAGTGTGCATAATGGGGCAACAGTGAGCCTATGGCACCCAGAGGCCCCTGGGGGCCACACATGGCCCCTGGGAGCCACACATGGCCCCTGGTGTGACTTTCCTCTGGGCAGACCCCTGAACAGTGTTTGAGACACATTTGGTGCATAATGGGGCAACAGTGCACATAATGGGGCAATAGTGCGCCTATGGCACCCAGAGGCCCCTGGGGGCCACACATGGCCCCTGGGAGCCACACATGGCCCCTGGTATGACTATCTTCATGGCAGACCCCTGGAACAGTGTTTGAGACAAGTTTGGTGTATAATGGGGCAACAGTGTGCCTATGGCACCCAGAGGCCCCTGGGGGCCACACATGGCCCCTGGGAGCCACACATGGCCCCTGGTGTGACTTTCCTCATGGCAGACCCCTGAACAGTGTTTGAGACACTTTTGGTGCATAATGGTGGCAACAGTGTGCATAATGGGGCAACAGTGCGCCTATGGCACCCAGAGGCCCCTGGGGGCCACACATGGCCCCTGGGAGCGACACATGGCCCCTGGTGTGACTATCTTCATGGCAGACCCCTGGAACAGTCTTTGAGAGAAGTTTGGTGCAAAACGGGGCAACAGTGTGCATGTGGCACCCAGAGGCACCTGGGGGCCACACATGGTCCCTGGGGGCCACACATGGCCCCTGGTTTGACTATCCTCATGGCAGACCCCTGAACAATGTTTGAGACAAGTTTGGTGCATAATGGGGCACCATCTTGGTTCACATGGTATAAACATGCTGCCCAATGGATTTATCTGTTTCTGCAAACAAAGAGCTATGTCACTTGTCTGTTTTTGCTACAAAACCTGATCTTTGAGGGCGTTTAGAATGGGATATATCTGCCTTAACAACAAAATTGATTTTATATTCTAATAAAACTCTAACTTAACTGTTATTTACAATAGGCATCTCATTTTTTTCCAAAATGGCTTTTATCTGTTTTTGCAAATGAACTCTTCATATATATCATACATTAACACTAATAAAAGGGTTTGTCAGTCAGAACTTGATTTTTTTTTTCCAGAAGTCTTACTTAGTCAAAAGTAAACAAAATATATAGTACCATTGTCTCGGGGCGTCCCCAGGGTCAAAAGAGTGTTTGTTCTTTTCGGGACATTGTAATCCATGAAAGTCACGTAGCAGATCTACAAGCTCACAACGCTTCCCATCGCGTTGTTCAAGCCCTTCAGCATCTGAAAACATGGTTTGCGTCCTCTGTTCCTTCCTAATGGGGTTGAACATCCAGTGGCAAATAATGTCCGATTTCTCCGCAACTCCGCACATATCCATTGAAATGTTCCAGGAAAGGTTTTAGGTATTGCTGGTAAATGGGAGTTCCCGATGATCTTCCAGAGTGATGTGAGGTCCGGGTTAAAAAGAGGTTCTGGGTTTAGATTGTAACATCTCATCCGTGTGTGTCCAGGTTTTACACGATAAAAACACTGCTTCTCGGAGCAGGGGGCTTTTTTTTAGCTTGAATGGTCATGTTTCTTAAAAATGTTCTTGGGAGCGCTGAGATAAAAAGCTCCTGTATTCAACATCTCAGAGTCGCCTGAGACAGAAATAAAAATAAATAAAATAAGATAAGACTGAGATGAAAACGAAGACGTGTAAGCGTAAAGCATGAAGATTTCCGTCAGAACGTTCTGTTCTGGAACATAAAGGAAATCTACCAATTAAAATAACCACGCTATTTCTTATGTGATTAAGTAGCTGGAAACAGCTATTATTAATAAAATAACCACGCGATTTGTTATGTGGTTAAGTGGCTGGGTTATGCACTGGCCAAGAGATTCTCCCTTCAGAACAATTGCTTTTGTTCTGGGTACACTAAACGAAATCTTGTAAAGATTTCCTTCAGGACAGAAATAACTTTCGTCCTGGCAACACTAAACTGGAGTCTCGTGCTAAATAACACCAACTAATAATATGGACAAACATGAATCTGTGACCAACAGTCTGCTATGTCCGCAGAACAGGAAACCTCAGTCTCTATTCTGTTACTCCTCCGTGCAACAAAAAGCGACAAAACAATAGACTAAAACATTAAACATTAAAAACGCAGCTGTGTTAAGAGCTAGCTAGACTCTTAAGACAGCAGGTATAAACGTATGACCTGGGTTCTGTTGAATGAGGACGTAGTGTGTGAGAATGAAGCATGTCGCCCTCTCAAAGCCTCTGTGCGGAGAGATGAGGGGAGAGAGACCGTCCGTGAAAGGCTCCTGGTGTGGAACGCTGTGCCAGAGCCAAACCTGGCCGCCTCCATTTCGGCATTGTCTATCTTGGCCGTTAAAGCTGTTCTCAGTTCATTCTCCAAGCTTTGAAGAGACGCTTCAAACTCAAAGGTGTTGTTCCATTTGTAAAAAGGTTGTTTAGATTTTGGCAGGTGTTTTCTGTGCATTTCCCATTTTGCAGCTGGTCGGGTAGGTGGAGGATGAGATAAAAGCTAGTTTGCTTGTAGGGGAAACGTCTGATAATATCCTCGGCTGGTTGTTACTAGCAGAGATGAACGAAGTGGGATTCCAAAACAAACTGTCCAGCTGTATCGAATCCATAAACGTCAAATCAGTAGAAATCCGTAACTGGTTCTAGCAGCGGAGAAGACAAAATTAGTCCAACAACATTGAGTCCCCAATATCTCCTCGGAGCTAATCCGGCAATCGAATGGACCATTTGATGGAATTTTGGTTCATATTCCATATTGATAAACAGTTTTCCCCAACCATAATAAAGTACTCCACACACAAGAAATGATGAATGTCCACACCAGGGAATATGCGTTTTTGTGTTGAAGTTTAGTCAGAGTTCAAATTACTGTACAGCAGTACAGTAGAGCAAAATCACCCATCTTTGCTTCTCTCTGAGTGACAAGCATAATGATTTCACAGATATATGGATTTACAGAATACATTAGTCACATTCTGATTGGACAAAGTTAAACATGACAAGTACAGTAGAGCAATGGATATCAGATGTTTTCGTGTTACAGGCACCAGTCGTAAGGGCAGATAGTATGTTTGGCGTTTTGTTATCCTGTGTCCTGTACATAATGACCTGATTGGCATCTCTCAGTGGTCATTCTCCTGCGTTAGTTAGTTGTTCAAAACATCATGACATTGACACTGAAAATGGTATCTATACCATGTTAAACAACAATAACATATTTTACTATCAGGGCTATCTGATTGATAAGTGCATTCAGGTATTATGAATAAATACAGTGATTGCTGCCCTTAAATACGGCGAGTGCCTCCACCTTGGGCCCTAGTAACTCAGTCCCCCCCCCCCAGTCATACTGTAGCGTTAGACATATGATACTCCAGGTTTTGTTAATGCAGCATTTTAGAATTTTAGACACTTTAAACCCTTTACATCAGCTGGTTGAAAATTGCCGATCTACAAGCTTGAAGATAGGCTGTTTAAAATAGAATAGCCTAATAGTGAACGTTTTTAAGTATTTGCATAACAATGTTCACTGAGACATACAGACAAGCCCCATCACCACACATGGGTGTAAACTTCACGCCTTCATCCATGACAATAAACAAGCATAGTCATGTTAAATAGCCTAGCTGTCCTGTCAGGTTATAATGAATAAACATATACAAACGGAGCTGCTAGCTAGCTCCAGCTAGCTAACTATCTGTCAGCCCTGGACAGCCCTGTACACATTCAAATCAGATATCAGATGATCTAAAAACGAATCCTCTATAATCCCCATATATTAACAGGTTACCTGGCCATCAAAACGATTGGTTTGCCTATGTCAGAAATGACTAATTCATGCATAAATGACACTTTAAACAGGCGATGCTAATACGCTAATTGTTTAGCTTTGGCTGTCATTGGATCAAAGATGTCCAAATACAATGAAATCAGGCATTCTAGACACAATAATACCTGTGTTTAGTGGCGTTGTGGCATTCTGTGTAAATCTAATGCACAACTGTACATACCTGTATATGACTCTGTTATCCTCTGCTAGCTACCAGGCAGTGGCAGACTGAGTGACAGATACAATAATCCACATGCCATCAAAAAGATATAACAAATAAAAATGAAATGTTATTGGAGCCTAAACAGCACCAACAGACCATAAGTATCTGTTGTTGGGGGTCTGTAATGAATTAAGTTGCTAAATATGCCTGTCCAAAACAAACGCTGGCTGGCTGAGTGCGTGCTGTTGTTGTGATGCAGGTGGGCGGGCACTATAGTTTCTGCTACGTGACGGTGTTGAGGCGCGCACAACGATTGGTAGTTTCAGCTTAGTGAGCGCGTGAGGGTAATAACGAGGGCAGTGAGCGATTGGTCGAATGAGCCAATGGAGGTAAAACAGCCAATGGGCGCAGTAGGTTTGGTGGAGGGCGGTGCTCTGGACTGCTCTCCCCTGCTTTCGACTCCTGCGATCTCCTCTCCTCTCTCTCCCCCTCATCCTCTCCTCTCCTCTCTGTCCCCCTCATCCTCTCCTATCCATAAGTTATGGATATTGATTGATTGTATATTTTATTAGACAAAATGAAGAACAGTACAAGTAGCCTACAGTTATACACCCTGCCTAAAAGGAACACCCCAAATAAGTCATGTGGATGTGACTGGTATTAAAATTAGATCTACAAATCATGTGGATGAGACAGGTGATGGATTTAGAGCTACAAATTATGGTATGGAACTGCCGATGGAATTAGATCTACAAATCATGGGTATGGGACTGGTTTTAGAATTAGATCTACAAATCATGTGGATGTGACTGGTTTTAGAATTAGATCTACAAATCATGTGGATGAGACAGGTGATGGATTTAGAGCTACAAATTATGGTATGGAACTGCCGATTGAATTAGATCTACAAATCATGTGGATGTGACAGGTGATGGATTTAGAGCTACAAATTATGGTATGGAACTGCCGATGGAATTAGATCTAAAAATCATTGGGATGGGACTGGTTTTAGAATTAGATCTACCAATCATGTGTGTGTGTGTGTGTGTGTGTGTGTGTGTGTGTGTGTGTGTGCGCGCGTGCGTGCGTGTGTGTGTGTGTGCGCGCGTGCGTGCGTGTGAGTATGCATGTGTATGTGTGCATATACATGCGTGCGTGCGTTGTGCGTCCATGTGTTCCCTGGACCATTGATTGATTGAAGGCTTTATTAGAAGTTTGCATAGGAAAATGTACAGATTCATGACGGTACAGTTCACTGGTACAAGGTCTACTAAAAGGAGATCCATGAAAAGACTAAGCTTATTTCAACAGGAAACCATTTAAGTATCTCATATAACATTGAATGACAGACAAATAGAACACAGTACTATGCAGTAGATATGTAAAGAAAAAGGGGGAAAAAAAGAAAAGAAAACAGTAAATCTAAACAAACAGTAAGTATATACAAGGAATATACAGTAAAACTAAAACAAACAGTAAGTATATACAAGGAATATACAAGTATACAAGTATATACAAGGAAGGGGCAGGGAGGGTAGGGTTGGGCTAGGTTTTTTTACCAGTTGCGAACGGCTGCTGCCTGTAAGTGGTTTTTCAGGGCAATTTTAAAGGATGCTAGTGATCCACACTCCTTTATGGCCTTCGGTAAGGCATTCCACATTTTTGTGGTATAGCAGAAGAACGAGTTCGACCCTTTCTTTGAGTTGACTCTGGGTTGAACGTGATCTGTGGCACTGCCTCTGGTGTTGTAATTATGGACATCCTTAACGTTTATAAAGTATTTTGACAGGTACTTGGGTATCATAGTGGTGTAGTGTATCTTGTACACCAGGCCCATTGCAAGTTGCTGTACTCTGTCATCTACTCTGAGCCACCCCACTCTAAACTGGTGAGTAGCGGTGAGGTGAGTCTGATAGGGAAGGTTAAGCAGGACCCTAATTAGTTTATTTTGGGCTGTTTGAAGTTTAGTTTTAGTTCTTTGAGAACCAGATAAATAGCCAATGCCGTGGGAACTATAGGTGCTGCAGGTGCGCCAGCACCCCTAGTGGTCTGGAGGGGAAATTTTCATTTTTTATTTTAAAACGTAAAGAAAAAAATAAAACATTACAAAAAACGTTGCCTGTTTTTGTTGTTGCTTATTCATTCATTTATATATATTTATTTTTGGGGGGGGCGAGGATTTAGTGTTATATCTATGCAGTATATTTACAAAATTAATGATAGGTCTACTACCCATGCACCTTGCGGCCCGCACTGCACGCTGGGCATCAGGTGGCATTTCCTTGTTTACAAGAGCAAAGGGAAAAGCTCTAGTGCAAAATAATGTCTCAAAAACGCATTTCGGATTTTTTTGGCAAACCAAAGCCTAAAAGAAGAATAACAGAAGCTCAACTGAGCCACGAAAGTAGCAGCCAGTTGCCTACAACTAGCAGCACTGCTGCAGAGATTGCTGTGGAAGATCTGCCCTCAGGCCCCGGTGTCAGTGACACTGCCCCCGGCAACCTCAGCCCTGTCTCCGCCGAAAGCCCAGAGGCCGAGACTAGCAGCGATGATGATGAGACCCAACCCGAACCCGCTAATGTGGATCCAGCACCAGCTAATGTGTCGGAGCAAGATGTAAACAGTCTATCAGCCTTTGAGGAGCCGTTTCAGCCACCCAACTTTAATTTTCCAGGCCGACGTTTTGGGACCGAATCATTCAAGCGCTCTTTCAAACCGGCTTGGTTTTCTGAATTTAACTGGTTGCATTACGTGGCGGAGAGTGACCGGGTCCTGTGTTTTTCATGTGTAAAAGCAGTGGAAAAAAAGCTGATAAGTGAGGTCAGTCTGAGGGCAGCTAATACATTTGTTAACGGGGGGTTTGCAAACTGGCGTAAAGCTAAAGAAAAGTTTAAAGAACACGAGAAATCATGGTTGCACAATCATGCCGCGGAGAAGCATGTTGGATTGAAGCAAGTTCCTATCAACGCCCTCTTGTCTGATGCCAAAGCAAAACAACAGCAAATAGGAAGAAATGTTCTCGAGCTTCTTTTTAGAACGATTCGTTTCTTAGGCAGCAAGGGAATCGCCTTCAGGGGCGACACAACGAGGGATGGCATACTTTATGAGTTGATGGAAGAGCGCACGTATGATAGACCTGACGAACATGAATGGGTTTTGCGACGAGACAACTGGATGTCCAATACCATTCAGAATGAGATAATCCAACAGTTTGCCCATGCCATTCAAAGGGATATTGTCACCCGTGCAGAAGGATGTCACTTTTATGGCCTCACAGCTGATGGTACAACAGATACAAGCACCACAGAGCAGTTCTCAATTAATGTGCAATTTGTTAACCAAGACAACCTCGAGTCTAATTGCTTATTTTTGGGATTTTATAATGCAGAAGACAGCACTGGAGAAACTCTGTTCAATTGCATTAAGGATGTTTTTTTAAGGCTGAACATTCCTATTGAACGTGTTATTGGATATTGCTTTGATGGAGCCAGTAACATGTCGGGATGCTTTTCTGGAGTTCAGGCTCGCATGAAAGAATTAAACCCCCAGTCATTGTATGTGCATTGTAGCAACCATGCACTGGACCTCGTTCTACAAGAAGTAGCACGCGAAGTGAGTATTGTGGCTGACACTTTAAACTTTGTGCGGGGAGTTGCTGTTGTAATCAGGGAATCGTCTAAGCGAAAACAGCTTTATGAATCGCTTTTTGGCCCCGAGGAAGTGACTGTCACTATACTAGGCCTTTGCCCAACAAGGTGGTGCGTCCGCGCGACAGCTGTACAGCGCATTCGCGAATCATACAGCACTCTCCTGGCCACATTGGGTTCACTGAAAGATGACAGGAGTGTCAGAGGGGATGCAAGATCAAAGATTGCGGGACTACACAAACAAGCTCTGAAAGGGAGAAATTTTTTTGGTATCCTCTGCTGTGAAGCATTATTTGAACCCTGCGAAGCCGTGGCAAAGACACTACAGAGCCCCAAAGCCAGTGCCCTCGGTGCGCTCCAGTGCGCCGACACGCTCAAAAGGCGCATCCAAAGTCTGAGAAGTGATGACAAAGTCAAGGAGATGATGAGCAAGTGTTCATCGCAAGCAGGCCTGAAAATGCCAGCAGTCGCCAGTCCCAGCAGAGTGAGCAAAACCCCCGCTCGTTATCGCCAAACCACGGCTCCGGAGACTGTGGCGGACAGCGAAGCAACCGCGGTGTGGCGACGTGGCTTTTACGAGGCTGTTGATTTGCTGCTGTTAGAGTTGAACAGAAGATTTGACCAAGACGCTATGCAAATAGCCGCAAACAGAGAGAGTGCAGTAATGCAGGCAGCAGTGGGGAAATCTTTTGATTTGGGGAGCCTCCACCTACCCAATCAGATAGACAAAGGGCGCCTTGATCTCCAGCTAAAAATGCTGGGTGATTTTGTCAAAGAGTCACAGCCTAAATGCAAAACAGTACAAGAAGTAGCATCCCTTGTTTCCCAGCTCCAGCCACAAACAAGAACCCTCCTTTCAGAAGCTGAAAAACTAATGGAGCTATGCCTGTGTTTGCCCATCTCTGTGGCCTCATCTGAGCGCACCTTTTCTGCCCTGCGTCGCCTGAAAACCTGGCTGCGCAGTACCATGACACAGAAGCGACTCACTCACCTGGCCCTTATGCACGTCCACCCTAACATTCTCAAGAAGTTGGACATACACAGCCTTATGAGGACATTCATTTCCACTACGCCGGAGCGCAAATCTACGTTTGGATTACTGTGACTTTGATTTGGATTACTGTTTCACTGTTACCGTTGGCCTACATGGTGACATTTGGATTGTGACGTTGGATTATTAATGTTTGGATTAATGGACTCGGCCCGCAGCAGCCTCCTGACATGGTACAGTAATGCATGTATTATTAAGGCAGCTGCCGCCGTGCAGAATTATAGGCCTATATGCACACCCTTTTCTTGTAGGCTATGTGTTACTGTTGTGTGTGACTGTGTGTATACATTTATTGTTTTGCATTTATTACCGCTGAGCAGAATAGCCCTATATATGCACCCTTTTCTTGTGTGTGTTCTGTGTTAATACAGTGATGCAGACAGTGCTGATTATGTTGGGGTAGCGGTTTTCAGGTCTATTGATAGTGATACAGTATGAATACAGCATTCGTTTCTTTGTTAAAACACCCGGTTTTGATACTAAAAAGCGTTGTTCAGGTGTGAAGTAACTTGGGTGATAGGCTATGCATACAGCAATCGTTTCTTTGTTAAAACACCCTTTGATACTAAAGCATTGTTGAGGTGTGAACTTGGAGGTTTTGGGATCAATGCATGTCCATTTGAGAGGCGTGACCCCTTTTCAGAAAAGATATTGAACATTATAGACTACATTCAATATAGTCTACTAAGCTGGCTAGCCTATATGCACATTTTTCTGTATGTACTGTATGTGTTGTCAGTGTGAGTGCAGTATGTGCACAATAAATGGGACGCGGCTTTGCGTTCCCAAAGTTTGAATTTGTCTACTTATTTTATTCTTGCAATTAATATAAAGTGTTTGCCAACGTGTTAAAATCAATTGGCTTTGATGTGGTTTTATGTATATAGGCCTATAGGACCTAATATTACTTCTACTGTATTCTTGTGTTTTAACGGGCCACCGCTGCCCGCTGCTGCTGTGCCAGTGTGCCACTGTTGTTGTATGTCTCATATGTTTCAGCCTACATCTATCATAGATGCTTATCTGGGGGTATTTGTCCAGTCCTGTTATGTTAGGCTATTTGATATGCTACATTGCATGACTATTCTGCAATTTGGCCTATTTATATTTTTAAAAACACGAATTAAACCCATTATAAAATTGATTAAAAACCGATAAAAAACGCAATTTTTTGAAGTCTCCCTGGGACAGCACCTGTACCTGAAAATGACTTCCCACGGCCCTGTAAATAGCCGATCTACAAGCTCACAAAGTTACACAGTGCAACTTATTGTGAGCTTGTAAATCATGTGAGACCACACGACACTTCCTCCTTCCGCCTTTCTAGGAAAGCCCCGAAATAACTCTATGCCCGAATAACTAGGGGATTGGCCCTGGCCTGACAGAGAGAGAGAGAGAGAGAGAGAGAGAGAGAGAGAGGGGGGTGGGGGCGGGCCCCTCACTGTGACGTAGCGGAGCGGCACCAGCCTATAAAGATTGGGTGATACAACGCTCCGATACAACACAGCCGAGGAGAGGAAAGAGGAGACACTTTTTAAAACGTTTCAGCCTTTAAACCGGCGATAAAACCGAGAGAGAGGAAGAAGAGGATTCGTATTTTTGTTCTCTAAATCGAAGAATCGTCAGGTATGTTTTATTATTTTGAGTTTTTATATTATTTGACAGCGAGAGTGTGGGTCTGTTTGTTTGTAGTGCGGCGGAGTGGTTTTGAGAGCGGAGCGATATTTGGTGATTCCCCTGCGTTGTCCGCCTGTTCGCTCGCGCTTCCTCCCAAAAAAGAACGGATCTACAAGCTATCAACGCGTCGCGTTGACCCTCAGGTGTGTTTGTGTGTAGATAGATACTGTAGGTGTAGCTATGAACATGTATTTATTATGAATGTGTGATGTAAGATATTATGTGTTACGTGTTTTTGCAGAACTTGCCATTCACCATGAAATCTATTGAGATCAGATGTTTCTTTGAATCATACCATGAGCAGCCACCTCCCTTCACGTTTGATCTTAAAGAGAGTGGTACTGATGACAACACATGGACTGCAACCATCAGAAAAGGTACCTACCTTATGTATTATGTACACTGTCACCTGTCTACTGGAATGTTTTTTGTTTACTTATGCAGTGCCAGTGTATTTCTGAATGATGATGCCTATATATTGTTGTTCTCGTGTCAGGTGACTTGTTGGGTGTCGAAGAAAAAAAGACAAACAAACGACAACTACTTGATCAGCCAGACTCAAGAAAAAGGAAAATGCGTAAGTGAGAGAGAGCATTATTAGGTTTAATTTGAGAGATTTTCAGCATTGTAGAACCAGGCAGCAACTGCATCAATGTGTCAATTTAGTATCATTTGACTTTTTTTATCATATCAAATCGTTGCACATAATCAATTTTTATCAATATTGCCCATGTATCTGTTAAAATGTATTGTTACACCCCTACCATACAGTGATGTATGTTAGAATGTATCCCTACCAGACAGTGATAACCATCTCTCTTACAGACAGATGGCAGAGCTCTCATTCATCAGGTGAAGGAACCAGTAAGAGACAGTTCCTAAATGAGCCAGGTGAGTTTAAAAGTCTTTACTCATGATTGGAGGAAAACTTGTCACCCAAAAGTTTTTGAAACTGCTTTTTTCTCCTCACAGGCTGAAGTCCAAACACTATAGTAACTAACTAGTACTATCAGAACATAGACCCATTTTGTTATTTTTTGAATTAAATTAAATCACTTACCCTACCTTTAAATCGTTGAATCGTATGATCGTATCGTATCTTATCACCATGAATAAACCAATATTGTCCATGTTAAAAAATCCTGCCTGACAGTGATTTCTATCTCTCTTACAGACAAATGGCAGAGTTCTCATTCATCAGGTGAAGGAACCAGTAAGAGACAGTTTGTCCTAAATGAGCCAGGTGAGTTTAAAAGTCTTTACTCATGAGATAAATTCATTCCAGATAACCTCAACATTAGAAAAAGACCAATTCATGGACTCTTAATGTTGCAGTTCAGCCTTGTTTATAGGCAGACATCCCTGCTTGTCTGGCTATATGAGACAAGTGACAATGAGGTGTTTGTCATGGCCCCCCTCAACTGTGATTGGATGGCCGTGTAAAATGTGACGGTTATTAGAGCCGTTTTCTACTAAAAGTTAAACATTATTCAACTCATGGTAGTATGGTGTATATGCAGAGCTCCCATTGAAAACAATTCAAAACATACTCTAGCCTCAGGACAAAATGCTGTGGTGGGCACAGACCCTTATTTGATAACATAATATCGTAAAATCTAAATCACTAGTAAGCACAGGTAATCAAGAACTGCATTGTAAAGTATTGAGCAACTTCCACAGTCTAGGCCCCTCCCTATCCCTAGATTTTAATAAATCGATATGGAATATACAAGTAGTGTATATTGAATTGATCAGATGTTCTGATTCTTCCCTGATGATGCAATTTAGTGAAGTGGTTCACTAAATAGTGTGTCTAGTGTTTGATGCAGCCTGTGGCTTTAGAAGCTGTTTGTTTTCTTCATGAAAGTCATTTCTGTTCCAATATCAACTGATTGTTGTTTTCTCTCAGGTGCATCAGCTGTGAAAGAACCTCAGATCAGCCAGACAAGAGGTAAGATGTTTAATTCTCTCTGACCTTTATGTTTGACCCTGATGTCAAACCAACAACTACAGAATACTCAATTGGATAATGAGATAATTCATGTCTGAGGTCTTTTTTTCTTTTCTTTTTCTCTTCTGACTTTTTTTTTTGACAGACATGAAAGCTGACTTCTTGGTGAAGAACAGGTCTGCTCTGATCCAGCGTGTCAGAGAGGTCCTGTGTGTGGCAGATGACCTGCTCGACAAACACATTTTCTCAGCGGAGACGTACGCCCGCATCAAGGAAAAAAAGACCAGTTATGAACAAATGAGAATACTATTTGACACCGTTCAACCTAAAGGGAAACGAGCCATGTCAGTGTTCTACGATGCTCTGCAACAGCACGAATCCTTTCTTCTTGAAGATCTGGGTAAGAGAACCAACAACTTATAAATCTCTATTTCAGTCCAGTCTGTTTGGAGTTCTGTGTGACGTGTGTTTACTTTTTGTTTGTTTTCATATTTCAGCAGAAGAGCAGGGCTGATAATCCTGCTGTATTATCTCCCACTGGCAGCTGAAAGCCAGGCTGACCTCTGACCTCCTGTCTGACCTCTGACCTCCTGGCTGACCTCTCCCCTCCTGCAGGGGCGTAGCACCAAATTCTGGGCCCCTAGGACAGAAATCTGTATGGGCCCCCGGGGGGCCCGGCCAGAGAGGGGCCGGCCAAAGTGTTGCCGGCCAACCGGGAACACCTTGTTACTGTTTGAATGACAGGTCTCACAATGATACGGTAGCCCTGATTGCCTCAGCACATGTATTCCTGCATAATAGGGGAGACAGACAAATTCACACTCACACAGAGGGGGGTATTAGGCTAGTCAATCTAAGGTTTGACCCAAAATGAATTGCACTAGTAATGGTTCAAGGTTTTTTATGATCCTTAGGGTCATCCAAATAACATATTAAAAGTTGTGAATTATATATTTAGTGGATCAAGGTAAATTTAAAGGGTTCATGTTTGGGTCCATTCACTTACTATACAGGAAAAAAAAGACCCCCCAAAAATCTTCTTTAAGTAGCATGTGAGGGGTCTAACTAGGGGTTTTTCATGGTCCTGAATCCATTGCAATTATTCATTTTGCACAAAAAAACATTTGTCGGCTTAAAAACGGACACCACAAAACGGAGCTGACCCCAGAAAAGTGATGACTCATCACTATACCATAGTTCTATGGGTCCATTTTTAGCCCAAGGAATGTTTTTTTTGTGCAAAACAAATGCTTGCAATGTATTCAGAATCATGAAATACCCCTAGTTAGACCCCGCGCATGGTACTTAAAAAAGATTTTTTGGGGGTCTTTTTTTCCTGTATAGTAAGTGAATGGACCCAAACTTGAACCCCCTGAATTTACCTTGATCCACTAAATATATAATTCACAACTTTTAATATGTTATTTGGATGACCCTAAGGATCATAAAAAACCTTGAACCATTACTATTGCAATTTATTTTGGGTCAGGCCCTTTTTTAGCTTAGATTGACTGGCCTAATCATCACATGTGTTCTATCCATCCTGTCATTCAATGTTATATGAGATACTTCAATGGTTTCCTGCGTAAATAACAGCAATAGCAGCAATGTAGGACTTTCCTAGGATCTCCTTTTAGTTGAACTGTACCGTCATGAAACTGTACCTTTTTCTATACAAACTTCTAATAAAGTCTTCAATCAATCAATCAATTGATATAGGAATGTACTTTTTGCTGTCTACTGAAGCATATGACACCCAGGAGAACAAGGGAGAAACTGGTCACTCATACATTAGGGAAGACTACCATCTAGTGGCCAAAAACAGTAGTCAAAACGTGGAAGCAGGAGAAACCATTTTGGGCTGTAGGGGTGTGCACAATATAGAGACCCAATACAACAGTCGCTCATTGGTTTTATTTCGGCGGCGGAAATTTTTAGTTTAGACACAAATGATAATGATAATAGTTATTATTATAATTGGGGGGGAAAAAATGTTTTACTCCAGACTTTTCGAGGGCCCTGGCACCTTGGGCCCCCCTACCTCAGTCTAACTTTCCTAGGCCCTTCAGCGCCACTGCCTCCTGGACACATCCCTGATGACCTCACTAGAGATGACGTGTGTGAAACAACCAGCAGGGGGGCGTGTATCAAAACAATGGAACAAGGGCGGAGCGCTTGTTTTCGGTGGAGATGACGGAGGCGCGCCAGCGTTATATTATAAACACAATCTGATCTAGTTAATAACAATCATGACATAGGCTATTTATTATAATCACTAATTAACTATGAAGTGTCTTTAATTATAATTAAAGTAGAAATAGTCAAAATAACAAGGACAAATTGTTCTGCCCACAACCTTATCAAACCAAAATGCCTAAACTACTGTAAATGTAGGTCTAACTATGATAATGGTTCTTGTAAGTCCCAATTATTAAATAGAATACCTTATATAGAACGTATAATGTGTTATGATTGTTTCTTGTGTTATGTTATGAAACATTGCATGTAGGCCTATATTACTATTACCTATAACCTATACACGAGTGAGCTCTCGGCACCTCCGCGCGGTCCAGGTGAACACAACGGAGCGCTCCCTACCTCCGGTTAAGCCAATCACAAGCTTCCACTGCTGGAAGCGGGATGTTGTTTTGATACACGCAGCAGGGGGTGCAGTCACATATGGAGCGTCAAGCAGCAAAACCTCCATCCAGGGGCGGGCTGGCCATCTGGCATACAGGGCATTTGCCCGGTGGGCTGGTAGGCTAGGGGGGCTGGTGTAAAAAAAAAAAAAAAATAGCCAAAGTTCTGACACATTTTGGCACTAATCATGTTCATACTCCGCTTGTTGGTGGTGAGAACTGTATACTAACTTATACAATTTATGGATTGTGTAGTTGTGTATTATCATTTGTTGTCTGTAAAAGTTGTGGTATTAAACACTTGTGTATTTATATGTGCCGCCCTCGACCGGTAGAGTATCTTCGCTGGTTGTGAGGGCTGGTCTGGCCAAGATGCCAGGGCTGAATTTTAGTCCCAGTCCGTCCCTGCCTCCATCCACTCCCATGTTAAGGGAAAAAACAGAAGCAGCGTTTGGCCGAATCGTCAATGAGCAGCTGCTGATGCTCGTACACCAAGCTGGTATTCAACGCTTGTGGTTCAGCGCTGCTCAACTGTCACCCGGCAGTGATATACTGTAGGCACTAACCAATGGGACAGAACTAAAACGCAGGGAGAACGGCACTTTATTGTTGACGCTCCCATCAGCCGCTCAAAGGAACGGCAGGAAATGCAGCTATAGGCAGCATTATTCCGAGCTTGGTATGCGATCGCGTACATTTCCTGATGAACTTGAATCCACGGTGCACTAAAGTAAACTCCCGTTCCTGTCCGCCAGTGACTGTAGGGACACCTTCAATGAAACTAAAGGACTTGGCTTACAGTCTGTTGACTGCTGTTTACATTCTAAAGAAAGGTCACACCCAGTGTGAAGTGAGCGGTGCTATTTATTCGTTCGAGTTCATTTCGTTAAGCGTCCGGAACGAAGTTTGGCCAATGTGACCCTGCGTGGGTGGACGTACAAACGGACAAAGCCAGATGTAGGAGCACCGCTCAAAAAGAATAAAACAACACTGGGATGAAGTAGAACATGATGACAACAGCAGGGATTCCAGCTTCATGAGGCAGAGAGACTAGCAATGATAAGTGACTCACAGCAGCTTCACTGCCAGAGTTCTGAAGCGCTTCTGTCTCTGCTGTGACTGTTGCTTCAGAACATGAACAGAACCCTGTAGAGCTGTGGTTCAACAAGGTAACACATTTCATCTAGAGACACAGACTGATGTGAGAGGTTTTTAAACTCTACAAGGTAACACACATCATCTAGAGACACAGACTGATGTGAGAGAGGTTTTTATAATGTGTCGAAGCCCACAGACGGTTTGCTACATGTTGTTCTTAAGACCTGCTCTAGTCAGCTGTTGGATGTTTGTACACACATTGTTAACCTGTCATCTTTGTATCATGGTGATGTACTGGTTGGTAGCCATTGGACAGAGCATCTATTATTTGACGATATTTAATTTGTATATAGGAGTTATCTTCTTCCTGCTCCTTTTCATCTATGGAATATGTAAAAGAATAACGTAATGAAAAAGTAAAGTGAATTCATGTAAATATGTAAAAAACTATCAATGAAATAAGACATGAATTGTTTTATTTGATGGCCTTCCTGCCCTGGTATTTGGTCTTTATTTGTGCCCTCCAGAAATTGTCAGGTGGCCTTGACCCTAAAATGACCCCTAAAACTCCAGGCCTGGTGGTTACAGTGTCCCTGTCTGGAAGCAGTAATGGTGGACATGATGGGTCTTTCAATGCCCATAAACGTGTTACCACCCGCAAAACACGAAACCAGGGGTATAAAGTCATAACATATTTAAACGGACACCAATTGACTTGCAAAAGAGTTTTATTACAATGTATTGTAACATGTAAATGATGACCGAAATAAACTACTAAACAAACATATATATATATTGGCAGACGCAATAAATATCGTACGATATAAAGATGTTGTTACAAAAGTAGATGTTATAGATTTGTTGTCAGTAGTTAGAAATACAATTAAATACAAAAGCAAATAATAGTATCGGGCTATTAATGAAAAAGCAATACGAGGCAACTCAACTAATTTTTTAAATCTTAAATCTCTGGGGTCCATGGAACAACACATGTTGATATGGGGTAATGCCTCATCTCATATAACTTGACATTCTGATATTGATATACAACAACACTGATTCAAAAACAATTGAACCTTTTTCCCCAATCTCACAAGCACAAAATGTGGATGGATTAAAGGAAAAACGATGGTGTGCTCCAATACATTTTTTATCTCCATTTAATGTTTTATTACTTTACATCCCCCTCACATCCCACTTAAAGGTGATACACCATGCATTTAAAAAGTATTTATGTCATATTGTTTATGTCCCAAAAACGTTTTTCAAAAGGTTTGAGGCTAAATTACCACTCCTGAATAGAGAGCCTCTCTCAGCCGTCTAGATTCTCCTAGGGATTTTGAATTTCAACTTTGTTAGATATGTTACACCTTTACGAACACATTGGTGAAGAAAGCGTTTGGTAAGGAATTTATTCCCAGGCAGCTTTGACGGGTATTCTGATAATATTCCCTGTCTATAACAACATAAAAAAATATATAACAAAGAGGAGAGACTCCTGCACATCCAAACAAAAGGCCCATATGAGGTGCAAGTCGTAGTCAGCATGCATAAACTATAAACCTTCCATAAGAAGGGACTGCATCACTCCAGGGAACTGCGATGGACAACTGCTTAATTAATGATTTTTATTAGCACGACGCGTTTCGCTCGTAAAGCTTCATCAGGTGCTATATACATACAGAGCTGTGAATGTGTCATACATTTATAGAGTCATTCATTGAATAGGTCCGCCCCTCCCAGGCGTGTCATAAATCATTCAATTAATTAGATATAGGGGAGGGTGGACTAATTGTAGTATACACATCACATTAGAACAAACCAATGAAAAATAAAACACGTTTGAAGTGAAACAATACATCTTTTTCCATAAATGGCAGATGTCTTAATAATAAAAAATATTTATAAATGTCTCAACAACCAACCAACAGTGGTACCAGAAAACCCTTATTTACAAATTACAATGTTTTAAAACAAATAACAAATAACAAGGTGCATGGGCACAGATGGAGTAGGTCTAGGCCACATGCAAGCATATAGTAAGGGAAAGTTAGCCTCTAGCTACATCAATCTGGGAACTAAATCTAAATGACTAGCTTTCTTCACAAATGTGTTCTACTAGGTGTCTACTATCACCTCTGAACTTTGTCAAACCCAACTCCCTTGACATACTTTGTGGGAGCCAATCAAAGTTGGGGGTATCGGGATACCCAGGGCCTGGGATTAAAGGGGGAAAAATAAGAAATGGCCAATATGAAAGTATGAAGTGTGTAATTAGGGTAATGTTGGGCTGCTGAATCCATTCCAACCATTAGTTATAAGTAAAAATGACTCCTTGGCCATAAAAAAGGCCTAATTGGCTAAGGCTTAGCCAATCATGTCATTCGAGTTCACCTGTGTCCTCTTAGTCCCTATGTTTTAAACCCTGTGTTTGAATGTTCCTTGTCAGATTGTATCATGTTATCCTGTGTGTCATGTGTGATTACCAACCTGATCTTGAATAGTTTTCATGAATTCAAACACTACTCCAACCTTTTTTTTATTGCCAATATTATATGTCTCATGGCCTATTTTATGGCCAAGGAGTCATTTTAACTGAAAACGAATGGTTGGAATGGATTCAGCAGCCCAAAAATACCCAAATTACACACCTCATACGCTCATATTGGCCATTTTTTATTTTTTCCCCTTTAATCCCAGGCCCTCGGGATACCCAATAACTTTGATTGGCTCCCACAAAGTATGTCAAGGGAGTTGGGTTTGACAAAGTTCAGAGGTGATAGTTGACACCTAGTAGAACACATTTGTGAAGAAAGCTAGTCATTTAGATTTAGTTCCCAGATTGATGTAGCTAGAGGCTAACTTTCCCTTACTAATAGAGGAACAGATAACACCAAGGTTAAATGAAGAAGCAAAGCACGTTTATATCAATTATATGGAGAATATCTAAATGTATAAATTGGGCAATGAGGTAACAACGTTGTAATAACCTTTAAAATTATAGAAATGGACTGGGTTCTAAACTCTCATTTAAACCATTAGGTTCCATAGTGTTTAAGGTGTAAATCCAGAATGCTTCTCTCTGTAACAGTTGTTTTACTATGTCACCGCCTCTAGGTGGCAGGTTAACCTTCTCAATGCCCATGAACTTGAGGGTGGCTGCTGAGCCATGCCCCCTTTCTTTATAGTGGCGTGCAATAGCGTAGTCCATATTACCGTGTCTGATAGCCGCTTTGTGTTCAGCTATGCGTATTTTTAGATTCCGCTTAGTTTGGCCGATATAGAAAAAAAAAATATATATATTTTTGTATTGGATCTAAGCAGCGTGCATGCTGTCACTCTGTACTCATTCAACAGAACGAGGTGTAGAAGATGCATGTCAAGACTCAAGAGTAGTGTGTCATGCAGACATATTAGTACAGGCAATCTAAGAAAACTAGACCAGGTCACCTGGTTGTGCCAGACCCGCAATGAAAATCAGAATGCAAGGAAGGGGTGCAGCACTGAACTAACACATGAACACACAGGAATGTATAGTCTCAGCAGCTCGTCAGCCAACTCAACTCAGCTGGTCCCGTACAGGTGACGGCACTCAAGGCAATCAGCCGAGCAAGGGAAGGGAGGGGCAGATGCGTGTGTGTGTATGAGTGTGTGTGTGTGTGTGTGAGTGTGTGTGTGCGTGCGTGTGGGTGCGTATGAGTGTGTGTGTGTGTGTGTGCGTGCGTGTGCGTGTGTGTGTGTGTGTGTGTGCACACTGAGGAAAAGAGGGACCCACACACACACACACACACACACACACACACGCACACGCGCACACACACACACACACACACTCATACACAAACACGCACCCACACGCACGCACACACACACACACTCACACACACACACACACACTCATACACACACACGCATCTGCCCCTCCCTTCCCTTGCTCGGCTGCACACACTCACACACACACACACACACACACTCATACACACACACGCACCCACACGCATGCACACACACACACTCACACACACACACACACACACTCTCATACACACACACGCATCTGCCCCTCCCTTCCCTTGCTCGGCTGATTGCCTTGAGTGCCGTCACCTGTGTGCACACATCTGCCCCTCCCTTCCCTTGCTCGGCTGATTGCCTTGAGTGCCGTCACCTGTGTGCACACTGAGGAAAAGAGGGACAGACAGACCGACAGACCGACCGACAAAGCCTTTTGTAGGCCGACCCTCTGGGTCTGGCAAAAATGGACCAACCTTGAACAAATTGCAATACAAACTCTTTCAACTTTTTTGTTTGTTTCATAAATATGTTAGTAATAACATATCAAAAGTCCTAAGAAATCCAAGTGGTGGAACATAGTGAAAAATGCTGAAATAGGTGATGTCACAAATCCCCATTGACGCCCATGTTAAAAAATGATTTATGGAAGTTTTCTTAGCTGTTGTCCAAAGAAAAGGTTCAATACTTTCCAGAATTACCTAGAAACTGTGTTGGATGCAGTAAATTGATTGTTCAAAGGGAAATTGTTAATAGTATAGCCATTTCGTGAGAAAAAGGGGACAAATTCACCCAAGAGAAAATCGGAAATATGGTTTATGAATGCAATAAAAGGTAAAACTATAAACACAACATTATACAAAACTTTAAAGACCCAATGAAATGACTATTTTGGGTATTTTATTTTGAAGTTTCAGTTTGAAAAGGAAGCCTGTGTGTTTCTGAACCTATCCGAGGGGACCAGCACTTCAGGCGATGGGATTTAAAATCTGAGTAATGGGAGTAATGGGAGCCAGCAATGGGAAACAAACAGGTGAATCATCATCATCATCATCAGTTTCAATCAGACATGTGTTTGCACACCCCATGTCTTTGAAGTTTGCACATGCAACAGCTGAGCAGTCAATGCCATCATGCTTCTTGCAAGTGCACCTCAGACTACTGCAGTCTGTCTTGCAGGTGCATCTGATGACCAGTAGCAGTTCCTGTGGAGCTGGAGGTATGTCTGTCTGGACAGGGACAAGCCCCCCATCATTCTCTTCCCATCCCCATTCTTGCGGCAGGAGCTCACATGCAGTTCCCTTCCACTGCTGCACTTGGTAGTACACAGCTACAGAGACTGTGATACTTTGCTGCTGCAGCTGTAGGTGGCAGACTCTCTGGCTTTAGCTTGAGATGTGCTAGTAGCCACCTTCTCACAAAAGCGCTTGTATCTTAATGAGTCAAGACCCTCCCCAGACTTCCCATTGTACAGCCAATCCAAAGCCTTCTCTCCTGCTGAAACAACCTCTGCTGTTGATGCTGACTGTTTTTCAAACACTGTAGCTTGCTCACGGAAGTCATTGATGGTTGTGATTTTTTTGAGGGGAGCTGCTTTCCCAATGCCATAAAGCCGGGAGGTAGTGTCACACCCAGCTACTGCGTGGATGAAGAGAATGTGATTGCACACACTGGGACCCAGCTGCTGTTTCAGAGATTTGATGTTCCAGACACGTGGCTTCTTCACGCTCCTTTTTGGCTCAGGTTTGAAGATGAGGTTGTGTGACTTGAGGTCAGCATGGTGAATGAGGAGGATGAGCAGATCTGTGTCATCACCAATGACCACAGTATTTGTTGAGGTTGCAGATCCCACTGCTTTTTGTACTATGAGGAGATCAGCATCTCCTGGGGCATGGTGTGTCTGACAGTTCTGTGTCTGTAGGTGACCACTGAGCATGTTGATGAACTGCTGTTCGTTTGTGTTGTTTGCAAGGAACTCGTCTTTTTCCATTGTAACAGGCAAGTAGGCCTACTCATATGTGGTCACGGTTGCTCCAGTCCTCCAGTCTGAATAAGTGCTCCACCATCCAACACATGCTGAACAGGGACTGTGACTTCTGAAAGGTCAGGTGTATGGAGTGCCCAGATGGCCTCAGCTGTGGCTGTCGAAGCATCAGGGAGGTGTCAAACAGTGCTGGAGGATGACTACACAGCTCATATTTAAATACTGATGGCAGGCGAGTATGTCACAAAACACTATGGAGAGGCAGTTGTCGTGTTCGATGAATATGAGGGCACATCCACCAAATACATGACACATATATACATATATATGCTGACCATCAACACTGAACCACTTACACCTGTGTGTGCTTGCGTCCTGGCGCCCTCACGTGGTGGAAGTATTTTAAGCTAGTATATAAAGCATATGAAGTTCTACCCATATAAAATTTAATTTTGTATTGTTACTATTTAAAAAAAAATACCTTTTATTCAAGTAAAAGTAGCCAATATAAAAATAGTTTAGCCTACTCTGTTTATGTAAAAGTCTATTCTCGTTTTGCTTGAGTAGGTAATAGACCTACTTATTAAATAAAAAAATATAATACAAGATTACAATTTACAATGTAAGCATTTAGCAGACTCTTTTAATCCAAAGCGATTTACAATAGGCAGTTAATACATCAATATAATAAGCAAGATAATATAATATGTCAAGTACATCAACAACAATACAACAAATGCATAGGAATAGCAATTTTTGAAATTCATGAGATTTCTTTTTGGGGAGGTGTGTGGAACTCCACAACGGGGGTCTTGGGGTCCTTCCCCCAAAACTTCTTAAAAGATAAATATTTCCCTGTTTTCTGTAGATTTTTTTCCTTCTTTTTTTTGCATGTTTGATACTTTTACCAGGCTTGCTTTACTATAGCATGGGTACAATTTCAGCCTTAAAATGCCAAATTTAGGTGTACAGATTTGATGGCTGAAGTAAAGTAAGAAATCTTTAATAATGACTTAAGTCATACGATAAGTGCTTTCTCCACTGTGTTTGATCTGTGTGTGAAGTGAACAGCAGTCTCTCCACAAGGGAATAAAATACTTTTGAAAGAAAATGTCCAAACTAAAACGTTGCAATAATCTCCACAGTCCTTTAATGACTAATAAACCTTTAAACACACTAATTGAATGCTGAATTTCATGGTTTGTTTTCAATACAGTTGCTTGTCTTCAGACCTGCATTAGATACAAGTACTATCATTAGCTAGATAAGAAATGGTAATGGTAACATATTGTTTTATAGCAAAGCAGTTCAATATATCCATATTTAGTTTGTATTCTTGTCTTTGGTCCAAAGCATCCTGAATGCACAGGAGACCCTTGAAACTTTGGCTAAATGCGTGGCTTAATTTATGATTTACTTTATTTCATGATACACTTTACTTCTTATTGAGCACCACCTATATTCCATACACATATGTATACTAGAAATCCAGCTTGCTTCATTCATAAATAATGAAGCTCACACTCACACACAAACACACACACACGCGCACGCACGCACGCACGCACGCACAACCGCACACACACAAACACTCAGAAATGGCAAGTTATCTTTTCAAGATGGAATTAAAAATGATGCATCTCTGAGTGAAAGAGAGGTACATATGGAGAGCTTTTCAGCCCTAAACTATTGGTCACTTTGCAGAATGCAAAACGTCCAAAGCACTTTAATACAAAAAGTACGACAGATAATATAGTTTCACAGTGAAATACAAAGGTACGGTAGATGCCCTGAGATAAAAAAAAATCTCAAAAATGAAACGCCTTTAGATAAACTGGAAATGGAAATAGCATATATGCATTTCATTCTGTATATTTGCATATCGTCGTTGTCGGGTGGAAACCTTGTATGTCCAAAACCGTTTGTTTTGTATTTATCATTTTAAAAATGATTTAAACTAGTGAAAACAGCCGATCTACAAGCACACAACGCGACAAGCAGGCATAGTGTGCCTGTAGATCTGCTGTTTTCACTACTTTTGTGCAACGGCCTGGTATGATGAAGCAGGGCTTTACTTTGCGAAAGAACGTACAAATTTGAAACTTAGGAGATACGAGGTTTCCACTCGACAACGACAAAATGGTTGTTGAATAACACCTTTGAGAAGAATAATTAAATACAAATAGCCTATGTACTAAAAAAAGCTAAAGAAGCCAAATGCTTCAAGCCGGTAGGTAAATTAAATTGTGGATAACTTTGGCTATGGCATCTCTCACGTCATCCCCTAAACACTGTATGATATACGCCTCTCTCAGGCCTTTGACACACAGATAAGACACACAAACCAGGGATTGTCCATCTCATAAATTACATTTGTTGATTTTGTTTGGTTGCCCGCGCAGTGCGTAAACACAAGGGCTCCTGTGTTACCACGCCGGACGCCGCTTTTCAGCCCTCAACTATTAGGTCACTTTGCCCAATGCAAAATGTCCAAACCACAACAAAAAGACCATCTGAATTTCAGATCTATTCGTCCCAACAATCTGTTAACGTCAGCATTGCTGCAGTTCTTTTCAGCACCTTTTTTGTTTGTTTTGTTGCCATCTTCATTTTCCGTACATTTCCTTCCGTTCCGTTTCTCAGTTTCTCTCTCTCTCTCTGTACTCCTGTTGTTGTAGCAGATCTCAGGCCTTGGCTTCTTGCTGGCAGGGGTGTCACACCAAATTCTGGGCCCTGGGTACAAGGTTTCACTGCGGGCCCCCCATGAACGCATTATTACGCGTTCTTTTGTGCTTTTAACTATTGAAAAATAGCAGATATACAAGCTCACAGCGCGGCACCGAGTGCCACGCTGCGAGCTTGTAGATCTTCTATTTTTGAAAAATCGTGAACATTTGTGCCACTTCAATATTTCAAATCCTTCTAAGGTTTTTTTGAAAAACCTATGTTTCTACGTCAGTGGTGCTCAAACTTTTTCAAGTGAAGTATTTGGCCACCGACCCCCCATCTCAAAATTAGTTCCAGGGACCCCCCAGAAGCAAAGCTTACAAAAATACATATATTCAAAGATTTGCACAGATTTCCGCGACTTTTCAAAAAATAGCAGATCTACAAGGCACTCGGTGCCGCGCTGTGAGCTTGTATATCTGCTATTTTTCAATAGCTAAAGCATAAAATAATGAAGGCCCCTCCTCCACATTGGGCCCTAGTAACTCAGTCCTACTTTTCCCCCCCTTGTGACGCCCCTGGTTGTAGCAGATCTCAGGCCTTGGCGTCTTGCTGGTTCAACGCTAACCCATCCTCGGCGTCTTTGTGGTCCGGGGCCGAGCTCTTCTTTTTGGGCTCCTTGCCGAGAGCCTCGGCCTCCTCCAGGGTGTTGGTCAGGGGCTTGCCCAGGGTCTCAGGCAGCATGAGGGTCAGGACTCCGATGATGAACGCCAGGATTCCCACAATCAGCTATAGACGGGGGGTCACAAGAGAGGAGTTGCAGTTAAAAGGTTTCATCATTTAAATGTGTATTAATTATCAGTCTGGCTAGCCATCGTCAAAGAAAAGGTCGGTCCTTTTCACTTCTGCAGAGCTTAGAAGTCTGTTCTCGAGAGACGAATTAATTATTAACCAAGTGAACCCTAAGGGCCCTATTCTGGGCATGTCATAATACAGGGTTCCCACACATCTTTACCAATTAATTTCCAAAACTTTTCCAGAATATTTAACCCGATTTCCAGGACTATATAACAATAATTTAGCTCAATAGCGAGTCGCTTACACCTATGTGCAATATGCCCAAATACAGGTAGTGTATGCCAGTGGTTCTCAACCTTTTCAGGCCGTGACCCCCGAAATAATCATGTTTTAACTGGGGACCCGGCACCCTGACGAGCACTAAGAGTTGAGGAATTTTGTATAACACGTTTCTATTGTGAAAATAGCAGATCTACATGCTCACAACGCCTCGCGTTGCGAGGCGCTGTGAGCATGTATATCGGCTATTTTCACAATTTCTGCCTCTATTTTACAATTTGGCCAATGTTTAATTTGTCATTTCAGAGGTATTAACAAAATCAATAACCAAAGACAATGCATAGCTATTTTTCCAGGACCCTTGATCAATTCCAAAACGTTTCCAGTACTGGAAAAATATTTTTCTAATTTCAAAATATTTCCAGGAATTTCATGACCGTGGGAACCCTGATAATAGGAAAAGCTCACAAAGTGACATGACATTTTAAGCATGTAGATCAGCTATTCTTGGCAAAGAGATGGCATAAGCAGGGGGATCCTCTGTCAACTAGGAACTGGTGGTATAGTGTATGTGCTGCTGACCTCTAGTGGTTACTTGTTATTCATCTATCTATAGTCTATACCAGGGGTCTTCAACAGGGGCTCCTGAGAGTTACTACAAGGGGTCCTTCAAATCGTTGAGTGACTTTTTTTCTCCTTTTTTATATTAACCACTTGAACCCTAGTGTCCATATTCTGAGAACTTTTAGCCAAAAATAGCCGATCTACAAGCTCACAACGCCTCGCGCTGCGAGGCGCTGTGAGCTTGTAGATTGGCTATGAAACCACACTGAACTAAGCATAACCAAGGACAATACTGGAGATGTGGCGTAACGGCATGGATTTCTACACAGAGAGGGCAATTCTTTCAACATAAGATGCTGCATTCAAGTTCAGGAGAGTTTGGACAAGGCAATTATATTGAATGCTGCCTTCAGGTATGGCATGGAAAGAGGGCATTTGCATTTCTTTCACCATAGTAAAAATTGCATTTATGGTGTGGAAAGGGCAGTTTTTATGGACAGATAAAAGGGCAGGGGCTCAAGCCCCCTTTGATGTCTATAAGCCCCTTTTCCACTGCAAGGTGGAACCAGAACTTTCAGGAACCTGAACCTATTTTTCTTTTGGTTCTGGTTTTGTTTCCGTTGCGTACGGCCCGGTTCCAGACGAGGTTCCTGGAACCTTTTTAGGTCCTGCTCCAGATGTAGAAATAAAACTTGAGTTCTTGGAACCTATGGGCGGGGCCAGCAGCGCTGTTGCTCGGAACCCGGTTAGTTCTGGTTATATGGAAACGTAAGCAGAACTTGGTTCCAGAACTTCACAGGTTCTTGAAAGTTCTTGGTTCTGGTTCTGGGTTGGCCCTACAGTGGAAATGGGGCTTATGTGTGCATGTGCCTAAATGGATGAGTGGGCGAGCGTATACCTGAGGAAGGTACTTCCACACTTCAGACAGGTAAACACAGAAGGGAGCGACCACACTGCCCACACGACACATCATGCTGCCACTGCCCACCGCCAGAGACCTGAGGACATAGAAGAGAGATTACAGCCAGAGAGTTTACAATAGAATGCAAGCAAAGTAAGGGTTTGGACCAGGGCAGGAATTTCATGGAGGGCATGAAGGCCATGCCCTCAAACCAATGGCATGACCCGAGGCCACAGTCCTTAACCCATTTAGAACGGTTATTGTGTATCATTATTTTATGCTTTTTGTCTTTTGAATCCATTTTTTGAAAAACCCTATGTTTCTATGTCAGCAATCTGGCCAGCCATAGTCAAAGAAAAGGTCCTTTTCACTTAAATCAAGCTCAGTTAGTCTGTTCTTGAGAGACTACTATGTCAGTGGTTCTCAAACCTTTTCATGTGGAGGACCCCCAAAATGATATGTGTTTGGCCACGGACCCCCATCTCAAAATATCTAGTTCCAGGGACCCCCCAGAAGCAAAATTTGAGTTACAAATGTAACTCAAAATACATATATTCAATGATTTGCACACATTTTCACAACTTTTTCAAAAATAGCAGATCTACAAGCTCGCAGCTGAGCTTGTATATCTGCTATTTTTCAATAGTTAAAGCATTCAATAATTCTAGGCCTAAATGGGTTGCTGACTGTACCACTTCCCCTCTGTCTCTTTCTTGTCAAAATGTAGACAGTAGACACCGGTGTCTCTTTCTCATCATGTAGACACCAGTGTCCCCCGAGTCCCCACTGGTTAAAGTCCCCATTGGTTTAAAGTCCCCTTTATGCAAACTTCTAATTAAGTCTTCAATCAATCAATAAACCAATCCAGTGACTTTGATTGGTGCAGGGCTGAGCATGGATCAGATTGTAAATACCATCATTTATCTATTTCTCTGCAGATTAGGTTATCATCCCCAACCCTTAAATTCAACAAATTCTTTCAATGGACTTAAATCTTGTTTTATTTGATGGCCTTCCTGCCCTGACATTTGGCTTTTGTGCCCTCAAAAAATAGACAACACCATAGGCCATAAGTGGTGACAATCCAGGCCTGGTTTGGACACAAGAAAGTGTTCGGATTTTAGGTGTATGTAATAAAAAAAACGCCTGGGTTCCCGAGACTAATATAATAAGGGTCCTCAAACCTTTTCAGCTTTAGACCCAATAAATGTTTTTGGTGCGCGTGTGTCCGGGACCCAAACTTACAAAACTATATTATGAATGAATCACTTGAGCCTCATTAAAAAAAGAAATCATAAATGTGAAAATAGCCGACAAGTTCACAACACATCTCATCTGTCATTTTCACTATATTTGGAAGGAAAAAAAATGTATTTCCCTACCTGCTAAAGTGCCTGATACCTACCTGCTGTACTCACCTGCCCCAAAGTATCTGATTACTCACCTTGTGCAGCTCCTACCGCCCCTCCTGGAGGACGGGCGACCTACCTGAGTATCCAAGTATCCCCTAGGTATCCGAGTAGCCGGCCCCAAGTACTCACCCCCCTTCTGTGCCTCCTGGCACCGCCCAGCCCAGAGACTGTTGCCTACCTTGTGACCTTTGTTATTTGAAGTACATTTAAGTTGATTTATGCTGTTCTCCCTTCTTTTCTAAATAAATGCCGTATAAAACGGTTTAACCTTTGAACTTTGACTGGTCTCTTGCCTCCCGTACGCCACAATATTTAAAGGGGTATAAGGCATGGGAAACGCCGTCCTAAAGAGAAAAGAAGCTGCGTCTCATCTGCGTCTCACCTGATGATGGTCGGGTAAAGTTCACAGCTGTACAGGTAGATGAGACCAAAAGCGATGGCCACGGAAAACTTCCCTGTCATGCACAGGACGACAGCCAGCACCTCAATGTCCTGCAACACACAATGACCACAAACAATCAGCCTTTAGAAGCACTTGGTTGGTAAAAGTGGGGCGCAGGGACCCCCAGGGGTCCTTGATAGGGCTGCGAGGAGTACTTGTTACGCAGTGTTAGTTTAAACACTTGAGCCGTAGTTTATTTTTGGGCTATTTTCCAAAACCATCGGGAAAATATTGACAAATCTTATCTTATGCGGGTCCCTACTGTTACAAAATCAAACGCAGATGAATACATGGGGATCCTTGACATAAAAATGTTTCAGAACCACCAACCAAAAAGTAGTTAAAACAGTAAGACTCCCTTTTATGCCCATATATAGGGAGATCCCTCCTCTGAGTATCTGACATCACTAATCCCTTTATATGCCCATATATGGAGATTCCTAACAGAATCCCTTTTATGCCCATATATGGAGATCCCTGCACTGACTATCTGACATCACTGTGATGTCACCTGTTTATGCCTATATATGGAGATCCCTGCTCTGAGTATCTGACATCACTGCGATGTCACCTGTGATGTCACAGTGATGCGTCAGGGGAATCACAGTGTCAGGTGTTACACGTATACATACGGTAAAGCTGTGACGGTTCTCATTGCTGGTCGCTTATCTCCCGATTAGGGAGTCTTACTGGTAGTAATCTTGCTCTCTACAGTCGCAATAACATGAGGTTGGATTGGATTTGGTAAACAAAACTTGAAGTCCTCCATTATGTTTCAGGTTGTACAAGCTCATAACATGTCATAATTGCGACCGTTAGGGAGCAGTTTACTACCAAAACCTCCACCGGCTGTCCGTCCGTCGGTCACACGTCACACGTCACACCTTTGTTTGTGTACGGTGTGATGTCATATATCTTCAGTATTACATCACACCACATGTGTACACAAACCTTTGTGTACGTTGCTGTGGCAACAGTCTGTTGTTGCTGGTCTGTTAGTGTACGTTAGCAACCACCTTAGCAACCATGGTTTTACCCTAGCAACCAACTGTTTACCCTAGCAACCAACTGTTTACCATAGCAACCATGTTTTTTTACTCTAGCAACCAACTGGGCATAAAAGGGATTCTGTTAGGGATCTCCATATATGGGCATAAAAGGGATTCTGTTAGGGATCTCCATATATGGGCATAAAAGGGATTCTGTTAGGGATCTCCATATATGGGCATAAAAGGGATTCTGTTAGCTGTTAGTGATCTCCATATATGGGCATAAAAGGGATGCTGTTAGGGATCTCCATATATGGGCATAAAAGGGATTCTGTTAGGGATCTCCATATATGGGCATGAAAGGGATTATGTTAGGGATCTCCATATATGGGCATAAAAGGGATTGTATCCCAGATGATGCCCTGTTAGGAGATCCACACTAACAGAATCCATATATGGTCCTACCGACAGCTGCTAAGGTCTGAGTCGAAGAAATGCTTCTTTCCTGGTATCAAAACCTCCACCGGCCGTCCGTCCGTCCGTCCGTCGGTCACACGTCACACGTCACACCTTTGCCCTGCTCATATCTCCGCATCAGTATGACATCACACTGCTTGGTGTGTGCCGTCAGGGTCATTTGTGTACGGTGTGATGTCATACTGATGTCAGCAGTGTGATGTCATACTGATGTCAGCAGCTATGTCTCTATATGGAGTTATATGTTGTTCGTGTCCAAATATGGGGCTTGTGAGGTCAGACTTAGTGAGATTCGTCGGTTATCTCCATATATGGAGGGAGAACCAGCTTATGAGCCGATGAGTTGTGTCAGAGTCAAGATCCTGCTTGCATCTAATCTGTCGGTAGATAATGCTGGTCTTATATAAGGGTCATTTGTGTACGGTCTGATGTCATACTGATGTCAGCAGTGTGATGTCATACTGATGTCAGCAGCTATGTCTCTATATATGGAGTTATATGTTGTTCATGTCCAAATATGGGGCTTGTGAGGTCAGACTTAGTGAGATTCGTCGGTTATCTCCATATATGGAGTGATGTGTTGGTTATCTCCATATCTGGAGATTCAACCTTCAACGATTTTGACATCTTGTTACTAATCTGTCGGTAGATAATGCCGGTCTTATATAAGGATCATTTGTGTACGGTGTGATGTCATACTGATGTCAGCAGTGTGACAGGAGATAAGCGACCAACGGTCGCTTATCTCCCGATTAGGGAGTCTTACTGGTATTAACACTACTAATTATGATCTGCAACATTTTCATTTGGAGATTTTGGACACAAATGACTGGCGGAAGCAATTGCCACCGGTGAGCTTTGCGGATGCCGAGCAGGATTATTTTAGCCAGGAATCTCTGGCATGACCCTGGGCCCCCGGTCCAGCTGTGGCCCCCTGAATCATTCAGTCAACCTGAAAACAAGGGAGAGAACTCTCTCTCCCTGTAGCAGCAGACAGGGCTGTCACACCAAATTCTGGGCCCTGGGTACAAGGATTCACTTCAATTATTTTGTGCTTTAACTATTGAAAAATAGCAGATCTACAGATCTGCTATTTTTGAAAAATCTTGAAAATGTGTGCAAGTCTTTGAAGGTTTTTTGAAAAACCTATGTTTCTATTTCAGTGGTGCTAAAAAAAAAATCATGTGAAGGACCCTCAAAATTACATGTATTTGGCCACGGACACCCATCTCAAAATATTTAGTTCCAGGGACCCCACCCCGAGAAGCAAAATTTGAGTTACAAATGTTCGCTTTAAAAATACATAATTCAAAGATTTGCACAAATTTTCACGACTTTTTCAAAAATAGCAGATCTACAAGCTCGCAGCGCGGCACTCGGTGCCACGCTGTGAGCTTGTATATGCTATTTTTCAATTTCAATACCTAAGGTATAAAATAATTAAGGCCCCTCCACCTTGGACCCTAGTACGGTAACTCAGTCTCACTCCCCCCCCCCCCCCTCCCCCCTTTGAAAAGCCCCTGGCAGCAGAATAAAGTGACGCCATGTTTATTTCAGTGTCGGTAGCTTCAATCTCTTTGACCCTGACAACATAAAGCCCTGCTGGTTGCTAAGGACAGCTCCACGTGGATTCATGTTGACTTTCCCCTCCTGTGCCCCTCTGGTTGCCTTGCCAGGCTGTGCTGTTAAATTCACTTGGCAAGCATGCTTGGTCTACGTCTAACTGTAAGTGTGTGCTTCTTACACGTGAAATCCCCACAAACAATAAAACCACTACCACACCTGTACAAGAGCATTCCTGGTATACGGGGCCTCCCAGGGGCGTCATTTGGGGCAACAGGGGATGGCAATGGCAATTAGGTGGTCTTTACATGAGGACGAATTATATCTAAAGTACCATGCATAGTAGTACATAAGGACCGCAGGAATACACAAGAAACGGAAGGGGAGAGTCATTTAATCCGGTTGCTCCGTAGCTCCGTACATAATTGACTGTAATTATGTACGGAGTACAACCTTACGGACAGCACTCAACCCGACGGATTAAAACCGATAAAGACGTACGTACGCTTGAACTACCCGTGGTGAACTTTTGTCAACCGTGGCAGTAGTGAGGACAATTACTTATGACAGCGGTTCTGAAACTATGTGTCCCAACAAGAAATATAATTTAGCAAGAAACGTGAAAAAAGGAACGTCATTGCAATCACTGAAGAGGACATCTGGACTCCTCACAGTCACAGCCTCAAACTGCTTTATTGACATGAGAAAACATACACACAAACGCGCGCGCGCACACACTCACACCGCCTGTCCTCCAACTAAACAGAGAGACGGGTGCAGTGCTCTGTGTTTTGTTATAATTACTCAGTCCGGGTGGTTAATCTGTACCTCGGTCCCTCGCGGAGTTGCATTTACCGCGATAATGTTGCCGACAGCAAACATCACGTTGGTGGTCGGGTCAATACATTCTGTGGTTCTACATATTTTGGCTAAAAAAAACACCTCCATGTGGCGCGCGACCCAAACGGGAGCAGAATTGGAGCGGAGAGCGGGTCGGCACTTAAATAACGGAGAGACGTACGTACTGTCTCACCCAAAAACGTACACAAAATCAACCATACGTAACTATAAATGGCCCTTAAGACGATTGTTTTTACTAGTGATTCGGCCATTTTGACACACAGAGACGCGTTTTCATGACCCAATCCTGTATTCGGGTCTGGAAGTGGATTAGTGCGGTTTCGCAGCTGTGTAACCAAAGAAAACAACCAAATACGGGAGAATACAATGATATAACCCCATCTCCCTCCCCCCGCCTCCCCCCAAATGCACGGGAGAGGAGCGGTGTGTGTCAGTGTCAGTCTGTCAGACTAACCGAAAATGTATTATTATTTTTTTGTTGTAATTAAAACCAAGAAAATAGCCAAAACTGAACACATAGCGATCTATTAGCCCAAACCTCATTTGGAAAATATCAGGAGTATACGAAAGCCTTTTAAAAATGTTTATACTATTGGAATCCTTCTCCAAAACAATCAATTACAACTGCCAGCAAAAGACATAAAAAAAGTAGGTCAGATCAATTTAGTGCATGGGTCGCAGCTGGCTACTACAGACAGAATAAAAAGAAACCTGTCCACTGTTACTGTCCAGTCAGAGACCACATCACAGCTCATAACACAAAAAAACTTCCTCCTATCGCTCTCTCCCTCTCCTCCGTTGTGAGCTTGCAGATCGGCTATTTTTCAGACGCTGAAACTTGTAGGAAATACACAGTAGGCCTATATGTAGGCTGGGAACATGACACATTTTGCTTGAATTCATGCGTCGTCAACTTGTCGTGTAAACACAGAAAAACGAACCAACAACGAGATCCACAAATCCAAAACGAGACCGGCAGCACTTTCAAGCGTCCTGGTATAAAAAAAAACCTTAGTTTGGGGGCTTTTATGACTTATTGATAGGACAGTAGACTGACAGGAATTGGGGGGAGAGATGGGGAGTGACATGCTGTCAGGCATCAGAGCCGCATGATTTTATTTCGTAACGGCAAGCGTGCGATTGGCCCCACCCTGCCAGCGTGTGATTGGCCTGCAGCAGTCCAAGGCACAATAGTCCCTTTGAGCCGCAATGTCGCTATGTGACTATGTCTACATGTTATCTTTTCGACAACCCAACTCTACCCCTAACCCTAAACCTAACCTCTGTGGGGTGTAGCGAGAAAAAGTGGCACTACCGGGATACGAACCCGGGGTCCATGGAATGAATCATAGAGACCAATCCACTAAGCCACGGAGGCAGGTGCTGGGAACGGCATTCAGTCTGTATAGTAGGGGATGAAAAGCCTCGCGTAGGGGAGGGGCCTCGCAAGGCTGCCATTCAAGTGACGCCTGGCCAATCCCAGCGCGTCTTTTCCGGGACTTGCCCGCTTGCTGTTACATTTAGATATCAGGCATCAGAGCCTATGTGGTCACATTTAACCTCAAATTCTGTTATTTTATGCATAATGTATTTGTCCCCAACTCTGAATAGTTCTTTGGCAGATTAATGTGATTTCAAACATTTTCTCTTTTCACCCCCCAAACAAATAACAAAAATAGTCACCAAGCGACGTGTTTAGATCTTGTAGACCTACAATTTTTTCTAATTTAGAAATGGAGCTTAGGTGGTTAGGGCTGTCACGATTATGACATTTTACATGACGATTAAATGTCACACGAATAATTGCGATTAATGATTTAATTGCAATTACATTTCTGTTTGGCTTGTAGGCTTTGAAGTTGCACATGGCAGATATGACACATAACCTAAATATACAAAGAAACTACTGACATATTTGCCAACTTTATACTTAAAGCTATACTGTGTAAGATGCTCAACTAGTGGTCAGTAGCCCTATAGCAAACCGCGGTCGCGTTCGCGTCTTTCGCCCGTTTTTCGTACCTTCACACCCCCGCGTCTGCCTCCACAACGCCGAGAGCTATCTTTAGAGGGGTCCCTGGTTCCTGTGCGTTCAGGCATTCCGGAGAAACGGACTACTTCACCCTGCCTGGTAGGCGAGATTACCTTTTGAGTAAAGAGACACACGGGCGACTACAAATATGGCGACCCCACTTCAAGATGCGCTGTGATTGGCCGGTAGTGTACCATGTGTGCATGATCGGCGATGTGATTGGGCAACGTATACACAACGTATACAGATGATGCAGATTATGTCATTTTGGCGCGAAATCCGGTCCACGGCCAGGATCATAGAAAACGTATAAAGAGAAGGCTTCAGAAGCTGAAAATAACGGAGTGGGTGTTCTAAAACTTTAGCGATTTAACAGTTAGGACAATTTTAAGATTTGTTTTATAAAAAAAGTTACATGGTACAACTTTAAAAAAAGAACATTGATAGTGGAAATAGCGATACATTTTTTTACTTTAAAAAATATATATGAAAAAAACATGGAAACGATTATGACGATTATGAAAAATAATCACGATTATGTCAAATAATTGCGATTAGACCGATTATGTAATAAGTGTAACTTATTTTTTGCCACCCCCTATTTCTTTGGGAGGTTACGCCTCTCGGGCCTCACAGTTGTGAAGACGCGAGTGTGAGTGTTGCTCCTCCAACTCTTCCCACACATACCTGCAGGGCCATAACTCACAGAGTGTTGTCATGACGCAGCAGATACAGCCCTGTAGACCGTGCCAGCGTGGCTCGGTCAGCACACGGCGCTTAAATGTCAAAACGGTGCCCACTCCTGCTGCAGTCCAACCCGCCGCGTGTATTTTTAGAACGCTGGCGAAACTAAATGTGTGCTTTTAGCGTGTTTGTGGTGTTCACTGCAGGGTCCTGGAGGCCTGCTTTAGTTTGTCTGTCTCTCGCTGGTGGAAAAAATACTCAGTACAGAATTATTGAATGCTTTAACCAGTGAAAAATAGCAGATATACAAGCTCACAGCGCGGCACCGAGTGCCGCGCTGCGAGCTTGTAGATCTGCTATTTTTGAAAAAGTTGTGAAAATGTGTGCAAATCTTTATTGTATTTTTAAAGCGAACGTTTGTAACTCAAATTTTGCTTCTGGGTGGTCCCTGGAACTAAATACTTTGAGATGGTGGTCCGTGGCCAAATAAATATCATTTTGGGGGTCCTTCACATGAAAAGGTTTGAGAACCACTGACATAGTAGTCTCTCAAGAACAGACTGAGCTCCAGTTCAAGTGAAAAGGACCTTTTCTTTGACGATGGCTGGCCAGATTGCTGACATAGAAACATTGTTTTTTTTCTCCAAAAAACCTTAGAAGGATTCAAAAGACAAGTGTCTTCTATTCTAATTCTAATTCTAATTTTCAAGATTTTTCAAAAATGGCAGATCTACAAGCTCGCAGCGCGGCACTCGGTGCCGCGCTATTTTTCAATAGTTAAAGCATAAAATAATAATACACAATAGTGTGTATCCATTCTAAGGGGTACTGTCACCTAAAGGGGTTGAGGGGCAGATTACACTGTGACATGAGCTTCTCTGAAAACGGTCTGAAACAGTCTGAAGCTCATGTCACAGTGTAATCTGCCCCTCGCCCCCCAACAACAGCTGACCAGTACAGTAAGTAGTCATACAGTCAGGCTATAAGGACAATTAATTTGATTGGCTTATAATTTCGCATCCCCACAATGACATCATAAAGATATTAAAATTATTACGATGATTCTTAAAGTGACAGTAACCCTTTAAGTAAATAGTGTCAATACTGCAACATAGAAATACTCAGTTGCAAGTCAAAGTCCGGGAATTTAAAATGTACTTGAGTAAAAGTATGAAAGCGTTGTTGGCATCAAAATGTACTTTAAGTACCAAAAGTAAAAGTAAAAAATGTTTGAAAATAGCATAGGCGCCAAGGTTTAAAGTAGGGCTAAAGTTTTATAATATAACAATATAATTTATATCTGCAAATTAACTAGTAACTAACGTTTTCAAAAAAATGTAGTGGAGTAAAAAGTACAATATGTGGATCCAAGATGTAGTGGAGTAGAAGTAAAAGTATTGGAAATAAAGTAAAAATACTTCAAAATTGTACTTAAAGGGGTACTGTCACCTAAAGGGGTACTGTCACTTTAAAAAGTAATCTTAAAATATTAGTTAATATGTTTATGATGTCATTGTGGGAATGCGCAATTATAAGCCAATCAAATGAATTGACTGTACTTAGACTACTTACTGTACTGGTCAGCTGTTGTTGGGGGGCGAGGGGCAGATTACACTGTGATATGAGTTTCAGACTATTTCAGACCGTTTTCAGAGAGACCACGTGACCTACTGTATCATACTATTATAATTTTGGGGCGTGTCAGCGGGCCTTTAAGTACAACATGTGAGTACTTTTTCCACCGCTGCTCACTTCACACTGGGTGTAATTTTTCTATTTCAAGCATGAGTTTACTTGTGGCTCGGCCAAGAATGGGATCGCCTTGTCTTTCGTCACGTGCACATTACATTGTGCTCATTACAGCCTAGCCTTATCACACACACGCTGAAAAGCAAACATAGTGAATATACAGAGGAGGGGGGGGGACACATAAAGCATGTGGACGCCGATTTAGACACAGCTGAAAGCACTCAAGATAGGCTGACGCAATAGCAGGCTAAAAATACCCCTAGCTGGAGCCTCGCTACGCCCACAGCGGATCAGAACTATCAGGAGCTTGGAGCGGTCGGGTGGTTGGGTGGAGGAATGGAAAGATGACAAGCTCACATGTGATGAGTGCATTTCTTTTAACTCACTTAGCGCCGAGCGACTTTCGGGGCGACTAACTAATGATGGCGTTTAGTGCCGAGCGACTCGGAGCGACTTTTATATAAAAGCATTGTTTAAGCTTTTAATTTGGGTTGATAGACGGAGCGGAACGGTTAGCTTACCTTCGACTAGCATACAGATGAAAACCGTGAAAAAAAAGGATACGATTATGACGTCACCTTTAAGCCATAGCTTCCTGTTTACATAGGCCTCTGTTAGCCGCTAGGCTCAATGCAAACCATCCGACCCTCACGTAGCTTCACTAGGTCGGATTTTGATTCGGAAACTTTCTGTGTGGCATCTATATACGTTCCGATGCCCATACCAATGGTGGTTTGAGACGATCAAGCACGAATTGAGCAGTATTGAGCTCAAATGGCGGCCCGCGGCCTGTCCATTGAATGTCAATGGAGAGCATGTCATTGTACCATCCTGTTATGTCATGAACCTTGTTTTTTATTCTGACTTAACATGGGACCATGGAAAGTCTATGAGCTATGGCTCACTCTAGTGGTCATCTTGTGGCATTCGCAGGCACGTGTACCTGTTTATGTAATGTGATTTTGGGGATTCAATATAGCTATTTCCTGGCGTTATAAGCGCAGATTCATATTGAAATCTGGCTCGCTCGGCACTAAGTGAGTTAAACTGGTCTGCGTCTGACTTTATATCCATCCAATGTATGCATGCACTTACTGTAAGTGAGATGCTGTGGTCATTGTACAGGTGTATAGGTGTCAGTACTGTGAAGCAAAGCTTCTCAAGGTTCTTTTCAGGCTGCGACCCCCAAAATAATGATATTATAACTGGGGACTGATAACTGGGGACTGGGATATTTAACCACTTGAGCTGCCATTACCTAATAAACTTGACCTTTCACTCTGTACTCAGTCTGCTCTTTTTCCCGTCTACACCAAACCTCTTTGCCAACAACGCCTCGCGAGCTTGTAGATCTGCTATTTTGGCTATGGTTCTCAGAATATCGGGTTCAAGTGGTTAATATAAAAAGGATTGGAAGATTTGGAGGACCCCCTGTAGTAACTCTGAGGACCCTCTAGGGGTCCTGGACCCCCTGTTGAAGACCCCTGGGTTATGGACATTTACAGCAGGGAAGGGGGGCAGGGGTGCAAATAGCTGACATTTTACAACATCCCTTCTCCCTTTATCACCACTAGACCGTCCACTAAACACCACCACCCCCTAACGACACATGGGCCTTTAACTCTGAGGTCGTCAAGGGTCACATTTGTTTGGACATTCACTATTGGCTCTTTGCCAACACACCGAGTGGTAATAATATAGGTCAGTGTTTCTCAACCTGTGGGTCGGGAACCCCAGGGGGGTCCCCAAATTATGTTGTGGGTGTCCCCAGATGATTAGCTTAGTGTGGAACAGTGTTTTCTCACTCAAAACCCCAAAAACCCTTATTTGAGGGGTCACGGCCTGAAAAGGTTGAGAACCATTGACACACACACACACACACACACACACACACACACACACACACACACACACACACACACACACACACACACACACACACACACACACACACACACACACACACACACACACACACACACACACACACACACACACACTTTTTTTTTTTTCTTCTTAATTTTTTTTATCCCACAATTTTGTAACCCATTTTTTCACCCAGTGCTAATTGCCTATGTAATCCTGGGCTCTGCTCTCCCTCTGCCACGCCTGGGGAGACAACGGACTGACCTCATGCTTCCTTCTATGCATGAGGAGTCCAAGTTGCTTCTTTTCACCTGACAGTGGAGATTTCCCTGGTTTGGACGTAGCGCGTGGAAGGAACACATTATTCCAACCAGTTCCTTTCCCCTCCATCAGGCGCCCCGGCTGGCCAGGGGGAGGCATTATTGAGACCAGGATTACGTGCATGTTTTTGTGAGGGTATCAACCCTAGGAGACACGGGGAGAACATGCAAACTCCACACAGAAAGGCCCTATCGCCAACCCCACCTAGGGTGTGGGCGCTGATGACGTGGAGGAGGAACACGCCGCCAGCGCCCACAGCGTCCCCCGGCGGGAATCGAACCCAGGACCTTCTAGCTGTGAGGCGAAGCGCTAACCACTGCGCCACCGTGCCCCCTACACACACACACTTTGAAACAAAAAATCTTTCCACTAAATCTAGTCTGATAAACCACGTAACCCTGTATTATTGAACGACAACGTCATACAAAAATATTGTCAATGGCTGATCTACAGCTCACAACCCATTGCATTGCGACGCATTGAGAGCTTGTAGATCTTTCCATTTTCTTTAATGATTGCTCGCTAATCATTAATCCAAGGCAAATGTTTGTAATAGTCATGATACTGGTTTCAATCGATTTTGTCCAGCCCTACACAAACATACAGTACACAAACCAGTAAGACTCCCTAATCGGGAGATAAGCGACCGCCACGTCGCATACACAAACATTAGAAGGCAATCGTAGCCAATCAGGAGGGAATATGGGAAATGGGACAGATCCATGTTGATGACATGACTTTAGAGATACTGTGTACCACTTTGTGTCATTTTAGGCCAAAATCTTTAGGAGCAGTGTCCAAAAATGTGTTTCGAACATCGGCCTCATGGTGGTGCTAGAAGAGGGCCATGTGAGAAATGTGGGGTGGAGGTTGTGGTTTGGCAGCCAAGGAGTGTGTGTGTGAAAAGTTTGGCATGGATAGGGGCAACGGTGGCGGATATAAGAGTAGGGCAAAAGTGTGACGTGACGGACAGACTGACAGACAGACAGACTGACTGACTGACGGACTAACTGACGGACAGACTGACAAGCGGTGGAGGTTTTGATAGTAACTGCGACCTGACGGTCGCAAAAAAAACACACATGCGTGCGCACACACACACATACACAGTATACTTACATCAGGCACCACGATGATGAGCATACACGCAACCCCCGCCAGCAGGAGTGCAGGGGCACAAGTCTTCTTCCTGCCCACTCGGTCCATTAAGTAGCAGCCAACCAGATACGCGGGAATCTCCACTGCACCTGGAAACAGCCAATTACAGGGAGCCGGCGGTCAGAGGTTACCATGGCAGTGCTAGAGGACAGTGGCGTCAGTTCAGCAAAAGCTAGGGTATGGCAAAGATGGGAGTCCTCGTGGAAAAGAGGCATTACATTTTGTATAACACGGTTCCATTGTGAAAATAGCAGATCTACATGCTCACAACGCATGTAGATCGGCTATTTTCACAATGTCTGAAAAAAAGGGGTAGCGTCAGTTTTTTACACAGGTTTCTACGGTTCCTTGGGCTGAATATGGCAGCCTGGAATTGTTGTTCAAGTGCAGCTAAACTTAGCATGTTAGTAAACGTGCCACATGAAATGCACCTGTGCAGCTGACCTACAGAACCTGGGAATTTACCATGTTGTCAAGCTGGGGAGCATTTGTAGTTATTTCACTGTAATTTAACAACATAATAACCAGAACAGATAGACAAAGAGACATTCATGGATTTATATTTAAAAGTAACTTTTATCTTCCCCCCTATGGCAGCTGCATACCCCTGCCATACCCAATTGACGCCCATGGTAGAGGAACACAGTGACATTCTATCTGGGGGGGGGGGGGACAGCTGGGAACCTTTGGCAGCTGGCCTAAATTACTTCAATATTTCATAAGCAACAGCAGTACCATTGTGAACAGGGCGTATATATATATTTAAGCTGAGGCTGTCCAGTTATACATAGCTTTAAACAGTTCAACTCCGTAAACAGGCCAAGTTAACAAAAGGACCAATTGTTTACAGCAAAAACAGGTATATTTATTAACTTATAGTTGCTCTGTATGGTTGATTCTCCTGTATTGTTGGTTCTTCTTTCTTGTTTGTTTTGTTGTCGCTCGGCTGTACACAACTTTTCTTACTGTCCTGTAACTTGTAACCTTAACTGCTGTGTGACTCTGGGTGACTGAATTTCCCCCTTTGGGATAATAAAGGTATCTATCTATCTAAACCCACCGGCCAGGAAGAGGTTGATGTACTGGTTCCCTCCCAGGTTGACGGAGCCCAGGGAGAACACGTAGTATCCCAGGCTGCCGATGAACCAGATGGCCCAGACGGTGCAGGTGCGGCCCGCCATCCTCCAGCTGCCAAACAGGTCCAGGATGGTCAGCTTCTTCTCGGGCTTCGCCGCGCCGCCGCCACCCGCTGCCTTCTCCTTCTCCAGCAGGGCCTTGGCATCCCGCTCCTCCGGCTCCAGGAGCTCCTCGGCCTTCAGCCTTGATCAGGGGATATCAGATCAAATCTGGGAATTAATTCCTTACCGAGAAATGTGTTTGTAAAAGGTGTGTAGTAAAAGATCTCCCTAGAGCAGGGGTGGGCAACTTGATGATGGAAAGGGCCACTATATTTCCACACTGCGACGCGTTTTGAGCTTGTAGATTGGCTATTTTTGCTACTTTTGAGTTGGAATCCTGAATTATCTTTTGTTATTTTTTAATTGGAATCCTGAAATCTATCATGTTTGCTTAATTTCACATGCATTTAGTTATACTTATGTAAACTTTATGAACTTAATTACAAATACATGGGGCGTAAAAAAATGTAATACTACTAGTCATTAAAGTCGGTTTGAATTTTTGGAATTATAACAACTGAAATCAATAATATAAGTTAATATCAGTATTCTGATATTAACCTGAGGGCCGCATTAAGTGAAGGTGGGGGCCACATCTGTGACAGCTGCTGCTTTAAGTAGCATGTTAGGGGTCAAAGTAGTTTTTTTTTGTAATGATTCTGAATCCATCGCAAGCATTCGTTTTGCACGAAAAACAACACTCCTTTGGCTAAAACCGGCCCAAACACAAAACAATGGTTTTCCCAAAGGAGTGTTTTTCATGCAAACAAATACTTGCAATGGATTCAGAATCCTGAAAACCCCTAGATTGACTCCTAACATGCTACTTGGCATTTCTTTCATGTTGAATAAAGTTAAAGGAGCTATAGTCAACTTTTTCTTGAAAAACGGATGCTAAAATAAAAATAATGTTTCGAAAATATTTTATAAAAAAATAAGCTTCATATATGTGTTTCTATTCAAAAATGACCACAAAAAGCGTAAAATAATGATAAAATAATCATTTTGGCCATTGTCAGACCGACACTTTGTTTACATTCTAGTCTATAGACTAGGATTGATTGATTGATTGATTTTATTTGAAAAGCAGTAAATACAATACAGCAATACCTGGGGCGGCATAGCTCAGGGGTAGAGAAACTGGTATTAGAGCACGAAGGGTATAAATCCCGAAGGGTTCCCAGTTCGAATCCGGGCTCCCCCTGAGTTAATGTCGAAGGGTCCTTGGGCAAGACTCTGAACCCCTAATTGCCTCCGGTGAGTAGGTTGGTGCCTTGCATGGCTTCCTCCGCCACCGGTGTATGAATGTGTGTGTGAATGGGTGAATGTAATGCACAATCTATGTAAAGCGCTTTGGATTAAAAGCGCTATATAAATGCACCATTTACCATTTACCAATACAGCAAATCGAGGATTACGCAGAAAAGTCGCGAGACTTATTTCCGCTGAGGTCCTCATACAGGATGTAAACAAAGTGTCGGCCAAAGTGTCGGCCCTACAATGAAAAAGTTGACTATAGCTCCTTTAATGGTACCCCAACTTTCAGCAGCTATCACAGATTCCCCTAAGGAAACAGAATTCCAATCTTTGTGAGCTTCCATGACGGTGTTGATTTAGACGACTAAAACTAGGGCGAAAAATGTTTGTCGACTGTGTTTTTTTTCACTGACGAAAACTAAATAAAAACTAAGCTGTGAAGACTAAAACTAAGACTAAAGGGGAACACACACCAGACGCGGGCGGCTGCGCAGCGTCGTGTCGCAGTATTGAGGTTGGTGAAGTGCCGTGCGGTAACACCAACTGGATGCGGCACGCGATCAAAAGGGTGATACGGTTAGCTGACGATCACCATCCATTTCCCCCGTCGGGGAGAACATTTTCACCGCTTGGCAACGCTGGAAAAATAGAACAGCAGCGTATCGGCGTGGCAGGCGAGGCGGCAGACCCGCGGCTGCGCGCATCCGACACCGTCGGTGTGGGTTTGTTCATTGAAAATAATGGGGCTGCATGTTTTGATGCGCCGCTTCCGCGTCTGGTGTGTGTTCCCCTTAAATATATTGACAATTTCGTCAACAAACAAAACAAAATAAAACGTTAGGGTTGGACTAGTGGAAAAGAGAGTAATTTTATGTTTGGTTGCTCTCAGCTGTTGCATGCTGAAACTAGCAGATCTACAAGTTCACAACGCGTCGCCTTGTAGATCTGCTATTTTCAGCACACAACCAAGCGTAAAATTATGGTGCCATCAAGGCCTGCCAAAATACATTTCAGTTGACTAAATCAACTGTAGATTTGATTTAGTCACCTAAAATTAGACTAAAACGAATACTTTTCAGGTGACTAAATCATGACAAAAACTAAATGTCATTTTATTCAAAGGACTATGATTAAACTAAATCAACTTTCGTAATGTAGTTATTACATTTAATGTGACTCGGTTCCGCAGATAAATATTGTGAAAATAGCAGATCTACATACTCACAACGCCTCGCGTTGCGAGGCGTTGTGAGCATGTAGATCGGCTAGATTCGCCTCTTGCTTACTTAACATTTGACAGTTTGGCCAGTCCTGTCGAATATTTGACTATTCGAATACTTTGAGGTTGAATAATTCAAATACTAAAAATCACTATTCGTGAATGTCCTAGTTCCCTGGTCACCTGCACTCCAGGCCGTTGCAGCGGGCGATGTCGTCCAGCAGCTCCTGGGTCTCCCTCACGCGGCCCTTGGTCATGAGGTAGAAGGGCGTCTCGGGGAACTTCCAGCAGAAGAGCAGGAAGGGCGAGGTGCAGATGGACAGGATGATCTGGTAGACCCACCACACGCGCACCAGGTAGCCCGTCAGCGCCACCACCATGATGCCCACCGCGAAGGCGGCGTGCACGTGCATGGAGGTCCACGTGCGCACCTTGATGCCGGTGAACTCCGTCACGTAGACGAACACCACCACCAGGTAGCCGCTGGAGACCTTCACCATAGGGAGGGAGGGAGAGAGAGAGAGAGAGAGAGAGAGCAGGGGCGTCAATTGGGTATGGAAGGGGTGCCTGATTTGGAATCGCACATGAGTTCTGGGCGGAGCAGTTTGTTTTCACGTCCGTCGGCAGGTTAGTTACTCACCAGCGTTAGTTTCAGTGAGGTTAGGGTTAGGGTTAGGCATAGTTTTACTGAGGTTAGGGTTAGGTTAGGGTTAAGTTTAGGCATAGTTTTACTGAGGTTAGGGTTAGGCATAGTTTTACTGAGGTTAGGGTTAGGTTTAGGCATAGTTTCACTGAGGTTAGAGTTAGGGTTAGGGTTAGGTGGTCGCGGTTTAGGTGGTATCCCTAGCTCCAGTTCAGCCAATCAAAAGCTTCCATGGGCGGGGTTTGCCCAGAACTCATGTGCGATTCCAAATAACGCGGCAGGGGTATGCAGCTGCCATACCCTGGGTCTAGGGGGGAAAATAAAAGTTACTTTTAAATAAATCCATGAATGTCTCTTTGTCTATCTGCGCTGGTTATTATGTTGTTAAATTACAGTAAAATAACTACAAATGCAATTTTTTACAAAATGGTCACTTTAACACATTGGCCGCCATTTTAACATTGACTGTTTGGCTCTCCTGCCATTTTGTTTAATGAAAAAATTTATAATTTTTTTTTATATTGACATTTTTCCTAAATTCTGTATTCTTTTGACAATGTCCTACAGTACCTGAAATGAAACAAGACAACCTCTAGTCTCACCAAAAAATAAAATAAATAAATAAAAAGCTTTTTTTCTATAGTTGCAGCCATCTCAAAATAGCAATTTTTGACCAAAATCCAGCTATAATTGAAATAACTGGAGATATTGACCTTTTTGTGATCGATCGCTTTTCAAGTGGATAATTCAGTTGATATTTGAATTTATGGCGTCAGGCACTTATCAGATAAGTGTACTAGTGTAATAAGTGTAATTGTGTAATAGGGCAATAACTGGAATAGTGTAATAGGGCTGTAATAGGTCACCTCTTGCCCTTAGGGCGTCATACTGACTTCACAGAAATAGAAATAAGCTTTTTACCTTTTATTCAACATTCAAGTGTTTTATTTTGCACAGATCACATTTTGACACGCACGCACGCACGCACGCACGCACGCACGCACGCACGCACGCACGCACGCACGCACGCACGCACGCACGCACGCACGCACGCACGCACGCACGCACGCACGCACGCACGCACGCACGCACGCACGCACGCACGCACGCACGCACGCACGCACGCACGCACGCACGCACGCACGCACGCACGCACACACACACACACACACACACACACACACACACACACACACACACACACACACACACACACACACACACACACACACACACACACACACACACACACACACACACACACACACACACACACACACACACACACACACACACACACACACACACACTTATAACTTATAACTTTATATAAGGCAAGGCCTATGTGTATAACTGTAAATATGTTCCCCATATTCAATTGTTTTTATTTATTTGTGGCACTTGCTTTGGCGATGTAAACGTAGCCTATGTTTTCTCATGCCAATAACGTTCCTTTGAATTGAATCGCTCTCATGCTCTGTTGATTGATGTGCGCAAACTGCTGGCTGCATGGCCTCAGTGGCCTGTAGAGAACTGATTGGGACAATTTGCCCTGCTTGTTGCTGATCCGTTCTGGGTCTATACCAGATGCGGAAACGTGTCTTGCATGTATCTGAGTGTTACATAACCGGATACAGTAGGCAGGCTTTAGAACAGAGCACACTCATTATAGTCTATGAGCACACTGCTGCGATGTGCGATCACGCTAGATGGTTCCAGGAGCGCTGCACGTTCTCTTCTCAGGCTGCGCGCTCGTGCACGGCGCGCCTCAAATGCACATGCCTGCATGCGCGCGCGCATCGCGCGTGCACAGCAGGGAAAACCTAGCGAAGCTAAACAGTAGGCCTACTTTGGAAACAGCTGCCAAATGATGATCGTCGCGTTTGCTTTTTCTTACTCGTTGAAACGATTATCGTGCTTGTGATGCGGCTGATGCGACGAGGCGTTGTGTGCTTGTAGATCTGCTATTTTCAGTACTTTTGTTACATGGAGTTATATGGACCTTGGACGCGACCCTTTCATCAGACTGGAATATTATCCACCAAAACAACAGTACGTTTAGGATGGAAACAGAGCTGCCAAATGATGATCGTCGCGTTTACTTTTCTTACTCGTTGGAGGACACTCGTGAAACGATCATCGCGCTTGGGATGAGGCGTTGTGTGCTTGTAAATCTGCTATTTTCACTACTTTTGTTGGAGTTATATGGGCGCGACGCGTCGCTTTTCTTCAGACCAGAAAAGCCTGACCGAGGACTTCGCCGGGGGGTATTTTCTCCTCTCCTCTCCCGCGAGCAGGGCTTGAAGATCGGATTGGTAGTCGAATGGACCGGCGCTGCATCAGGTGATTCTATGTGTTTGTACTGTAGTGGGTTGTTTGGCTCAGAGGCTGAGGATCTGTTCAAATGCTTCATTATTTTATACTTTTGCTATTGAAAAATAGCAGATCTACAAGCTTGCAGCGCGACACTCGTTGCCATGCTGTGAGCTTGTATATATCTATTTTTGAAATCCCCCTATGAAGACAATTCGCCGCAGTGAATCCTTGTACCCACTGGGTACAAGGATTCACTGCGGGCCCCCCATGAATTTTCTTCATAGGGGGATTTCAAAAATAGATATATACAAGCTCACAGCATGGCACCGAGTGTCGCGCTGCAAGCTTGTAGATCTGCTATTTTTCAATAGCAAAAGTATAAAATAATGAAGCCCCTTCCACCTTGGGCCCTAGTAAATCAGACTCAGTCCCACTTTTCCCTTGTGACGCTCCTGCTGATCTGATCTTCTGATCTTCGTTGTTGTGTGGCTGCCTGGGACATAATATTTTGTTGTCGAGACTTTGGGGGTTATGATGAAGCTGTGTGTTGTTGGCCAATGAGGCAGGTCATGGCTTTCCAAGTGAACATTTTACTGGATTTTGTTTGATTTGTGCAAAATGGTCTCAGATCCAGCTGCTCCGTTGTCGCTTCTGCCAGCCCCTTCACCAGGCATGTACACACATAGACATCAAAGGGGGCTTGAGCCCCTGCCCCTGGGGGCTGCATTCAATAGAATTGTCCACCAAAAGGCCCCTTTAGAAATGTCAGCCCCTGCCTCTCTAAATATTCTCTGCACATCCCTGCCCCACATCCTTCTACATGCGTGTGCCCAGTGTGTCGCTGATTGCACTCTGCGGGCTGCGCTCTGCCACGCTAAATGCATTCACTGTGGTTTATTGGGAGTTTTATTCATTTCTATTGAGATTTATACGTTATTACACTCTTGTTTTCAAACACACTTACTTTGATGAGTGATATCTTTGGTTCCTTATATGACAGAAAGCTAAAACTTTTTCACGGGCTGCAGAAGAATGTAATTAAACATTACATTATATAAAAGCAAATTCTCGGGACTATCGGGCCTGGCGGGGAGCGACATTGGAATTTTCTCGGGACTATCGGGGGAGGCGGTCAATGTGTTAACAAGGTATTATAATTATATTCTCCACACTTTTATTCTCCCCATCTTGACAAACTGGTATATTCCCAGGTCCCAATGCATTATTGTTAATTGTGGCACGTTTACTAACATGCCAAGTTTAGCTGCACTTGAACAACCGTTCCAGGCTGCCATATCCAGCCCAAGAAACTGTAGAAACCCGGGTAAAAAACTGACAAAACCAGATCTTAAGCGTTTCATTTTGCTCTTAAGTTACAGACTTGTTACAGAACGTTAGACAGGCGTAAAGAAACCTCTTGGACAGAACATGTACAGGCAATATCATACAAGCAAGACAAGCAACGTGAATACACAAATGCAAAACAAAAATAAAAGACATACACATCAATTACATTTCCCTTTGTCGTACAGGAGTATCCTGGCCTGGGTTTAAGTTATGTTGTGATTTTACTTGTGTATCTTTTACCAAAATCAAATCAAAGATAATCCCTGCTGGCCGCCCAGAATAAAATGGCTGACTTGCCTTGCTTCAGAATAAGTAGGACACCGATTTAATGAACGCAGAAATACTATCAATTTAAAATGTGTAGTACATAGTGGCATTAACAAATAGGCTAGTCAAAATACTTTTTTTTTTTTTAATATTCTGAACTTTTCCATCCCACTTATCAGTATAGCCAGGGTTAATGTGGAAACTTTCCCCAAAAGGAAATGCATGCATTTAAATTCAGTCTGACCAGAAGATTGCTATAAAGATTTATTTATGGGGTCCATCAAAAGCAGAGGCATGGAATCCCCACAATCCCCCAACAAATTAAACCCTGGTGGTGCACACACACACACACACACACACACACACACACACACACACACACACACACACACACACACACACACACACACACACACACACACACACACACACACACACACCTGGTGGTGTGTGTGTGTGTGTGTGTGTGTGTGTGTGTGTGTGTGTGTGTGTGTGTGTGTGTGTGTGTGTGTGTGGTGTGTGTTAGTTAAGCCCAGGGGGTTAGTCCATGTGAAAAACAACAGCTGTAGGTCACTGTGACTAAAGAGGGGGGGGGGGGGGGGGGGAGCATTGGAAACAGAGATAAAGTGAAGCAATGAAACAACTGGACATCTGAAGGACATATCCATGACTTTTGTGCATCATGTTGGTGGATTAATGACCAACGTTGCCACAGTGCAAATTAAGATTCCCGTTGGTTTCATTGTTCTACTCCAGTGGTTCTCAACCTTTTCAAGCCGCGACCCCCAAAATAATCATATTTTAACCCTGACGAGCACTAATAGTTGAGGCATTACATTTTGTATAACACAGTTCTATTGTGAACATAGCAGATCTACATGCTCACATGCTCTACATGTTGTGAGCGTGTAGATCGGCTATTTTCACAATTTCTGCCTCTAATATTTGACTGCCAATTTCCAATTACACCTCATTGGCTAAGGGCCCTGGATTTGTACTGTCGTGGCGGAACTTGGTAAACAAATAATGAGGATAACATAGTGTTCTCGCCTTTCAGGCGAGCCCACAGCTATCTGAGTTCAAGTTAATGACGCGGAGAGCCATTACGTTGTTGTCACAACTCTCTCTTTACATGGCTCTGCCTATAATGTCTAACCCTCATACCTCTCCACCACGTGTTGTCAATTTGTCATGTTCTCTCCTGGTGTCAACCTCGTCTCATCACACACATTTACACACTCATAAACACTACTCACCATGGCAAGGAGGAAACGGAGCACTACAAACAAGTAGTAGTTTCCGCTGAAAGCCACGCACACCCCAAAGGCAAACTGACACAGACTGGTGATATTAAGAATCCTCACACGACCGACCCTGAGAGACACACAGACAAACAGACAGAGTGAGTACAGTTAACATATTTCTAGGCTGACATGTTTTCAATCCATTGAACAAGTCACTGTTTTGTGCTACATTATTGGATTTAGTCGGGGGCCTTAGGATGTTTTCGTGCTAATCAGTCTAAAAGCGCCACATTTTACACAGATGTAGCCCAGGGCATGCTCTAATGATTTAGCTAGGGCGCCCGAGTCTGCGACCTTCGGGGTCGTCACAAGTTCCGGCCAAATCAAGTTGGGCTCCCATCGACTTTCTATACAGGAGGAAAATACACAGATATAGGTCTAACACAAAGGGTTTGTCATGATTCTGAATCCATTGCAAGCATTTGTTTTGCACAAAAAAACATTCCCTGGGCTATAAATGGCCCCACAAAACGCCCACAAAACGATGGTTAGGGTTAGTGTTTTGTGGGGCCATTTATAGCCCAAGGAAGGTTTTTTGTGCAAAACAAATGCTTGCAATGGATTCAGAATCATGACAAACCCCTAGTTTGACCCCTCACATCCTACTTAAAGCAGATTTATTTTTCTTCCTGTAGTATAGTGTATAGAAAGTCAATGGGAGCCCAACTTGATTTGGCCGCTGTGGCGACCCCGAAGGTCACCGACTCGGGCGCCCTAGCTAAATCATTAGAGCAAGCCCTGGGATACATCTGTGCAAGATTTGGCGCTTTTAGACTGATTAGCACATAATTACCATTCTATCTCCCTAAGGCCTCCGACTCATTTGGAGTGGGACGTTTGAGCGCCGATGGCAAACCAAAGGAAATCCTTTACTTCCTGCCAGTGAGGTGAAGCAATGTTCTGCAGAAGTGCAATATCACACAGAACAGGGGTCTTTCAGGCCAAGGACCCCTTAGTCGAGAGAGAGATGAAGCAGGGACCCCCACAACAGATAGTTTTGTTTGACAGCACAATCGTCAGCGTATTTTGGATTCATGTCAATTTGTGTTTTCAGATATTTAACCACTTGAACCGCCAATACTTTCTGTGCTTGGTCTGCTCTTTTTCCCCCTCTACACTCTTTGCCGCTGCGAGGCGTTGTGAGCTTGTAGATCGGCTATTTTCACAATTTCTGCCTCAAATATTTGACAATTTGGACAATGTTTAATTTGTCACATTAGAGGTATTCAAAAAGTCCTTAAATTGTCACTTTAGAAATGTGCAGATACCCTCCACACACTTAAACCTTATGCTGGTTTGTTTTCTGTTGAGTGAGAAAACAATGTTGCACATCAAGCTAATCATCCGGGGACCCCCCAAAATTATTTGGCGACCCCCCTAGGGGTCCCGACCCGCAGGTTGAGAACCACTGCTCTATAGAGGGTATGTGCATGCATAAAGTGAATGGCAAATCGAGTGGCAAAATGAGTGGCAAAGTGAGTTTAACGTCATTTAATGCAATCAGATGGGACTTTTCTGTTTGGATGTATGGGCCGTCAAGGCCAGAAAGTAGTTTTTTGCCACTCAGTAGGCGTTCCCGCATAACTTTCGGGTATGATGATGATGTCATACCCTCTATAGCAGGGTTACCCAATTAGTTTTCCCCAAGGGCCAAATTATGTCTAGGGTACAAAGCCGAGGGCCACAACATTGCAGGGTGCGTTCAGATATCGTCGTTGTCGCGTGAAAATCTTGTATGTCCAAAACCGTTCGTTTTACATTTATCATTTTAAAAATGATTTAAACTAGTGAAAACAGCCGATCTACAAGCACATAACGCCTCACACCGCCTTGTTTGATGAAGCAGAGCTTTACCTTGCGAAAGAACATACACATTTTGAGATACGGGTTTTCCACCCGACAATGACGATATACTAGTTTTGTTGCTGCTCTTATACCACCATTATTACTGGGGTGCTGGGGGCCAGACAGTAGCCCCCCGCGGGCCGCAAATGGCCTGCGGGCCTCCTATTGGGGAACCCTGCTCTATAGCAATGATAGTATTATAGATTGTCTATATTTTCCGATACTAATTGCATCAAATCAGAAGAAAGGACTCATTGAGGAAACACAAGGGAAATTGGAAGTGATGAAACAAATACATGAGAAGACTAAATTGGAACTGGAACACTATTAAACTGAAGCTGATGAATAGGTTCTCTGTACCGATTGGATGAAATTGAAGCTGATGAATAGGTTCTCTGTACCGATTGGATGAAATCGGCAACCCAGATGAAAATGAATTGGCGATGGATTTCTTTGCTTTGCCACGTGACTCACACGGAGATGAAGCATTTAGGAGGACAGAGAAAGGAGTTGCCTCTCAGGACAGTAACAGAGCACTGACTGTGTGGTCACAAAGACAAAAGAAATGCTAGAAACTGAGTCATATTGTGTTGTATTTATCCATCAGGGGCGGCATAGCTCAGGGGTAGAGAAACCGACATTAGAGCACAAAAGGTTCCCGAAGTGTTCCCAGATCGAATCCGGGCTCCCCCTGAGTTAATGTCGAAGAGTCCTTGAGCAAGACTCTGAACCCCTAGTTGCTCTCCGTGAGCCGGTTGGTGCCTTGCATGGTTTCCAACGCCATCGGTGTATGAATGTGTGCGTGAATGGGTGAATGTAATGCACAATCTCAATAAATGTGCCATTCCCTCTTGACTGTGTCGCCACTTGCTTTATGCTTTGAAATGTGTCCAACGTATGAGCTAGGAAAGGTTGCTCCGTATTACCAAGCACTGGCCTTTTCTCAATAACTGTACTTATTCTTTGATAAGTTCTTGTGAACTTATCAAATATCATCAGTCACAGCCCACATGTTCCAATTCAAATGTTTGGAGATCACAGAGTTCAGTCCAAGACTCTGTATTATTCCAGGTGTTTGTGTGTGCCAGCATGACATTAATTTAACCCATTTAGAACGGGTACAAATTATTGTGTATCATTATTTTATGCTTTAACTATTGAGAAATAGCAGATATACAAGCTCACAGCGCGGCGCTGGGAGCTTGTAGATCTGCTATTTTTGAAAAATTGTGAAAATTATAATTTTGACCCGATTCTATAAGTGTCTTTTGAATCCTTCTAAGACTTTTTGAAAAACCTATATTTCTATGTCAGCAATCTGGCCAGCCATCGTCAAAGAAAAGGTCCTTTTCACTTAACTGGAGCTCAGTTAGTCTGTTCTTGAGAGACTCCTATGTCAGTGGTTCTCAAACCTTTTCATGTGAAGGACCCCCAAAATTATAGTTATTTGGCCACGGACCCGCATCTACAAATATTTAGTTCCAGGGACCACCCAGAAGCAAAATTTGAGTTAAAAACGTTCGCTTTGAAAATACATATATTCAAAGATTTGCACACATTTTCACGACTTTTTCAAAAATAGAAGATCTACAAGCTTGCAGCGAGCTTGTATATCTGCTATTTTTCACTGGTTAAAGCATTCTATAATTCTAGGCCTAAAGGTTAGGGTTACAAGTACAGGAGCTGCCCATGCTGACAGGCAGTAACACCTAAAACACAACTTTCAGCTGTAAAATGGTTGCTGTGAAAAGGCTCCTTTCTTTGTCAGTCTCCAACTCGGAGTGACATTGCTGAAGTGATGCCATTGTTCTTGATCGGTCATGGAACGTTTGTAATGCAATATCCATTCACACCAGTTTAATCGTGTTAACTCATGGCCATGGACAGATACAATAACATTGACATCAGATACGCGTGTATTTTATGTAGGACCAAGAATTAAAAAATGCCTATGCAATTCAAAATCCATGTAGCAACGAACATGTGTGATTACAACATACTGTACTTTACTAAAGCATGACGCATGATGTAAACATAAATAATGTGGCAGATATACAGTAGCCTACTCAATGTGTAGTGTAGACCAACATTTAGACTACCTTGCCTACGTACTGCTTTTAACTGAAACATAGGGAGCGTTCGGATATCCAGCACTGAGCGCACTGGCCAATACAAACTAATACGTGAGTGTGCTCCCGGTGCGCATTCCCGAACGCACCCTGTTGTACATACAGCACTTAGAAGTTAAAGGACAACTCCACCCTAAATCACTTCTAGGCTAATTTTCCTACTTATATTGATCCAAAACTACTGTCCATGGGGTCTATTAGGCACAAATGCCCCTGTTGTCCAGTTTCCCCAGCAGAACCCAGCAGCTCTCATTGCATAGAGTGGAGTTTATAAGCCTATCGCTTTTACACTATTTGTTGGGGTCAAAAGTGATTTATCTTTTCATGAGTGTGTTACTAGTTGTCATTACAAACAAATCAATGCCTTGATTGTACCACACAAGCCACCACAATTGCAAAAATCATGTTTTGGGGTGAGCATTCGGCACAACTGCCAATCAAAGTGACTCTACTGGCCAATCACAGCGTGTCTTTTCCGGGACTTGGCAAAACACAAGAAAGCATAACATCTGTTTAGCAGAGTGTGATGGCTTTTGTGGGACAACGATGACATGGATGTGTTTGTAATGACAAGTAGTAACACATACATGAAAAATAAAAACTTTTAACCACGACAAATAGTGTAAAAGCGATAGGCTTATAGGCTTCACTCTATGCTATGAGAGCTGCAGGGTTCTGCTGGGGAAACTGGACAACATGGGCATTTGTGCCTAATAGACCCCATGGACAGTCTTTTTGGATCAATATAAGTAGGAAAATGAGCCTAGAAGTGATTTAGGGCGGAGTTCTCCTTAAGGCGCTGCTGCGGGGACTGCCCATTAGTCCGAAGGTTCATTAGTCCGAATTTATTTAGGGTTACTGAGGTAAAGCTTTTTGAGACCTCTTTAAATTGTCAGCACATGATGCGCTGCTCCACCCAACTTCAATCTGTGTAATCAGCAAGAGTCACTCAGGGGATACAGGTAGGCTATACATGATGTGAACATGCGTGGTACATCCATTTAATTCAATCCTTGAACTTCTTGTTTATGCCCCAAAATGACTCAATATACATGTTTTGTAGCAATTTGTAGCAATTGTAGAAATATTAGACCTGCGTGTAATGATCGTGCACACTTTCTTTTACTAAGACCATTGTTCAAATATTTATTTATTTTATAGAAGTGCCCAGATGTCCCTAGTGCCCACCTGACCTGTTTCCCTCAGGAGAGCAAGAGAGGGTGGGAGGAAGTGAGTACATAGGAGCATATGGACCCTAGCCTAGCACAGCTAAACAATCCACCCATGTTAAAACAAGGTGGGGATACTATACTGCAGTTAGTTAGCTGCATTAGTATATAGTCTGGCCAAGCCAGGCTCTATGGACCCATCCATCCATCCCACGGTGTGCCACTGTACTTAAGTAACATTTTGAGGTATTTGTGCTTTACTTGAGTATGGGGTGGGCGGCATTGTCTCAGCGGTAGAGAAACCGTCATTAGAACACGGAGGGTTGCCAGTTCGAATCCGGGCTCCCCAGAGTTTGGTGTCGAAGAGTCCTCCCAGTGAGCATGTTGGTGCCTTGCATGGTTTCCTCCTCCATCGGTGTGTGTGTGAATGGGTGAATGTAATTTAAATTTACCATTTATTTCCAGTACTTTTACTTTTACTCCACTCCCCAGTCCCCACTAGGCCTACATCTCAGAGGCAAATATTGTACTTTTACTCCTCTAAAATTATCTGAAAACTTTAGTTACTATTACTAGTACCTGGCGTTCCACATGCGCACCAGCCCCTATCTATTGAACACTGAGATGTGGGCGTGGCCTTGCAAAAATGGGTCCGGAAATGCATGGGAAAACATAAAACGATCGGATAAAAAGGCTTCTTATTAAAGAACACAATGCCAGCCAGTAATTATACAATGCCGGCCAAGGTTTATAACTGGTTGTGACTTTATAAAGCACTTTGTTTGTGAACTTCGACTGTTGGTGTAGTTTGTATGGGCAAATCAATTCGCCTCCACCAACGCAGGTAAATCCTGACCCATGGCGGTCGTACGTCACATCATCAACGACCGTCATGTTTCAGGGCTAGTAAAACATTTGAGTACTTTTCCCACCACTGCCAGTGCCAGTAGGCTGCTCTTATCCAAGGCCAGGCCAGGTGCCAGACAGAGTATCGTGTTCCACTTTTTAACTGGACACCCTGGTCTGTGTTACACTCAACCATGCTTTCTGGGACTGGATCACATGACTCAGCCAACCATTACACGGTGCCACGGCGTTGTGAGCCTGTAGATCAGTTATTTTTGACAAAGAGGTTTTGTAGAGGGTAAAAAGAGCAGACCAAGCACAGAGTGAAAGGTCAAGTTTATTATTAAGTAATGACGGTTCAAGTGGTTAAATATCTGAAAACAAAACACAAATTGACATGAATCCAAAATGCAATGATGATTGTGCTGTCAAACAATGAAACTATATGGAATCTATGAAAAAAAGGTTATGGGGGTCCCTGCTTCATCTCTCTCTCAACCAAGGGGTCCTTGGCCTGAAAACGTTGAAGACCCCTGTTGTAGTTGATTAGTTAACCTTAACCCTACCTGTCAGCGATGTCCCCGAACACCAGTGCGCCGATCAGCACGCCCAGCATGAAGGTGGGCTGGGTCAACTTGGCCAGCCATTCCCTCTCGCACACCAAGTCCCAGTCCGTCACGATGCTCTGGTACACCTCGCTGTGGTCGAAGGTGAAGTCCTTGTCGCAGGCCTCCACGGTTCTGTTGCCGTCAAAGTCGTACGTGAAGTCCTCCGACGGCGCGATGCGCAGAGCGCGTCGGCAGCGACTCAGCTCCCACTGGTCGCCGTTGGCCGTCCTCACCACGACGGGGCGTTTAGGGTCCTTGTACGCGGGCAGGACCTCCGTTAGGCTGGAGCCTGTGATGTTTCCATACAGAACGTCGGTGATGTTCTCTGGCGCGCCGCACACAAAGTTTGGGGTCTCCACGAGAAAGACGGACGCCAGGTAATGGATCCCGCAGGCCACCGCTTGGAAGACGCACGCAAAGTACAAGCACGCCTGGAACCTGGAGGAGCGGAAAATAACATTTCATCAGTGGTGGAAAAAGTAGCCTACTCACATTTTACTTAAAGGGGTAGACCACCCATTTTCAATATTGAACTATGTCATTAACATACCTTAGAGGAGTTGTGTGGAAATAGAAAAATAGTTCCCCCCTTCAGTGTTGCTTAGAACTGGAGGATTGATTTTGGGGTTTGTATTGCAAAGTACAACGTGATGACATCACACATTGTACTTTACAATACAAACAAATCAATCCTCCATTTCTAGGCAACACAGAAGGGGGGGAACTTTTTTTCTATTTCCACACAACTCCTCTAAGGTATATTAATGACATAGTTCAATATTGAAAATGGGTGGTGTTCCCCTTTAAGTAAAAGTGTCAATATACTGCAATGTAGAAATACTCTTTTACAAGTAGCCTAGCTACAAGCCCGGAATTCATACTTCAGTAAAGTACAAAAGTATTGGTAGGCCAATATCAAAATGTACTTAAAGTACAAAAGTAGTAAGTATTCATTATGCAGAATGTCCCAGTTCATATGTATTAAATCTATTGAAAACAGCGACGCATTGTGAGCTTGTAGATCAGCCAAATGGACGAAATGTCAAATTTAATGTAGGTCTATGTTTTGTAATAACAGGCCAAATCAAAATCTACAAAAAGAAGACTAACTAGTAACTAAAGTCTGCAAAATAAATGCAGCGGAGTAAAAGTAGGCCTACAATATCTGGATCCGAGATGTAGTGGAGTAGAAGAAATTAATTAAATTATAATAGTATGATACAGTAGGTCACATGGTCTCTCTGAAAACAGTTTGAAACAGTCTGAAACTCATGTCAGTGTAATCTGCCCCTCGCCCCCCAACAACAGCTGACCAGTACAGTAAGTAGTCTAAGTACAGTCAATTCATTTCATCGGCTTATAATTGAGCATTCTCACAATGACATCATAAACATATAAACTAATATTTTAAGATGACTTTTTAAAGTGACATTACCCCTTTAGATGATAGTCCTACTTTAAGTACAGTACTTGAGTAAATGTAAATGTGGTTCTCTTTCAGGCCCCCTCCCCCCACCCTGACAAGCACTAAGAGTTGAGGCATTTTGTACAACACGGTTCTATTGTGAAAATAGCAGATCTACATGCTCCCAACTAAGTTACAACGCCTCGCAACAATGTCTGCCTCTAATATTTGACAATTTAACCAATGTTTAATTTGTCATTTTAGAGGTATTACAAGTCCTTAATTTGTCACCTTAGACACGTGCAGATATCCTCTATACACTTAAACGTTATGTTGGTTTGTTTACTGTTGAGTGAGAAAGCAATGTTGCAGATTAAGTTACGGTACTCATCTGGAGACCCCCCAAAAGGTATTTGGGTCCCCTCTGGGGGTCCCGACCCACAGGTTGAGAACCCCTGCTTGCAATCAATCAAGCAGTTGATGGAAAACAGACTGTGTAGCTCAGAACAGTTGCTACCCTGCGAGTAGCAGACATGTAGGAAGGACTACAGCAGCTTTGCAGCAAGCCAGCATGGCTGTGTTAACTGTAAACATTCTTTCATACAAAATCAAACATTTTCTTCCCTCTCCACACATCAGACATCATGCTGTATCTGATGCAGTGAATCCAGTGACACAGACAGCGTTCCAAGTTCAAACAAGCTTATCTCCGTACACAAATAGTAGAAAAGGGGCGAGCCTCGTACTCGTGGAGTCGTGCGTACTTTGGAAATCAAGTTACAATGTGTAGGGGGGACAAACTTCACCGACTATAACTCTATGGTAAACTAAAAGACATGTAGTCTACTTACTATTCCAAAGTTGCTAGAGTTGATTTTACACAAACGATTACAACAGCAGTACATTAATATTATTCTTTTTACGTGAATATCTAAAAATACTTATAATTCTTGGAAAGGGGGGTTCAGTGGAAGAAGTGGGAATGGAAAAACATGTGGCGGATACATTGTGGAGGATATCAGATAGACACTCATCAATGTTCGCTAATGCAACTCTTCTAGACAGAAATAAAGTATATTTGAGTACCTTTTAAAATGTCCAAGCTCATCGAATATTCGCTCTACGGTCATGGTGGTCGCTGGTGGGGGCACAGCGCGCGTCTCGCTCGGATAGCGGTTTCTGAACGCAACGGATACTGTCCAGTTTGTTGGCTTTCTCTGGGAGGAGGGGCGCGCGCGCGCACACACACACACACACACACACACACACACACACACACACACACACACACACTGTCACACTCACACGAAACTGTCCACCCTGAACTGAAGTCATGCCACAAGAGCAGGGCCGTTGTTAAATATTTCTATAATGTTTGATTGATTGAAGACTTTATGAGAAAGGTTGCATATAGGAAAAGGTTACAGTTTCATGACTTTACACTTACAGTTCACTGGTACAAGGTCAACTAAAAGGAGATCCTAGCGTTTCTGCTTGTTTGCACAGGAAACCATTTAACTCTTGAGAGTGCAGAAATGGAACCAAATGGACCCTTTTACCGGTACATTTGGTCTCATTTCTACAACAGAGTTTATTTAATTAGAAAGTTAGTATTTAAAAAGATAGTTTAAATGCCATAATAACGACTTGAGAAGGTTCAGGTGCGACGCGTGTTTTGTTTGTTTACTGTGTTATAATTGTATGTAGGCCTATGTGACTGTGAGTGTGTGAGCCATGTTTGTAACAGAGGCGTCAATTGGGTATGGCAAGCTATGGCAGCTGCCATATCTTGGCTACAGGGGGAAATAATAAAATGGACTGTAATCGTGCCTGTTGCTAGGTATGGCAACGTGGGCGCGCGTGCAAGACAACAGTCATGTTGCCATACCTTAGCTTTTTCTGAACTGACGCTGCTGGTTTGTAAGCAGTGATTTTACAGTTTGAGGAAAATAAATATGTTCCAGTTTCCGCCACACGATGGCGCTTCCCCTTCGTGAGACAGTCTGTCCAGCCTTCAGACTGACAGGTTGGCAAACATGACATTAAAGGAGTAGTTCACCCCCAAAATTACTTTTTTTCTATTGATTAGTCACACCGTGGAGACTTGAGTTCAATAATATTTTTTTGTATTTGTCGCATTCCTAAGAAAAAAAAATGTAGTAAATTTGATTCTGGATGGGGACCCAGATGCAGACCCAGTCCCTCAAAATGGGAGAGGACCTGTGATGTTCTGCTGTACTTTTTATTTCTGTTTTATCTATTAGTTTGGTCATTGAGGTCCACAGAATGAGAGGTCTGCTCTGCCGGAAACATCGTGAAAAACAGTTATGGCCATTTGTATATTCACTGTCCCATTGACTCCACTACACAAAAAAAGAAATATATATATATTTGTTTTGAATAAAAAACATTCCTTGGGCTAGAAAACGGACCAACAAAACTGTGAAAAGTGACGAGTCATCACTTTTCACAGTCATCACAGTGATGAGTCATCACTTTGGTTAGGTCACTGTGGGGCATCAATAAAAAAGCATTGTTTGTTTTGGGGTATGTTTGTTTATGCCCTGTGCAGAATCCAGTTGTGTGTGTATGCTGATGACCTATATGATATTACCACTCAGTGTTAATAATGTATGTCCAAACAAATATGACCTTTGTAATTCATTCTCAAGAGTTAGCTTACACCTCCAGAGTAAAAAACTCAAAAGTTGTACTTTCAGGGTAGTAGTGGTGTTTTTGAGCGGTGGTCACACCGTCTCCTTAGCGTGGCCGTGTGTGTAGGTATGTTTGTTTGTTAGTTTGTTTGTATGTGGGTGGGTCTGTATGTAGCCTCAAGCCTGTGTAGTACCTTTTCTGACCACACATGTTAAGGGAGGGGCGCTGTTGTCCAGGCCCCACACACACACAAACACACACACACACACACACACACACACACACACACACACGCGGGGGGGGGGAGAACCACCGCTCAGTTCACACGGGTGTGATTTTAATGAACTAGTGCTGATAAAGGGAGAAGAGATGTTGTACATTTTTGTTGATTGTAGAAATGACCAACAGTGGAGTGTGTGTGTGTGTGTGTGTGTGTGTGTGTGTGTGTGTGTGTGCGCGCGCGCGCACGCGCGTGCGTGCGTGTGTGTGTGTCAAGGTGTGGCGTTCCACTGTGGTAAAGCAGGAGTTACACATTGTATTGCTATCACACATTCCAGAAGGCTACATTAGTTTGGGCTTTGGTAAATAAGTTCATTCAGGTCAGTCGCTGTCACAGCAGGCTATTAGTCAACGTGCATGTTTTATTTGACTTTCTTTGCTGTATTTGAACGTTCCATCTACCATGCTACTGTAATACAGATCATACAATGATCTCATCGTCACTGTCGGGCAGAAACCTCGTATATTTTTTCGCAAAGCAAAGCCCTGCTTCATCATACAAGGCCGTCGCACAAAAGTAGTGAAAACAGCAGAGCTACAAGCACACAACGCCTCGCGGCGCGAGGCGTTGTGTGCTTGTAGATCGGCTGTTTTCACTAAATCATTTTAAAAATGATAAATACAAAACAAACGGTTTTGGACATACAAGGTTTCCACCCGACAAGGACGTCATGCAATTATTGCACTTGAGTTGATACAGTATACCGTATTCATATGCATGTATATGTGCGTACATGTAAGGCATTCTAGAATGTTTTATTTTGTTCCTCCTCAAACCTGGAATTAATACATGAACGTCCTTTACAAAAACAGAGACAAAATAAAAACAACTAAATAAATATAAAATAAAATATAAAGAGTTCCATTGAGAGGGGGCGGCCACGAAGAAGGCCCTGTCACCCCAGCTTGGTCTCTTTGTCCTGGGGATGTCCAGGAGGTTGGCATCACCCGACCTGAAGGAGCGACATATTATTTTCCCCGGATTCACTGCTCATCTAGCCTCGTAAACCACCAACTTCTGGAAATCGCATTGAGATTTCTGGCAGTTGGTGGATTACGAGGCTACCTTCTCATCTGTCTGCCAGCACAATGTGCTTGGTTGATGGCCATTGATTGTATCCAGTACGCTAGTACTTTTCACTATAATGCATATGTGAGGTACAATGAGTCTACTATATATAATAGGCTATATTCTCATTATACATTCTGACAGCACTATGAATATAGTCCAATATAGAGGACAACACTGGCTTGCTCTTCTCCAAAGCCTCGAGGGCATTTTTGTCATTGAACGATTTGAAAAGCAGAGTTTGTGCCTAGAAGTTTGTGAGATTATGACTTCACACAAACATTATTACCCGGCTTACTAAATAAAATTAACTCAAAATTGACTCAAAACTTCCAGATGGCTGGAAGTGTTCCACAAGTGTTGCGCTGGCCGTCCCCCTAGCGCGACACGGTCGCCTTGGAAAACAAGGAAGTGCTGATTAGATACAGTAGAATCCATTTTCTGATACTACGTTGTCTATTTCTCGCTTAAAATATTTCAAAAAACATTCTTGAGAGCAACGTTTAGTTGTAAATGTCGCTGTGTGTTTGTTTACATGGCTGACATGTTGGATACAGCACAAGATTCACGCAGTGCAGCTTGACTGCAGCAGGTGCTCTGAGTCTTTGATTAGGCAGCGGTCTGTTATCCAGAAATAACAGACCGCTGATTTCAGCAACTGACCAATCAGAATCAAGCATTCAAGCCGGGTAATAATAGGGATTAGATACTGATTAGCTGATACCATTTGTTGCAATTAGCATTCTAAGGAGCTTGGACACCCTGTAATGGACCCATTCTTTCTCTCAGAGTTAAATTAAAGTAACATTGCGGATTCTGTAGTCGTTTTCTCCTGTTTGGAATGTTTAATTACCGTGGATCAGGGGCGGCTCCAGGTGAGGGGCTAGGTGGGCTTTAGTCCCCCCTGGTGAAGGATTAGCCCCCCCTCACCACAAACTCCATTGTGATGAAAAATGTTTATGGAATAAATAAATACTATATATATATATATATATATATATATAGATATATATATATATATATATAGATATATATAGATATATATAGATATAGATATAAATATGTGAAAGATTGTGTCTGCTAATTCTGTGGCATTGCACACTGCAGCTTTGTCTTATCTGATGCTTATCTTATGCACAACTGATACGCTGTCGTGCAATGGTGTCACATGCCAAAAATACTGACTTCTATGTTGTAAACGTCAGGGGTTTTCAAAGTGGGCGCCGGGGCACCCTGGGGTGCCGTGACGGCAGTCCCGGGGTGCCACGAGATTATTTGATAATATTTGGAATTTATTTGGACACTTAAAAAAGAAAAATTTGCATCATTTTAAACTTGAAGTACAAAGTTATTTTCAGTCAGTTCTAACCAAGATGGCTATCTCAATGTTTTCCTCGCAACATAATCACTCAAATATGGCATAAATATCAGGTGATAGGAGTGAAAATTATTAATATAATGTAGGGGTGCCTCGGATGAAAAAATATTTAATCAATATTTATACACCTGTTTTCCAGTGAATTTACTGTATAGCTGTGGGACACTTCCGGTTAACAGCTGACATACAGGCTCACGTCGCGTCGCAGATGCAACCGTTGTGAGTTTGTAGATCACACTCTGCTGCGGCGCCGGAAGCTGCCGTACACTTTCTGCGCAATGCACGACGGGACGTTGGAAAGTTGTGGATAGGGTTGCCCTGAGCCAAAAAGGTTTGGGAACCACTGTTGTAAACCATACTATGGTACGGACAGCTTGTTCTGCATGTCACTGTCACTGCCGTGGACGCAGACTCATATTCCACCTGGATTGAAATGGAGGCCTTTTCACCGGTGAAAACAGAACAGAACCTGCATTCCTGTAATCTTCTCCGTTGCTTTGTTGTTAACTTTACAAACCTTTTGAGCACAGTAGGCCAGTGGCATCAGTTCAGTAAAATCACACCCGTGTGAACTGAGCGGTGGTCGTGGAGGCTGCGCAACAGCAAAACAAATATATATATATTTTGTGTGTGTGTGTGTGTGTGTGTGTGTGTGTGTGTGTGTGTGTGTGTGTGTGTGTGTGTGGGTGTCTGGCCTGGCCTGAACAACAGCGCCCCTCCCTTAACATGTGTGGTCACAAAAGGTACTGTAGGCTACATACAGACACGCATACAGACAGACAGACAGACAGACAGACAGACAGACAGACAGACAGACAGACCCACACACACGGCCACGTATAGGAGCGTTGTGACCACCGCTCAAAAAGCTAAGGTCAGGGGTTAAAGTTCTCAGTCCTGGGGACTGATTTCAGTCTTGAGGATTCCATAGGGGCTATGGATCAGTCCATGGCGTGAATGACAAAGTCGTCAAAACGCTTGTCAAGTGATCTCCAAACTAAAAAGCAGTTATAATTTCAAGATATGGGTACTGTATTTGAATTGGCCAGACTAGCATAGTCCAACAGAACTTCAGAAGATACTTCTATAAAATGAAGCATGGATTGGCTGGCGCACACACACATTCTGTGAAGGCAGATCAGAGGAAGATCAGGGAAACACCCCAAATATTGGTGTGCAAGCCATGTTTTTAAAATCACAAATTGGTCCTGGTCTGAAAATAAATTTCAGTCTTGGAATTTATTTTGACTTTAACCCCTGGCTAAGGTGTGGCAACATGACTGGTGTCTTGCAGACACCAGTCATGTTGCCATACCTTAGCAACAGGCATGATATGATACATACATTTTAAGAAGTACATTCTATTTTTTTCCCAGTTTCTACGGTTTCTTGGGCTGGATATGGCAGCCTGGAATGGTTGTGTGCAGCTAAACTTGGCATGTTAGTAAACGTGCCACAATTAACAATAATGAATTGCACCTGTGCAGCTGACCTGCGGAACCTGGGAATATACCATGTTGTCAAGATGGGGAGAATACAATTATAATACCTTGTTAAAGTGACCATTTTGTAAAATGTTGCATTTGTAGTTATTTTACTGTAATTTAACAACATAATAACCAGCACAGATAGACAAAGAGACATTCATGGATTTATATTTAAAAGTATAAATTATTTTTGAGCGGTGGTCACAACGCTCCTATACGTGGCCGTGTGTGTGGGTCTGTCTGTCTGTCTGTCTGTCTCCGTGTCTGTCTGTCTGTAGCCTGCAGTAACCTTTTCTGACCACACATGTTAAGGGAGGGGCGCTGTTGCACACACACACACACACACACACACACACACACACACACACACACACACACACACACACACACGCACACACACACACACACACACACCACCGCTCAGTTCACACGAGTGTGATTTTTTAAGTTATTGTCCCTCCTGCAGTAGGCTACAGGTGGCCATGTGCGACATAAACTAGGTCATCTTCAGCTTCACTATTTGTTTTCTCTCTCTGTGTGTGTGTGTGTGTGTGTGTGTGTGTGTGTGTGTGTGTGTGTGTGAGTGGGGGAGCGCCCCGACCCAAAGCAAATACAGTCCTACCTGTTCCTGCCAGCAACAACTGGTTGCTTCCCACAGCAGTGGCACCAGGAGAGGCTGGGAGGGGGTGTTATGTAGGCCTGTGTGTGTACACAGGGGTGTCGCACCAAATTCTGGGCCCCGGGTACAAGGATTCACTGTGGGGCCCCTGTGCTCAGCAAGAGCCGTTGGCCGCCGCGTCCACGTCCATGGACGCGGCCGTGGACGCGTCCATGGACGCGGCCGTGGACGAGGCCGCGGCCGTGGACGCAAACGGCCGGCCGTGGACGCAAACGGCCGGCCGTGGACGCAAACGGCCGGCCGTGGACGCAAACGGCCGGCCGTGGACGGGTCCATGGACGAGGCCGCGAAAAAAAGGCAGCGAAAAAGAAAAAAAAAGGTGGCTATTGTATGTATTTTTTGATGGAGATTTCAAATATGACCTTCTTTTTTGCATAGGACAACTCTAACCTGCATCAATTGGTATTTTATAATTGCCAATTGTACCCCATCCATCTAAAAAACAAATTGGATGTCTATTGTATGTATTTTTTGATGGAGAATTCAAATATTAATTTCTTTTTGGGATAGGACAACTCTAACCTGCATCAATTGGTATTTTATAATTGCCAATTGTACCCTATCCATCTCAAAAACAAATTGGATGTCTATTGTATGTATTTTTTGATGGGGAATTCAAATGTTACCTTCTTTTTTAGATATGACAACTCTAACCTAAATCAATTGGTGCATCAACCTACTTACTATCTATCTATCTATCTATCTGTCTATCTATCTATCTATCTATCTATCTATCTATCTATCTATCTATCTATCTATCTATCTATCTATCTATCTATACTTCACCTTTAGTCCAGAAGAGAGTTCAGCCTCAGGAACTTGCACACATGGAACTGTGTCATGACTGTGTCATGGAGCTAAAACAGAGCTATGTTAAATACTCACAATGACTCTGATGGACCAATCAGGGTGGTGGTGGGGGGATGGATCAACAATAGACAGAAACTGGATAATGCTTTGTTAACTGTCCCACCTAAGTCCCTGCTAGTCTGAACAAACATCACCTTCCCTCTCATAACACTACTACTACTACATTTATATAAAGCTGCTCTTGCATTTGAATTCAAGTCTGACACAAGTTAAGGTTAACTTAGGTAGTATTTCATTTCGCTGGCTTTTAGGGTCTGTGTGAGTGTGTAGGCTCACAAATTATTATAATTGTCATTAAGTGACTCTGAGATCTATCCATCCATCCATCCATCCATCCATCTATTTATTTATACTTACTGTTTACATTTTCTATAAATATTTATTTCTATATAAAACTCAGTTGTGTGGAGTTATTGTGTGCCCTTTCTTGTTGCTAAAGAGTCCATTTGTTCACTAGACATTAAGTCAAGGTTACTATTTTGAGTTGAAGCTAAGTGTTTTATTGCTTTGTGGTTTAACATGATTTAAAAGGCAAATTCATTGTTATGGTTACTTTAGAAGACTGCTTTTGCATTCATGAGTTAAGAGAGCCAAGCTAATTCAAAGAGTTAGGTTAAAGGAACACAAAACATGACCTAACTCACAGCTGCCATTGGACAGACAGTTACAACATACTCTTATCTTTCACAGAACAGACAATTATCATTTATTTTATCTATTTGAGACTATGTAGCTGCTCTAGGGGATTATATCAGCCTATTCAATTGATAATGACCAATGGGTGCCAGTTTCTAAGTAGTTAAAGCATATTAACATAACAATATATGTGGCCTAGACATGGATATTGCCCAATCAACTCGTAATCTACAGAAATGTCCACCACATCACACAGTATAAAACCTAGTAGGCTTAGTGGATTACCTATGTTAAATCATGTCAGGTTAGTTTGGTTCAAGGTTCAAGTATAATAATTTATGAGCCAAAAATGTGCACAAATGTACAATCACATCTAGGCTAGAATGATAACATAAAGTCCTGACTACTCCTTGTTATTGTGGTCCTAAATACTACAATGATTAGTTTGGATGCATTGCTTCTATCATGTCCAATTAAAAATAAATACATTACATATACAGAAATCTGCCTTCTCCTGTATTGTATTAGTGACATTCATTATAAATAGTAAAATAACAGGACAGAGCAAAAAAGGCCTCTGCAAAAAAGGCCTCTGCAACTAACCTAACCTAACACACACTATGTGTTAATGTTGATCAATATAATAATGTAAAAATACAAAGTTAAGTAGACCTAAGTAAGAAATAGTAAATACATTGTAATAATACATTGAAGGGGAAATGTAGGAAAACAAATGCAACTCAGCATTGAATTTATGGCAAACATTTTGCTACTCAACCCTTTCCAAATAATATACAATTAAGAAGTGGGATGTTCCACTTAGTAAGAGAAAGAATTAATGACATATATTGTTTTTAAAAGCTAGAAGACTCACCTATTATAGTAACCATGTGAATTGCTAATAATGTTATGGGTCAGATGTGTAAAGATCTATCACATTGTATTGTTCTTTTCAGACTCAACAATAATAATGATGATGTTACTTAAATGCTGATCAATGTGTGAATCTGGCTCTTATCAGGTGTGTGTTTTCTCTCCCTGTCCTGTGCTGTCCTCAGTTAAACCAAGACAGTACTGTTGTGACCAATGTGGAAAAAGCCTTCAGCTCAATTTATTATCTCAAAGTAGACCAGAGAATTCATACCGGAGTGAAGCCATTCAGCTGTGAACAATGTGGGAAGTATTTTGCTCGTCTGGACAATTAAAAGATCATAAGCGTTCACATACTGGAGAGAAACCTTATTGTTGTGACCAGTGTGGGAAAAGATTTGTTCAAAAGGGGATTTTAAAAGAACACCAGAGAATTCACACTAGAGAGAAGCCCTATTGCTGTGACCAGTGTGGGAAAAGCTTTACTCGATTGTCTTATCTCAAAATACATGAACGAATTCACACAGGAGAGAAACCGTACAGCTGTGTCCAATGTGGGGAAAAGTTCAGTTTAACGGCTGCTCTGAAAGTACACCAGAGATTTCACACCGAAGAAAAGCCTTACTGCTGTGAACACTGTGGCAAACGTTTCACTGTAAAATCTAGCCTCGTACAACACAAGAAGATTCACACTTGAGAGAGACCTTACTGCTGTCACCAATGTGGGAAAAGGTTCACTCTGAAGACGGCTCTGAAAAGACACCTGAAAATCCACACTGGTGAGAAGCCATATACTGCTGTGTCCAGTGTGAGAAAAGGTTCAGTGATATTCATCATCTCAAAGCACACCAGAAAAATCACACTGGAAAGAAACCTTATTGCTGTGACCAGTGTGGAAAGAACTTTCCTAGACTGGAACATATCAAAATACACCAACAAATTCACACCGGAGAGAAACCTTATATCTGTAACCAATGTGGGGAAAACTCTGTCAGGTACATGTCTACCGTTAGAGGCCACTGGCATGAGTGCCTTTTTAGCTCTGTTGGGGCTTGGTGAATGTACTCTGTTGTTGTTTTTTTAATTATTATCTTTGTAATGTATGGTCTTCTTACCCTGTGGGCCTCGAGCCTGTAATAAAGTATTGCTGTGCAGTGTGAGTGTCTGATTGCATGTGATCAGATAAAGACACAACAGAGGCCTTTTTTGCTCTGTCCTGTTATTTTACTATTTATAATGAATGTCACTAATACAATACAGGAGAAGGCAGATTTCTGTATGTATGTAATGTATTTATTTTTAATTGGACATGATAGAAGCAATGCATCCAAACTAATCATTGTAGTATTTAGGACCACAATAACAAGGAGTAGTCAGGACTTTATGTTATCATTCTAGCCTAGATGTGATTGTACATTTGTGCTGTTTACATTTTTGTCTCATAAATTATTATACTTGAATCTTGAACCAAACTAACCTGACATGATTTAACATAGGTAATCCACTAAACCTACTAGGTTTTATACTGTGTGATGTGGTGGACATTTCTGTAGATTACGAGTTGATTGGGCAATGTCCATGTCTAGGCCACATATATTGTTATGTTAATATGCTTTAACTACTTAGAAACTGGCACCCATTGGTCATTATCAATTGAATAGGCTGATATAATGCTCTATTTCCCCTAGAGCAGCTACATAGTCTCAAATAGATCAAATAAATGATAATTGTCTGTTCTGTGAAAGATAAGAGTATGTTGTAACTGTCTGTCCAATGGCAGCTGTGAGTTAGGTCATGTTTTGTGTTCCTTTAACCTAACTCTTTGAATTAGCTTGGCTCTCTTAACTCATGAATGCAAAAGCAGTCTTCTAAAGTAACCATAACAATGAATTTGCCTTTTAAATCATGTTAAACCACAAAGCAATAAAACACTTAGCTTCAACTCAAAATAGTAACCTTGACTTAATGTCTAGTGAACAAATGGACTCTTTAGCAACAAGAAAAGGCACACAATAACTCCACACAACTGAGTTTTATATAGAAATAAATATTTATAGAAAATGTAAACAGTAAGTATAAATAAATGGATGGATGGATGGATGGATGGATGGATGGATGGATGGATGGATGGATCTCAGAGTCACTTAATGACAATTATAATAATTTGTGAGCCTACACACTCACACAGACCCTAAAAGCCAGCAAAATGAAATACTACCTAAGTTAACCTTAACTTGTGTCAGACTTGAATTCAAATGCAAGAGCAGCTTTATATAAATGTAGTAGTAGTAGTGTTATGAGAGGGAAGGTGATGTTTGTTCAGACTAGCAGGGACTTAGGTGGGACAGTTAACAAAGCATTATCCAGTTTCTGTCTATTGTTGATCCCTCCCCCCACCACCACCCTGATTGGTCCATCAGAGTCATTGTGAGTATTTAACATGGCTCTGTTTTAGCTCCATGACACAGTCATGACACAGTTCCATGTGTGCAAGTTCCTGAGGCTGAACTCTCTTCTGGACTAAAGGTGAAGTATAAATAAATAGATGGATAGATAGATGGATAGATGGATAGATAGATAGATAGATAGATAGATAGATAGATAGATAGATAGATAGTAAGTAGGTTGATGCACCAATTGATGCAGGTCAGAGTTGTCATATCTAAAAAAGAAGGTAACATTTGAATTCCCCATCAAAAAATACATACAATAGACATCCAATTTGTTTTTGAGATGGATAGGGTACAATTGGCAATTATAAAATACCAATTGATGCAGGTTAGAGTTGTCCTATCCCAAAAAGAAGGTAATATTTGAATTCTCCATCAAAAAATACATACAATAGACATCCAATTTGTTTTTTAGATGGATAGGGTACAATTGGCAATTATAAAATACCAATTGATGCAGGTTAGAGTTGTCCTATGCAAAAAAGAAGGTCATATTTGAATTCTCCATCAAAAAATACATACAATAGACACCTTTTTTTTTCTTTTTCGCTGCCTTTTTTTCGCGACCTCGTCCATGGACCCGTCCACGGCCGGCCGTTTGCGTCCACGGCCGGCCGTTTGCGTCCACGGCCGCGGCCTCGTCCACGGCCGCGTCCACGGCCGCGTCCCCGGCCATCTGCGTCCACGGCCGCGTCCACGGTCGCGTCCACGGCCGGGACGGCCGGCCGTTTGCGTCCGTGGACGCGGCCTCGCGTCCACGGACGTTTTTTTCGCGGCCGCGTCCATGGACGCGTCCACGGTCGCGTCCATGGACGTGGACGCGGCGGCCAGCGGCTGTCTCTCCCTGTGCTTTAACTGTTGAAAAATTGCAGATATACAAGCTCACAGCGCGGCACCGAGTGCCGCGCTGCAAGCTTGTAGATCTGCTATTTTTGAAAAATCATGAAAATCTTTGAATATTTCAAATCCTTCTAAGGTTTTTTGAAAAATCTATGTTTCGATGTCAGTGGAGCTCAAACCTTTTCATGTGAAGGACCCCCAAAATGGTATGTATTTGGCCACAGACCCGCATCTCAAAATATTTAGTTCCAGGGACCCCCCAGAAGCAAAATTTGAGTTGCAAATGTTCGCTTAAAAAATACATATATTCAAAGATTTGCACACATTTTCACGACTTTTCAAAAATAGCAGATCTACAAGCTCGCAGCTTGTATATCTGCTATTTTTCAATAGCTAAAGTATAAAATAATTAAGGCCCTAGTAACTCAGTCCCACTTTCCTACCCCTTGTGACGCCCCTGTGTGTACAGCTCTCTAGACAGGAGTTCAGTCAGGTCAAGCAAATGCGGTCAACCCAACCATGTATATTTCAGAAGACATCACGGGAAGCAGCACACATCGCCTTAGTGCAGGGGTGGGCAACTTTGATGATGGAGAGGGCCACTTTATTTTCACACTCACTCTAGAGGGCCACACTACATATACAGCTAAAAATAAGCAAAAATAGCCGATCTACAAGCTCAAAAAGTGTCGCACTGCAACGCGTTTTGAGCTTGTAGATCGGCTATTTTTGGAATTAAGGACATTATTTGTGAACATGATCTTTTGCACTGTAATGCATTGCCTCTTATTACTATTGGATTTTGATGATTTATGTCTCTAATCGTAATCCAATAAAGGAATTAAAATGTGTGTGTGTGTGTGTGTGTGTGTGTGGGGGGGGGGGATGCATTGAGTCAGTCATTGAGTAAGTGTGTGTCAAGGGGTGCGTGGAGTTCCAGTGAAAACTCCTGAAACACATTTAGTCTATGTTGCAACACCTCTCTCACACTAACACTCACTAACACACATACACACACACACACACACACGTCACGCACGGGCGGCTGTAGCTCAGGAGGTAGAGTGGGTTGGCCAATGATCCATGGGTCAGCGGTTCAAATCCCAGCTTCTCCTGTCTACATGTCGAAGTGTCCTTGGGCAAGACACTGAACCCCAAGTTGCTCCCGGTGAGCTGGTTGGTGCCTTGCATGGTTTCCACCACCACCGGTGTATGAATGTGTGTGTGAATGGGTGAATGTAATGCACATTGTAAAGCGCTTTGGATAAAAGCGCTATATAAATGCACCATTTACCATTTTTACACACGTGCACGCCCGCCCATGCTCACACCCTTTCCAAGAGCCAATAGCAGTTCTGAACTCTCCTTGATTTTTCAGAATGGTGCTCATTGTTGTTGGGTCCGCTCTCTTCGCCCCCACCACCCGTTTGTTGAGTGGTGGTCACACCGTCTCGTGACTGCGTGTGTATATGTTTGTAACGCACGCACCCCCCCCCCCCCCCCCCCCCCCCACACACACACACACACACACACACACACACACACACACACAGGGTATAGCTTAACACAATGAACTGCTCACATCCACCGCTCACTTCAAACTTGGTTTGATTTTTTTTTATCCCTAGGAGGCTCGACGTATTTATTCTATGCCTTCAGCCTCACACATTGGCTTTTTCAAACCAAACCACCCAGACTGAGTGTTCTGTTCTGTCGGTACCAAACAGACAGTGAAGAGACACTTTAAATCTAGAATCAGATCTAATCTGTGTCACATCAAAAGTGGAATCCGATTTTTTTTTAAATAGTCTAAATGCAGACAGGTCACATGCAGGTCACATGAAATCTGATTTCTAGAAACCACATCCAAAGGTGGTTTCAAATCTGATTCAAATCTGATTTCTAAAGATGTGTCTCAGTCTGAATGCACTAACCTCATCTAACGATCCAAGTCACATAATATGAAACTTCTAAAATCAGATTTCATGTGACCTGCATGTGACCTGTCTGCATTTAGATTAATTTAAGCAAATCGGATTCCAATCTTGATGTGACATAGATCTGATTCAGGCTGGATTTGAAAATCAGTCTAAACACATCTGTGTCACTTGCAAATGCAATGTGAACAGTCGGGCCAAAAGATCAGATTTGAGAACGATTTGAGAACAGATTCAGGCTAGATTTGACTGCAGTCTAAATCCAGCCTTGTCCCCAGTGGGACTCTGGGGATGTACCTAAATATGACATCAACAAATGTGTTTTTAACATCATGACCGTGTCATCTCTTCTCTCCGACAGCGTCTGCTAATTCTGTGGCAGTGCACACTCTGCAGCCCTGTCTTATCTGATGCTTATCTTATGCACAACTCGCACTCTGTCGTGCAACGGTGTCACATGCCAAAAATAGGTGACCGGCTTTTTTAGGCATGCAACAAAGTATGCATGTACGCAAGTCTGGGTTAAGATGCATACACGATTTCCTAACAGACTTCATTATCTTCCCCATTTTGATTGATTGATTGAATTACTGAGGTACCATACAGTTTCAGTTAAGGCTATAGGCTATACTTTTGTGTCATGTGTTGTCATTCTCACATAGGGGCACGTGGTTGCTGTGCCCCTATGTGGACTCTCATTGATTTATACTCTGCAGGGCTGAGTGAAGAGGGCTTTCTGAGAACTAACAGGCCATGTCTACATGACCTGTGCTCTACAAACCCCAGTCTAACCTGTTGACCGGCCTGCCTGCAAACACAACTAAATCCATGCAAATTGGATCTCACCAATTCACTGAAAAAAACTATCCCTCACTGTTTAATATGAAAGGGTCGGCACATAAACATAAATCATCCTCAGTTCTGGGGATGATTTTGTTGACTAAATGAAAGCAAAATTCTAAACCCTGCACATGATGAACCAACTTGTATTTTGACTAACAAACTAGACAAGACTAGAAAAAAAGACTGCAACTCTCTTTACTTTACTTCACTTCATTATGGATCCCCATTAGCACTTGCCTAAGCATGGCTATTCTTCCTGGGGTCTGTCACCACATACAGTACAAATCATGTACAACAACATACAGTATACAATACAACAGATATGACAGACAATAGTTCACTTACAAAAGTTAAGAAGTACATTTTTGAACATGAATTTCACAATATTTCATGATAAAGGGTTACCCAAATGTTTTCCTTTTTTTTGCATTAATACTAATAATATCTAATTATAGATCAGATGAGGAAATTTCAAGTTGCCCAGAACAAAGGTGAAACGAAGCAGACAATGCGAAAACAGACACAGATCATATGCTAATGAAAAATTGTTATATACTGTTCCTTTAAAACCCTCTTTAGTATTTCTCAGGGTTGCCAACCCTCCTGAATCCAGCAGGAGTTTCCTGAATTTCGACATCATCTCCTGTGGTGCTCCTGAATTGTCATTTCTCCTGGATTTGGTATCAAACCCCCAAAATTCACCAGAACACAGGAAATGACATCTACTATGTAAAAAAAAAACAGATATTCACTCAATGAATGCATTATCTACTATTATAGATGTGTCTTACTTTGCTTCAGTCATCAAATCAATTTCTGTACACCTACAATTGGCTATGTAGGTATAGAATAGACCTATTCATGTTGTTGTACTATTATGTTGCGGTGACGTTGTATTTCACTGGTCTGTTGGTCGCAAGGCAGCAACATGCGTGTGGTGGTGACTCGACATCGCAGGGGCGTCGTTTCAACGTCTTTTTGCAATACAGCTCAAGGCGCAGCTCACACAGGGTTGACGTTGTATGGACGTTGTATGGACATCTGCTTGCGACATCGTATTGCGACGTTTCCAGGGTGTATTACTTGAACGTCGTAGGGACGTTGTACGGACGTCCGTTGGTTGTATGCCCACTGGTCTGATGAAAAGACTTATCAACTAACTAACATGCAATGTTTAATTATGGATTTTCCCCAACCCTCCCCAAATAACTCATTAACACCGGGGATATTGTCTTCTCTATGTGAAATAAGGTAACTGAGTGGTGACTAAATCCAGCCCTGATAATGAAATCAACTGCAGATTATAAAGAACACCTAAGTTGATTATTTATCTTAATCTGTTTACATTGTATAAGCATACACTGACTGAGCTGTTAACACGTCGATGCCCTGGAATCCCACTTTGACATACGGTAGGTGGTGATGATACAGAGGTCTGACTTCGACGTTGTATGCACGTCATGGTTACATGTCTCCATTCCGACATGTCTCCTTTTGACATGTCTGACACTAACCCTATCTCTAACCCTTACCCTAAACTTAACCTCTATGGAAGTGTCGCCACTCCGACAATAAGAAGTCAATATCAGAGTGGCGACATGTCGGAATGGAGAGCAGTCACCACACGTTGTATGGATGTCGCATGGATGGCGTCCGCTTCGCGGCCCTCACGTCTGGAGGTCGGGCCGCTATGCAGCCCTCTCAGTTGCATTGTACTGTGTAGTTATGTACATGTAGTGAGTTAGGAAGGTGTTGGTTTGAGCAATGAGTATGAATGATGCATGTGGACAATTGGGTATAAATGCATATGGAGTGTTGTTGATGGAAATGAGATAGCATTGTTGTTAGATGTCATGGTTTATTGTCATGTTGTAATATAGGACAGTGTTTGTTGCAACATAAGAAAGGAAATGGTACTAAAATGAAATGATATCCAGAATGACAGTATGTCAGTATTTAGTATTGAACATTAATGAAGCAGTAATTTGGAGATTAAATTGAAATACTCCAGCACGTTTTAATTTCTTTCTGTATTAAGGATAGCTGGACGGAGTTCTTTAAGAATGAATTCACCACCATTATCTGTCAGGAAACAGGGGAAGGACGTGGTTGTCTGATGGTCCTCCAGTACCTTGATGGAATGGGACGTGAACCTGCAAATGCCTGTCTGTTTTATATTTTAGCCTTGAAAATATCAAAGTACTCCAGCATTGAGATATAGGAGGTATTTCCTGGCTTCCATTATAACATTGCAGCTTTTCAGGAATAGAAAGCCTGCAGTTTCTATTAGCTTGGATTCCCCATCGATGATGTCACTGGTAGACAGATTTCTGAACTGTCCACAGCCCTCCTATGAGACACAGACTGAGTAGGGAAAAAAAAGTTTTTTTTTATTATGAACAAGTCTTTCTTTAAGTACATGCTTGTGCATGCAAAAACTATTTATTCTTGAGGGTTCTTCAGTTCTACAGTTGTATAATATAGGATTTAAATGACAATAATATGTTTTATCATGTCTTTAGAGCAGTGGTTCTCAAAGTGTGGTCTGGGGACCCCCCCTGGGGTCCTTTAGGAAGTTCCAGGGGTCCAAAGCAAAACGATGAACAGCTTTACCACTTTAACCCTATTTTATACTTTGTTTGAAAATAGCCGATCTACAAGCAATTTTGAGCTTAAATATCGATATTTTTGAAACATTTTGAAAAATCTTGAACATCTCACCAGACAGATAATATTTTCAGATGGGGATCTGCAGAATGCGTTGTGTTAACCACCACAAGTCAGCAAAGTGCTGACCCCTGCTGTAAGATTTTACTCACTGCGCCATAGGAAGCCATACTACTAGTTCGATTTCATAGTTGATTAAGTTGTTTAATGAGTTGTTTCTGAGATTTTAACTTAGAACCGTTGATTTACAAACCCCTGACCTTATTTCTTGAGCCACTCCTGGCATGTAAAATGCAAGTGTGAATGAAATACTTAACCTTTTAGAGTGTTGATGATTTTAGAGCAGGGGTCTTCAACAGGGGGTCCGGGACCCCCTAGTTACTACAGGGGGTCCTCCAAATCTTTGTGTGATAAGAACAGTTTTTTTCTACACTGCCACTTGAACCCTAGTATCCCTGTTATGTGTGGAAGAATAACTAATCTACAAGAATAGCCGATCTACAAGCTCACAACGCCTTGCAGTGCGAGGCGTTGTGAGCTTGTAGATCTGCTATTCTTGGCAAAGAGGTTTGGTGTAGAGGGAACCACTTGAACCATTAAGTGGTTAAATGTCTAATACACAGATTAGACCAACAACCTACACTGATGATAGTGCTGTCAAACAAGTCTTTTTAATCTCCAACACAATTTTATACAATACGTAGTGGGGGTCCCTGCTTTATCACTCTCTCAGCAAAGGGGTCCTTGGCCTGAAAACGTTGAAGACCCCTGCTTTAGAGTTTAGATGTAGCGCGAAAATGTTCCACAGCAGTTTTGAACCCGAGTGGCGAAAAAAAGAAGAGCTTCTGAGGACTCAGATTACACTGTTCTTGACTGAAAGAAGGTGTTTCGTCCATTCATTGACTGTGTATAAACATCCTTAACACAAAGATGTGTCTGAATGAAAGCACAGCTTCTGTAAATTGAACAATGACAGTTACCTTTCTTGATAATTAAGCTTTTTTGAGAAATCAAGCTACAACAGTGGATCATTGTCCATTTATGTACATTGTGACTGTGCTTTAGACCTAATTCCAGCCAACTGCAACTTATTCATCACTATGTTTATCCCTGTTTGAAGAGGAAGGTGATCTAAAGAAGGCAATGTAAGTCAGCCAGAACCTTGTTTTATGGTATCTATGGACTGTGCAAAGTGCTAACACAATACAATACAACAAGATGATAAAAATACTTTATGTAGGCTACTGCAAAACAATAAAGGAGTAAAAAAACAAGATAAATAAGAAGTTAAAAAGTAGACTACATGTAAGATATAATAATACGAAGAAGAAGAAAAACAACTTTAAGGCTGTTATCTATATATTTAATTGTTATGTTCCTTTTACCTGTGACTGTGTTTCAGTCTTAGAACTTATGCTTTGACGCCTGAAACAGAACAGATCAGAACAGAACAGAACAGAACAGAACAGAACAGATCAGAACAGATCAAGGACAGGTGGTTTAAAAGGGAAGACCACCCATTTTCAATATTGAACTATGTCATTAATATACCTTAGAGGAGTTGTGTGGAAATAAAAAGTACCTTCTGTGTTGCCTAGAACTGGAGGATTGATTTTGGGGTTTGTATTGTAAAGTACAATGTGTGATGTCATCAAGTTGTAATTTGCAATACAAACCCCAAAATCAATCCTCCGGTTCTAGACACACACGCACGCACATGCGCACGCACGCACGCGCGCACGCGCACGCACACGCACACGCACACGCACACACACACACACACACACACACACACACACACACACACACACAGGCCCTTTTTATTTATTCTTTTATATTTCATTTGTTAACCTTTTGGTGTGGGTTCTTAAAGATGGACAGTTGTGTGTGTGTTCAAGTGTAACTGCTTGAAAGATCATGAAGCTACAGGAAAACTGTGGTCACTTGTAGCCGCTGTCAGTGCAACCTACGCATGCGGTTGATAATTATGATTAAGGAAATGGTTGAGAAATTAGTGGACTTAAATCATAAGATCAGATGTTAAACCACAGAGCCTAGCAGAGGAGTGTGTGTTGCTATGGTGTAGTCTAGTGGGAAGGAGGGGGTTTCCTGCACTCACCGGAAATATAGTTCTAATCAGTGTTTTCTTATTGGAAAAAAAATGTAGAAAATGATGAGCTATGTTAAAAAGTTGTCAAAATGTCCCATCTACCCCTAAAGCCCTTTTTTAGCATATGGCTCTGTCGAAATTGTGTAAAGGCAAATATTAATTCACTAAAATTACATAAATAGATATTGAAGTCTGAAATTGAGTATCCTGACAAATAAGGGTAAGTAGCAAAATAAGAATTTGGGACTTGCTACTATTGTATTTTTCATCTTACATTTTTATCCCACGATTTTGTAACCCATTTTTCTCCCAGTGCCAATTGCCTAAGCTGTAATCCTGGGCTCTGCTCTCCCTCTGCCAACCTGAGGAGAGCCCCGAACTGAGCTCATGCTTCCTTCAGTGCATGAGGAGTGAGCAGGCCGCTTCTTATCACCTGATAGGGGGAACTTCCCTGGTTGGACGTAGCGCATGGAAGGAAGACGTTATTCCAACCAGTCTACAGATCAGAACAGTGGTCTAGATGCACTAGAGTAGTCTATAGATGGAGTACAGGGGCTGTACAGATGCACTACAGTGGTCTACAGATGCACTACAGTGGTCTACAGATGCACTAAATTGGTATACAGATATCAACATCTGTAGACCACTGTAGTGCATCTGTAGACCACTAATGTGATCCCCAACTAAATGTTATTGGTATGCTGTGTGTATTTTGTTCTGCATAGTGCAGGGTATGCTATAGTGTATAATGTAATATACACTATAGTGGCGTTTCCATAAAGCCTCTTAATGCGCATTAAGCCTTTTGCGCTTAAATATTTTTATGGAAACACTTCAAAATTCGAATAAACTTTCATTATCCGCAAAACCTTTTATCCGCTTGGAGGAGGTGGATTTTGAGGCTTTATCGAATAAACTAAATGCGCATTTGTGAATGGAAACGGGTCAGACAATAAATGCGAATAAACGATGACGTTCTGGGTCCATATCGTCCTCCAACTTAACACTTTCCCTTGCCACTTAACGGGTGTAAATTCCTCACGTTTTCACCTCCCGGAGTCAAGCCATCCGTGGCTAACCCTTCCTCATCACACAGTTTTGCGTGCCAAAAGTGGACGATCTACAAGCTCACAGCAGCTCGCATCCGCGTCTCCACGCCACATTGTGAGCTTGCAGATCGGCCACCTTTTAGGGGACGCTGAAACTTGCAGGATGAGTGTGCACTGTGCAGCGATCGAGTCACAGCAGTCGTGCAGTGCTCACGTCTCGGTTCGGTCTGAAAAAATCTGCCCGATCAACTCATGCAACCCTCGCTAATTCGAATGACACCCGCGAATGGAAACAGGCTGAATTCGCTTTGTCTTAATGCGAATTTCTGATAATTCGCTTCCTATTTTCGAATAAGCTTATGGGAACATGGCTCATAGAACGCGCACGATACCTATAGAGGGTAATGGGTATGCGTGACATCATCATCATACCTGGAAGTTTCGTGGGAACACCTTCTGAGTGGCAAAAAAAAATACTTTCTGGCCTTGACAGCCCATACATCCAAACAGAAAAGTCCTGTCTGATTGCATTAAACAGCGTTAAACAATGTTAAACTCACTTTGCCACTCGATTTGCCATTCACTTTATGCTATACCTTCCATAGGGCTTCTGTAAAGATACTGACTGAATATCCTATTTTCTCAGATTTTAGGTATAGTGCAGCAAGTTGGCTACAGAAAGAGTACTTTTCAAGATACAAAGGTCATCTTTGGCTCAAATTGAGGCAGTGATATTCACCATGAAGTGCTGGAAATTAATCATCTTTGTTGTTCTTTGTCAAGTAGACAGTATAGTCTATTTACGGTATGTCATTTTAGTGAATTAATATTTGTCTTTAGTTTACACAATTTCACCAGAGCGTATACCTAAAAAGGGGTTTTCGGGTAGATGGGACATTTTGACAACCTTTTATCATAGCTCAAGCTCATCATTTTCAGCACTTTTTTTTCCAATTAGAAAACACTGATTAGAAATATATTTCCGGGGGTGCAGGAAATCCCCTCCTTCCCACTAATGTGTGTGTGTGTGTGTGTGTGTGTGTGTGTGTGTGTGTGTGTGTGTGGGTGTGCGTGCGTGTGTGTGTACATGCATGCGTGCGCGTGCGTGCGTGCATGCATGTGACTATGAGTGTTTGAGGTGGTTTGTTTTTATTGGTGCACAGAGTGTGATCTGTCATACATATAGATGTAACAGTGGACGTTTAAGACAGGAACAGATGTGTTGTGAAATGGCGGTAGAAATGGAGGTAGATGGACGTTATGAAAACCTTGAGCTCCAAAACATCGACGACACGATTTATGAAGATCTTCGGACCACTTCCAAGAGGGAGAAAGAGCTGATGAAGATACTGCGAGCGGGTAAGAGATGTAAAACTAATGTACAAATACTATACATTTATTGCGACCGTTAGGTCGCAGTTTACTTACACTCTCATACTATCCAAACCTCCACCAGCCGTCAGTCCGTCTGTCCTTCCTTCCCTCCCTCCGTCACGTCACTCGTCACACGTCACACGTCACACTTTTCCCCTACTCATATATCCGGCACCGTTGCCCCGATCCATGCCAAAATTTCCACACAAACTCCTTGCCTGCCAAACTACAACCTCCAAGGACCCCCGGAGCTCCAGGGTCCCTGGGGGACCCCCAGGTGTAAAAATGACCAAATGTGCAAAAATGACCAAATGACCACCCCAACGGGACTGCTCACAGACAATTCCCGGGGACCACCGATGCCTGGTGCTCCAGAACGGATGCAAAAGTGGTTGTGCCCCCAGTGGAGGACCCCCGCCACTGCAGCGCACATAAAATGCCGTAACTTGGGCTAGGAGTGACCGGGAGAGCCGGGGCCGGTACCCATTCGTCCGCCTCGGCGGTGCGGAGACCCCACCCCTCATTTCTCACATGGCCCTCTTCTAGCGCCACCATGAGAACGATTCTTGCAAGACACATTTTTGGACACTGCTCCTACAGATTTTGCCCTAATATCACACAAACCGGTACACAGTATCTCTACAGTCATGTCATCAAAATGCATCTGTCCCATCTAGCACCACCATGGGACAGAAAAACACATTTTTGGACAGTGCTCTTACAGAATTTGCCTGAAAATCATGCAAACCGGTACACCATATCTCTACAGTCATGTAATCAAAACGCATCTGTCCCATCTAGCGCCACCATCTGGACAATTTTTGAAAACCAGTAAGACTCCCGATTAGGGAGTCTTACTGGTTGCGACCGTTAGGTCGCAGTTACTTATACTCTTATACTATCCAAACCTCCACCGGCTGTCAGTCCCTCCGTCCTTCCCTCCCTCTGTCACGTCACTCGTCACACGTCACACTTTTCCCCTACTCATATAGTCAGGTTCACTATGTTAATAAAGGTTTATTCGTTGGATTTTTTTGGAGATTTGTAAAACTATACATTTCTGGAATCTTTAGAGCATGGGGAATCCAAAAATCTTTGTTTGCATTGCCGCCATTTTGGATGTTCAAAATGGCCGACATAAAATACATAATTTGTGCTATCTTGGCTCCTAGACAACCTAGAAACTTAATTAAACATGCTAATCCTATGTTTTCTGGGTCAAGGAATCGAATGAATGAATGAAGGATGTAAAATGTTCTGGACCCCCACCCCCTTTCTGGGGGTTATCTATTTTGGGACCTCCCAGAACTGTACGCCAGCCAGTTAATGTCCGATTTTCATAATATTAGAGTTGTTTTGTAGGTTTTAAAATATCCTGAGTTCATTTATTAGACTTAGCAGATTAAAGCAGCCAGAATAACCATTCTGACTTTTGGTTGGAGTCTTTCCTCACCTGGGACCCCCGGCCTAGACAGACCCCTGAGCCTATCTCAGTAATCGCTCTGCTACTGCTCCAGAACAATGTTAAATTAGATCATAATTGAAGCATAAAAGTTGTTGTAGCTGGGCAAAAATGAGTAGTAGCAAATACCAGGGGTCTTCCACAGGGGGTCCGGGACCCCTGCTGGGTCCTCAGAGTTACTACAGGGGGCCTGCCAAATCTTGATGGGATCTTTTTTTCACATTTGAAACTTTGAATGTTTTTATGCATCCTGGGTTTATTGTGACCATAGGTCGCAGTTTGCGACCATAGGTCACAGTTTACTATCAGAACTGTCACATCTTGACCGTATCTATCTGTCTGTCTGGACGGGTAACACATTTTTGTTGATTGACTCTCACACTCTGACATCCCACTCTGACATCACTGTGATCCCCTTTATGCCCATATATGGAGATCCCTGTGATGCCAGGGGAACCAAGTCCCTTTTATGGACAACTAGGTAGTCATCTGGCAACAGCTCACAGCTGTGAAGCCAGGAGGAGTTCAGATTGATAATCAGGTTCACAGGAGGGGAGGGCGCGAGCAAAGTGTTGTAGAACAGGGGAAGGGCAAGGGCCAGACCCAGAATTTGACATAATGAAGGTATTTCAACTTCTCACTTGTGCAGAACAACGTGTCCATTTATTGCACTGCACTCACACTGACAACACACACACACACACACACACACACACACACACACACACACACACACACACACACACACACACACACACACACACACACACACACACACACACACCTCTTTGTTATTGTCACCCCAAAACCCTCACCCTATCCTCTTAAAGAGCCCATGGTCAGTTATGCCCAAATAGATTCACTACAATGCAGTCATTTCAGACATGCAGGATCTATTGTCTTCATCATTGTCATCTTCAATGTCCAACCTAATAGTGTTGACACAGTCTCCACCATGGAGTGAAAGGCAGGTTACTTGAGCAGCTGCACCGTCCCTTGCAACCTGCTTTGCAGTCATATTTGATGAGCTCAAGTACTGCCTTTGGAGCAGGGAGGGCAAGTCACCTGACTGGAACATACCCTCCACTCTCTGAATTCCATCTATTTTCTTTGATTGGTGGAAGCTCAGGGCAATTTGTCAGGTATGATTTATCCTTCTTTGTGACGTAGTTGGCACGGAGGATATGTGGTAGCAGTGCAGCAGAAGTTGGAGGTAGCATCTCTCCCTCAGTTCTTTGACAGAAATAGTTCCCATCTGAGTAATCGCAGGGTTGTTGGACCTTTTGAACTGTAAACATGGCATGCAAAATGCTCCTATGACTGCAATGTTGATGGAAGCTCACCAATAATAAGCTCAGGAGGAATGGAACCCTTGCCAAGGTCCTTGAAGTGGTTAATGACTTGGTCATCATCATCATCATCAGGCTTCAGTAGTTTTTGGAGATTCCAACAAATGCTCTTCCCCAGCCAGCACCAGAAAAATCGTGTAGGCTAAGGAACCCTTGACATTTGTGACATCCAATAACTTGAACTTGCTTGAATATATCTATTTCCATCGGTGGAGGACATTGGTGTCGGGTGACCAAACACATATGACTTGCAAAGCACCATAAGCAGCAGAGGCAATGACTTGATGAGGAATCAGGGTATCAGCCTCTTCATGTGTGTGCACTTCCACAAAATCATGTCCCTTGATGAAGGTATCGTATTATTACTACTTTGTCATACCTGACAAATTGCCCCAAGCTTCGATCAATCGAAGAAAATAGATGGCATTTAGAGAGTGGAGGGAATGTTCCAGTCAGGTGTCTTGCCCTCCCTGCTCCAAAGGCAGTACTTGAGCCCATTGCACTCCTCCCTGCAAATGCTATGGTGGAGACTGTCAGCACAATTAGGGAGGACATGTACAGTATTGTAGTGAATCTCTTTGGGCATAATTGACCATGAGCTCTTGAAGAGGATAGGGTGAGGGTTTTGGGGTGACGATTAACAAAGAGGTGTGTGTGTGTGTGTGTGTGTGTGTGTGTGTGTGTGTGTGTGTGTGTGTGTGTGTGTGTGTGTGTGTGTGTGTGTGTGTGTGTGGTCAGTATGAGTGCAGTGCAATAAATGGACACGTTCGTCTGCACACCCAAAGTGAGAAGTTGCAATACCTTAATCCCTGCAGTAACACCTGTCAACCAGAACTTTCTAACACAAAAATGGTATAAATAATACTGAGAATACTAATAAATCATCGAAGTACAATACATAAACCCAGGATACATAAAACATAAAGTTTCAAATGTAAAAAAGAAATCCTTTCCCATCAAGATTTGGTGGGCCCCCTGTAGTAACTCTGAGGACCCCCCAAGTGTCCCGGACCCCCTGAGGAAGACCCCTGGTATTTTGCTTACTCATTTTTGTTTTCAGAGCCCAGCTACAACAACTTTTATGCTTCAATTATGATCTAATTTAACATTGTTCTGGAGCAGGAGCAGAGAGATTACTGAGATAGTCTGTCTAGGGGGTCCCAGGTGAGGAAAGACCCCAACCAAAAGTCAGAACGGTTATTCTGGCTGCTTTAAAAGTCTAATAAATGAACTCAGGATGTTTTAAAACCTACAAAACTCTAATATTATGAAAATCAGGCATTAACTGGCTGGCGTACTGTTCTGGGAGGTCCCAAAATAGATAACCCCCAGAAAGGGGGTGGGGGTCCGGAACATTTTACACCCATCATTTACTCAGTCGATTCCTTGACCCAGAAAACATAGGATTGGCATGTTTAATTAGGTTTATGTCAGCCATTTTGAACGTCCAAAACGGCGGCTTTAAATGTGTCTGTGCAAATGCAAACAAAGATTTTTGGATTCCCCATGCTCTGAAGATTCCAGAAATGTATAGTTTTACTAATCTCCACAAAAATCCAACAAAAATACATAGTGGACCTGACTAATATCTCCGCCACCGTTGCCCCGATCCATGCCAAACTTAGCACACACACTCCTCGGCTACCAAAGCACAACACCCACCCCTCATTTTTTCACATGGCCCTTTTCTAGCGCCACCATGAGGCCAATTCTTGCAAGACACATTTTTGGACACTGCTCCTACAGATTTCGCCCTAAAATCACGCAAACCGGTACACAGTATCTCTACAGTCATGTAATCAAAACGCATCTGTCCCATCTAGCGCCACCATCTGGACGATGCACGTCCGCGCGCGAGTGATCGAGACGCACGGTGGACGCGACGCACGGTCGCGGAGTGTGTGTGATTGTGTGTGTGTCTCTGTCTGTGCCAGTAACTGCTTCCACACAGAAATGCGACCAGAAACATGTAATCAACATTAACAGCTTGGTGAAATCAGCACGCACGTGTGTGTGTGTGTGTGTGTGTGTGTGTGTGTGTGTGTGTGTGTGTGTGTGTGTGTGTGTGTGCCTTCCTCAGCCTGCCCGTGTGTGTGAACTTCGTTTGAATTGTTTCAACTGCTGCACGGATTGGTTATTCGTTAGACCCACCCCCACCCCCCGCGCTCATTGGAGCAGCCGAAAATAAATGCTGATTCATGTACTCAGCTCCAGACCAGAGAAACAGCCACTCTGAGAGTGGGCGGGGTCTATGGTCTGGAAGCAGGCTAAACCTTTCTCTCACTCTGTGTGTGTGTGTGTGTGTGTGTGTGTGTGTGTGTGTGTGTGTGTGTGTGTGTGTGTGTGTGTGTGTGTGTGTGTGTGTGTGTGTGTGTGTGTGTGCTCCCCAGACACAAGACGGTACAAGCGGGTTGGAGCCAGTTTGGGTTTGTTTTGTGCTGTTCTAGCTCTCCTCAACGTTGCTGTCCCACTCCAACTCTGTAAGTTATCTTTTTGCGACCGTTAGGTCGCAGTTACTTATTGCGACCTACAGATTTTGCCCTAATATCACACAAACCGGTACACAGTATCTCTACAGTCATGTAATCAAAACGCATCTGTCCCATCTAGCACCACCATCTGGACGATTTTTGAAAAACACACTTTTGGCCTATTTGTGTATTCAAATAGATAAGCGGTCGCTTATCTCCCAATTAGGGAGTCTTACTGGTTTATTATTGCGACCATCAGGTCGCAGTTACTATCAAAACCTCGACCAGCACACGTTACACTTTTGCCCTGCTCATATCTCCGCAACCGTTGCCCCGATCCATGCCAAATTTTGCACACACACTCAATTCTCACATGGCCCTCTTCTAGCGCCACCATGAGGCCGATTTTTGCAAAACACATTTTTGGACACTGCTCCTACAAATTTTGACCTAAAATCACACAAATCGGTACACACTTGCCTACACTTATGTCATCAACATGGATCTGTCCCATTTAGCGCAACCTTCAGGACGATTATTTCAAACACATTTTTTGGACACTGCTCCTACACATTTTGCCCTAAAATCATGCTGACGGTCGCTTATCTCCCGATTAGGGAGTCTTACTGGTGTGTATATATGTTTTATACAGTATATCTGTGATATTCTGTGATATATATATTTTTGATGCACTATGATACCTCATAAAATGTATTAGTGGTTGTAGAAATATTTTTAGTTGAAGCAACATAAGTTGAGATTAAGAGTTTTTAAATAGTGGATCTATAATTTTACAGATCAGTCCAACATGATGGAGAGACAACGGCTACTGAGCAGTTTTGATGAGTTACAGAACAGACATAACAACCTGATTGAACAGAAAGACAGGTTACTGAGCAGTTTGGACAAGTTAGAGGCCAAGTATGGCAAGTTAGAGGCCAGGTATGATAAGTTAGAGACCACCAGGTATGACCTTCTGACTGAAGAGCGAGAGCAATTACAAACCAGGATCAACAACCTGACTAAAGAACGAGATGACATGAAGAGCTGTGGTCAGTGAGACATCACTGTTTTTTATTCATTGTTATATCATTTTGTTCATTCATTTGAGCAAAGAAAAACCAAAACCAAAATTGCTAACTTTATCGTTTTTATCGTAGAAACAGGATGGCAGAGATTTGATAGAGGTTGTTATTACATCTCTACTGAGAAGAAAAGCTGGGACGTGAGCAGACAGCGGTGTAGAGACAGGGAATCAGACCTGATTGTCATAAAGAGCAAAGAAAAACAGGTATTCAATTCAATTCAATTTTCAATTTTATTAAAGTGTCAAATCATAACAAGTTATCTCAAGACACTTTACAAAGGCTAAAGAGCCGTGAGAGAGAGGAGAGGGGGAGTTAGAAGGGGAGAGAGGGAGAGACAAGGGAAAGGGGGGAGGGAGGTATGTGTGCGTTCGTTTGTGTGTGCGCGTGTGCGCATGCGTGCGCATGCGTGCGTGCGTGCGTGCGTGCGTGTGTAGTATGTGTTTGTGCATGCATGCATACGTGCATGCGTGTGTATCCTATTCCACTTTGGAGAAACAACTCCCTTACACTTTGTACATCAGTTTTTTGATTGATTGATTGAAGACTTTATTAGAAGTTTGCATAGAAAAAGGTACAGTTTCATGACGGTACAGTTCACTGGTACAAGGTCAACTAAATGGAGGTCCTAGAAAAGACTGAGCTTATTTCCATAGGAAACCATTGAAGTATCTCATATAACATTGAATGACAGACGGATAGAACACAGTACTATGCAGTAGATAATAGTAAAAAAAAAGTAAATAAAAATAAAATAAACAGTGAAAAAACAATATACAGTAGGTAAATACAGAGAAGGGTCAGGGGAGGCTGGGCTAGGTTTGTTATTGCCAGTTGCGAATGGCTGCCGCCTGTAGTTTTTCAGGGCTATTTTAAAGGATGCTAGGGAACCACACTCCTTTAAGGCCTTCGGTAGGGCTTTCCACATTTTGGTTTTATAGCAGAAGAATGAGTTTGACCCTTTGTTTAACCATCAGCTTTTGTGTCCAGGACTTTGTTGAAGGTTTAAACAAGAGAGTGTGGCTCTGGGATGGAACACCACTGACACTGACCACACCAACGTAAGACTTATCATCTTAATTTTCCATCATTCTAATAAATGGTATTTCATGTTATTATAGAATACAAACCTACTACACTGTCACTAATTATGTCTGTTGCATATTTAACAGTGTAGTAGTTAATCTACTGTACATCTAATATGTAGAACAGCCCCGGTGTTCCTTGACTCCATAAAATGAAGTCATGATTAAAAGAAACGAATTCGAGCGAAACACCATCCTTGTAAAAGTATTGAAATTAACTCAATGTTAACCAGTAAGACTCCCTAATCGGGAGATTAGTGACCGTCAGGTTGCATACACAAACTTTAGAAGGCAATGGTAGCCAATCAGAAGGGAATATGGGAAATGGGACAGATCCATGTTGATGACATGACTAGGCCAAACTCTGTAGGAGCAGGGTCCAAAAATGTTTTGCAAAAATAGGCCTGATGGTGCCATCCAAGGAGTGTGTGTGCAAAGTTTGGCATGGATAGGAGCAACGGTGCCGGAGATAAGAAAAAGTGTGACGTGACGTGTGACGGACAGACTGACAGACTAACATACTGACAGACAGCCGGTGGAGCTTTTCATAGTAACTTGCGACCTGACGGTCGCAATTAACATTTAGTTCATTTCAATACTTTTACTTTAAATTGACTTCACTTTATGTTAATGACTGGTCAGCCCAATAACAATGAACCAAATGATAATACTTGTTCAGGTACTGGATGCCTGGTGAGCCTAATAACGCGCGCTACAGTACCGGCGAGGAACAAAACTGTGTACAGTATTATGATGGGTCTGAGGATTCCTGGACTTCTGTCAGAGGATGGGACGACCAATTTTGCGGCAAAGTCTCCTACTGGATCTGTGAAAGAGTTCTGTGCTGAAATCATCATGTTCACAATGTATCAGTTATAGCTGGTGGCTGTTTTTAAATATCAAACTACCATAATAGTCGGGGACCCAGTCCCTCAAAATGGGAGAGGACCTGTGATGTTCTGCCGTACTTTTTATTTCTGTTTTATCTATTAGTTTGGTCATTAAGGTCCACAGAATGAGAGGTCTGCTCTGCCGGAAATATCGCGAAAAAAAGTTATGACCATTTGTATATTCACTGTCCCATTGACTCCACTATACAGGAACAGAAAATTATATGAAAAAATCTGCTTTAAGTAGCATGTGAGGGGTCATACTGGGGGGTTTTCATGATTCTGAATCCATTGCAAGCATTTGTTTTGCATGAAAAACATTCGGACCAAGAAAACTGTGAAAAGTGATGAGTCATCACTAAAATGACTCACTTTTCACAGTTTTCTTGGTCCGTTTTCTAGCCCAAGGAATGTTTTTCATGCAAAAAAAATACTTGCAATGGATTCAGAATCATGAAAACCCCCCAGTTTGACCCCTCACATGCTACTTAAAGCAGATTCTTTCCTTTTTTTATATTTTTCTTTTCCTGTGTAGTGGAGTCAATGGGACAGTGAATATAGGCCATAACCTTTTTTTGCGATATTCCCGGCAGAGCAGACCTCTGTGGACCTTAATGACTAAACTAATAGATAAAACAGAAATAAAAAGTACAGCAGAACATCACAGGTTCAAACGTATTCCTTGAGCTTTTGGGCTTGTGGGTCCCTGACTATAATGTAACATATGGTAGTTTGTGTGATTGCTTTGGTTTGTCTGCCTCGCAATTCTGGCCAATATACACTAGACTTTAAATGACAATTTATTCTCTTCATTATCTTTATTATTATTGTTTGATTCCTTTTAATCTGCTTTTATTTCTTATCTATTTAATGTAAAACACAGAGCTGCATGTTTTATATGAAATGTGAAATACAATGTATTATGATGATGATGATGATGATGATGATCATGTCTATAATGCATTAAAACATATTAAGGAAGTTATAATACACATATACAGTGTGTTTTTAATCATGCATGACAGCTTAGTTATAACAATGTATTTGAAGGGATATTTCACTTAAGACGTTAGGTCTTAATCCTGAGTAGGAAGTCTACTCAGGATTTTGAGAACATCCCAGACAGTTTTTAAGTTGCTGGATTCAAATTTTTTTTTTTTTTTAAACATGTCTTTATTGGTTTTCACATTGAGAAATAAATTGTACAAATATAGATGTCTTTTTTTTTTTTTTTTTTTTGCTGGATTCAATATTTAGATATTTGATATTATCAGACCACAGCCAAAGATAAACCTTTGCCCTGCATTTTCACCCCTGTTGCCAGATTTTGCCAAAGAAATAAGCCCAACAGAAGCAACTAGGCTATACTACTTTACATTTACATTTGAAAATAGCAGATCAGCAAGCTCACATTGTGAGCTTGTATATTTGCTAGTGTTTGCTGTGTGGAGGTCCCTGGCACCACTTATTTTCAGATGGGGGTCTGCGACTGTGGACAAATATGTTAATCTGGGGTCCTTGATATGAAAAGATTTGGGAACCACTGGTTTAAAAAAAATATTAGGAAGTAAGCCCAATAAGCAACTATACTATTTTTTTTTAAAAGACTCTAATTGCTTATTATAAGCAGACATGGCAACCCAGGTACATACAAAGAGCCCAGAACGCCAACTACTGACACTTTAATGCAAGGACAACAGGAAACCAATGATGTTTTTCAGGCCAGCCTTTTCAGCCTCCGCCTCTTTCAGGATATGAACAGGAAGCCGGGGCGGGGCCAGGATTAACGTGAATAGCGTCTTCAGTGTTGGAATTCAATCTAAGATGTACAGGTCATCAGCGAGTCTGTTGTCTCCTTTGTATCCTCCAAAGAGGATAATACGACCTCCCACCATGCAACAGCACCTCCTATACCTCTGAGAAGGGCCGTTTCCCTTGGGTTCAATCCCTATTTCTAACCCTATATCCACACATCATTTAAGTTGTTCCACTTGTCTCTCTCGCCAAACCCTATATGTACAGCTCTCGATTGTAGGCAAAGGTTGAATGACCCCAGTGTTGTTCTGGGAGAGGCTGTGCAGAAGGCGCACTCAGTAAGCAATTGGTCTCTGTGTCAAACACTCTCATGTCGTTGTAGAAGTAGGCCTGGACCCCCCAGCCCCCAAATAAAAACATCTTTGTCCCGATGATGGTGGCAGAGTGACATAAAGAAACAGGTGATGTAGTGCCTGTGGTGTCAATTAAAGACCAGACCATTGTACTGGTGTCAAACTTGTAGATGTCAAATGTCCCACACGGAAAGAAAATATATGTACATATATTTTTTTTTATGTATGCCACATATATGTATAAACATATATGCACATAACCCAAAATTGGCGCCTATATGTACATACATGTGCATATATATACATATATGTTCATATATGTCCAGCACATATATGGCCATATATATCACATATATGCCACACATATATGTACATGTAAGCAGCCCATATATGGGCATATATGCCGCTCATATACATGCGTGTATGCCACACATATATGTGACGCTACATGCACATATATGTGTGGCATACATGTACATATATGTGTTAAATGATACACATACCATACTCTCTATATATACCTACAGGAATACAAAATAAAACACACAATCTTGAAGTCATTATTAGCATTTATTCACATACAAGCAGAACTCAACTGACACTGATACTGTATGTTCCATTTGAAAACTGAAATGACGACATATCGACTGCTGTAGCCTGGCACATTAATGGCCACACATGTGGCGTGTGTGTGTGTGTGTGTGTGTGTGTGTGTGTGTGTGTGTGTGTGTGTGTGTGTGTGTGTGTGTGTGTGTGTGTGGCATTTTGTGTGGGCAGTAATTAACATACAGGCACATACTTACAGAGAATGCAAAATGTCCATTGGTCAGTGCAAAAAAGCAGAAGTGACATGGGCTGGACTCTCAGCAAAGCCGCGGAACAGTCAGTAACAATTATTCCAGTTAAGTTACAGTTGTCCAAACGACCGCAGTGTCTCTCATTGTATAACATTCACAAAGGACTTTCCCAGTCTCTCACATCTCAGTCCTGGGTAGATGAATCTATCGGATCCTCTGTCTATCCAAGGAAGGTGGAGGGGGTGGGAGGATTTCTTCAAGTTTGTATCCAGCTTTCTAGCCATTTGCACCCTGGTCAATCCTCCACCCCTACAAGGAGAACCCAACAACGGAGCTCGCCTTCCTCACCAGTCTGTTGAGTTGAAGGTGTCACTCGCTCAGTTCCTCCCCAGCACGTTATTCCACATTAATAAAAAAAAAAAACTGCCATAACAGTTTGGTGGCTAAACGATCCCAGTCTTCTCAGGAAGAACAGCCTGCTCTTCCCCTTGCGGTGAATCACCTCAGCGTTGTCCAACCAGTCTTGATGTTTCCACCGATACTGCCTTCCATCCAGCTTCGGTACTGTACCTTAAGATTGGAGACAGAGAAGATTAAATTAGCTATAATGGCACATTAAACATGTTTTCCCCTCGCCCATATAGAACCTCTGCTGCATACTGTTATGCACCGCGGGATGGAAAATCATACTCTGGGAGCATGGAACTACCTTTACTTTTTGGATAAAACCTCTACCTCGGCGTGGAGGCATTCTACTGCAGCCCAGGGATATCCACATAGGACCTCATCTCGAGGAGCACATCGGTATGCAGCGGAGGGTGAGGTTCTATATGGGGCTGTTTTCCCCATGTTCGGTCCTTTGCTCAGTCAGTGGGTGTACGGTTTTTACTAAACTATCTACATATAATTTAATAAACTCCCACCGCACGGGGTATCATTGCTGGTGATAACAGTGTCTTTACTCAACTTTGCCTTTGATACTCACTGACAAAGCAACGTTACTGTATCTTAAATAGGGTTTATTCACACTCACACACAGTATGCTACCTAAACCTATACTTTTGTACAGTAACCGTTAGCCACCCAGTCAGTTGTAGCAGTAACAGATGTAGTAGGTAATCGACTGTACAGGACAAAACAGAAACAAAATACAATCTTAATGTCACAGACATAGCAACAACTGTATCACGAAACATAAATGTACATATTTGTGGTTGTAAACATAAGATTAAACACTTTTTATATAAACAAAACTATCGCTCACCAGCTCCGCATCACCAGTCAACAACCGAAGATATGATGAATGATAGAAAGTCCGTATTGACTAGGCCTGGGGCGGTATGGACGTTTTGTTACCGCGATTACCGTCTTCCCATTTACCGTCGGTACTGCGGTAATTACCGCACCCCCGTATCTATTAATTAAGGTTCGGCGATAAGCCAAAATATTGCAATCATCTTCCCAAAAGTCGCCTCTCCACAGCATAGAGTATATATAGCTCCACAGCCTGACTGCCCGAGTTATACTTCTCCGTACAGCACAGCGGGTATGGCTTTCAAAGGAGCAGATCTACAAGCTCACAACACATTGCATCCGCGACGCGTTCTGAGCTTTTAGATCTGCACTGTCGGGTTACCATAGTAACGTAGGCTAGCTACTTGGGCTTTTCAGACACAAACAGCTGTGTGAACAAACCAGAGGAGGACGGGTAGTCAGATCGTGTACAGTGATTCTGTAAACTCACGTTACGTCTCAACTCTCAAATCGCAGTGATTGAGTGCTGCTATATACAGGTTTTAGTTACAAGACTTGACAGAAAAGGTTATAAAATCGCCGACGCGCCGGACGGGCACAACGTGCGACGCGGTGTAAAAAGTAAAATGGTTTCATTTTCGGTTTTAGTCCACGCGGCCCGTGCTCCGCCAGTAATCCGTATGAATAAAAAAATATATGCCACAACACAAGATATGTATTAACATCCTTGTGTCGAGTGGATTACAGAGAAAGTTTGCTGCTCCGTCATAAGAGTTGTGCTCCGTAATAGACTTTTTTTTTTGTCTTTTTACCGCGGTAAGCACACTGACACCGCACGGCGGTACGGCGGTTACCGCCTCCAACCCTAGTATTGACGCATGTGCAAAACGTGCTTCTTACGTGAACCCAACATGGACAAAAATGATCATACATGTAATACAGTATACACACCATATGACCGTATCATTGAATAGAAAATAAAATGTTAACTCCCGTATACATACATAACAGTATATCGCAATAATAATTCTGGTATTAATGAAATACAGAAAATACAGAATATTCTCAAATACACGGAGCAACAAGTTTGTGAGTGACTCAAATCACCACTAGAGGTCACTTTTTAACACATGTCCGTAAAAGACATTGTGAAACATTATAAAATAATGAAATAATGCACTGTTACAGTTATTTAAATGGGAATGAACCGCACACCTCCCACTTGGGCTACGGTTCCTTGAACAAAGTAGGCCACAATAACACAGGAATACAGTGATGCATAGAAAATACAAACTCACAGGTAAATAGGTATACAAAGAAACACCCTATAAATGAACCCTGAAGAGTGTTGATCAGAATACAGTCCACAGTGTTAAGTGTCTCTCAGGTACTTTGAGGAGCAGGTATAGCCCCACTCTGTTCCTCTACTGGCAGTAACACCACCAGTCTTCTAACGTCCCTGTGGAGGACGGTAGACGGACATGGCTCCTTGTCCTTCTTCGCCTGGGACAGGCTAATGGGAAGTCTCTGACAGGTACGCACCTTGACGTCCCGGACGATGCCTTGGCTATCCGGGAATGTCTCCATAACGCGACCCAGCCGGAATCGACCCCGGAGGGCATTCTGGTCCGCCACCCAAACGATGTCCCCAACCGCGACATTCCTGGCTGGAACATGCCACCTCTGTCTGATGAATAGGTGGGGACCTGCCAACTGGCTCCAACGTTTCCAAAACTTGTCCACCTCAACTTGGACTGCTCGCAGGCGACTGAACGGGTAAGCAGGGAATTCGAACCCCTGGGTGTCTCCCCTGGGCCCTGTTCGCCCCAGCAATAGCGAGTTGGGTGTGACAACGTCCACAGTCTCCTCCTGGACTTGTGCTCTGGCACCGATCGGTCGTTCGTTGGCAAGGTTAGCAGCCAAGTAGAGGAGGGTTTGGAACTCCAACGTAGTCAAGTTCCCCTCCTCTCCGACGTTGCTCAACGCCCTCTTCAACACGCGGACAGCCGCCTCCGCTGCCCCGTTTCGGTGTGGCGAGTCTGCTGGACTAAACCCCCAAACCCAGTCAGTCCCATCCACAGCCGCTCTCCTCTGGACCTCCTCCTTGCTGATCCCTGCCAGGAAACTGTAGAGGTCTTCCAATGCCGGTTTGGCCCCTACAAAATTGGTCCCCTGGTCAGACCAGAGCCTCCTGGGATGGCCCCTTAAGGCGGTGAAACGCTGGTACGTTTTGAGAAAGCCTTCGGTCGATAGGTCTTCCACCAAGTCTGCATGGATTGCTCTTGAGGCCATACAACTAAAGACCACGCCCCAGACCTTCTTCTTAGTGCGCCGCTTCACCGAGTCTCTGACACTGTATGGGCCGAACAGATCCAGCGTTGTGTACTCGAACGGAGCTGCTGGAGTGGTTCGAACAGAAGGGAGAGTGCCCATGACTTGTGTGCCTAACTTGGCTCTGCGCTTCTTGCAGTGGACACACGAGTCAATCACCTTATGGGCGACTCTAGGGCCTTGCACCACCCAGGCCCTTTGTCTCATCCGAAGGAGGGTACCGGCAACACCTTCGTGGTTTGCGTGGTGTGCTTCTTCGGCGAGCAGGATGCTGACCCGCTCCTTGTATGGGATCAACGGAACACCAGGTCTCTCTTCATCCACAGACTGGATACGGCCATGACACAACAAGAGGCCTGACTCCTCGTCCTTGCTTACAACGAGTCGGTTGAGGGTTGTCGTGGGGAAGGACACATCTGATTGTGCTGCCATGCATAAGTCCCGGAAGGCTGCTTCGCGCTCCTTGACAGTGAGCACCGCCTCCCACTGTACTCGTTTGCTGGTTCGACTCTTACCGAACAACCAGGACAGTACAGCCCTGCGGACGTATCCCACGACCCCACACAGCTTGGTCAAGGTACTGTACCTCGCAAGATCAACTTGGTCCACGAGAGCTGAACCCCAAAGTCTCCCCATACTGCAGACGTCAGGCGTCGTCGAAGAAGACCCTGTAGTTGCGCCGTCCCCGACCACATCATTGGCACCACTAGAACTGCCTGGAGTAGGTAACTTCTTCGCCTGGGCTCTCGTCAAGGCGGCGGAGAAGGCCTTTCTCTGTAGCTTACTCACGACCTCCCTGGCACCGGAAGCCACCTCAGCTGCAGACTTCATGGGCCACTCGCTCACTGGCCTGGTCAAGAACTCTGGACCTCTCTGCCAAAGGGAGTCACCATCAAGCTGGTTAGGAGAGCATCCCCTTGTGACTAGATCAGCTACGTTGTGCTGGCCAGGAACCCACCACCAGTCTGTGACCGGGCCGGCCTTCTGGATCTCGCCAACGCGAAAAAGGTTTGGAAGCCATAACTCTCCCGCTGTATGGCTCCTAACACAGTTTGGCTGTCACCAAAGTGGTACCATCTTTCCACCTCCAACCGTCCATGTTTTAACATGTATGCCTTCAGTCGTGTGGCAAAGACAGCCCCGCAGATCTCCGCTTTAACGGCGTCGCCCTTCTGGTCGAGGGGGGTCAATTTGGCCTTCGACTCCACCAGTCGGGTCTCCACTCCTCCTGAAGTCTCCCAGCGCAGATAGAGTACCGCACCATACGAGTCACAGCTCCCGTCGGAAAATGTGATCCCCCAGGGTTTCCCCACCCAACCAGAGGGTGTAATACTCCTAGGGAACATGATGGTATTCAGCTGGGCATACTCTTTGAAGAGCTCAATTGCCTTCCCGCGTAGCTCACCGGACAGCGGCTTGTCCCACGTATCCTTAGACAAAGTCCCGGCCTCTTGGAAGGCCCGCCTGACAAGGATGACACCCTTTTGCTTAAGGGGCGTCGTCAGACCGAGGGGGTCATAAAGCCCAGCTACCTGGCTCAGCAACTCACGTCGGGTAAGGGGATTTGGTGTATTGTCCTCTATCTCCTCCACAGTGAGGTCAAGCTCGGTGCGCATCTTCTTCTTCCTGGTGGAGAAGTTAACGCCAACCATGAGGAAGAGTTGGTCTTCCCCCACGTCGTAGCCGACTCCCAGAGCCTTGTTGTCCTCTTCGCGAAGTTGGTTGGGCAACACGATGGTTTCTGGTTTAGTTTGAGCCACGTCTCCCCTCCCACTTTGGCCCGACCGCACCCAGGGCTTAAGGTAAAATGCGCCGGTTGCGAGGATGGCCTCAACCCCCAACAGGATCTCGCTCAGCCTCTGAGGGTCGTTGTGAGAAATCAGAATGTCGTCAACGTAGCAGCAGTCCACGATGACATTCCTTTCGTCCACCATGTCGACGAACTGTGGCAGATGGGCGGTCTCACGCATCGCCACCTGGGCGATACAGCCGGCAGGCTTGTCACCCATATTGACACGCACTACAGCGTAGTCCTCGATGTCATCGGTCGGAGAGTCCCTCCACAGAAAGCGGTGGAGGTGCACCTCCTGGTCCTCCAGCCACACCGAGTTGTACATCTTGGACACATCACCAATCGCTGCGTGCTCACCCTCCCGGAAACGGAGTAGAACCGCCCGGATGGGATTCAAGACGTCTGGGCCTTTCAGGAGAATGCCGTTGAGGCTCACACCTCTGAACTCCTGGCTACTATCCCAGACAAGTCTCACCGGAGTAGAGACGGAGTGTGGGTTGGGTGCTGTCAGATGGTTCACCCACCACACGGCTCCGTTCCAATTATCCATGACAGTCCTGGAAAGCTTAACTGCGGCTCCCCTGGCGACCATGTCGTGCACCTGCCTCCGGTAGGCCTCCTTCCACACCGGATCCTTTTCGAGGCGCCTCTCTGACTTCAGGAAAGTTGCCTCGACAGCTTTACGGTTGTTGGGCAGAGTGGCAGGGTCCTCTTTCCAGGGATACCTGGCGTCCCAGTGGGATTTGTCGCTGTGGTTGTCGCTCACCTTGAAAGTCAGTCCTCCTCTGATGATTTCGAGCTCCTTCTCGTCAGCAAGAGTCATTTCTTTCCCTCCAGGGGCACACTTTCCACAACGGCATCCTCCGCACTGTGGATCACAAGCCGCTCCAATGCTGTCCCACTGGAGCCACTTGACAACATCTGCATTGCACGCAGCTGTGGTTCCGACCTTCACGCTGCTCCTTTGCTCCTGGCGATGATGGAGAACCTCTACTTTCACGGACTCCGCCCTCATGGAGCATGCAAAGTGGGTTGATGATTGACGTGCAGTCACCTCAATGCCCTCGAACAGTTCTGGGTGCACGCCGCTGACGATCTTGACTAATGGGCCGTCCCAAAGCACAAGGTCACCGCACCTCATCATCCATTTGGGAGCAAGGCGTCCTTCTTTCATGCTGATGAGTAGCTCAATCTTGTCGGGGCGTATCAGTTCCCCCGGTTTGACAACACCCGGGAAAAACCTCTCCAGTCGCTCCGAGTCAACTGCATGGTCCATTCTGGCGATCTCGTCGAGGCCATAGCAGATCAACTCATGGAGCCGCCCGCAACGTGCCCTTCTTTGTTGCTACTTTGATGCTCACGGAGTAAATCATTGTCTCTACCCTCGACTTCATCCCACCCACACCGTCCATGACTAGCGTCACTGGATCACCGACCAGTCCAAGCCTCTCTGCTGCCTGGTGCGTAATGTAGTTGGAATTCGAGGCTAAATCAATGAGCGCTCCGAGCCAGTCCCCCCTCTTAGTTGTGACGTCAACCAACATCATAAGGCCTGGCTGCTCCTTTGGTCCACTCATGTCCGACTGACCGTTACCAGCACACACTGTAGACACTCTGTTTGTGCAAGCCTTACGAACAGCCTCCATTTGTTCTTGCGTCAGGCCAATACTGGTGAACACAGACTCCTGCTGCTCAGTCGGACCACGGGCTTCTCTCCGTTTCTCACCCTTAGTCTCGCCTTTAGTAGAGTCCTTTTTAGCTGGTGATTTCAGGCACAGGAAGAAATGGTGGTCTGATGGGCCGTCGCTCTTTTTACACTCCTCGTTGCGACACAAAAAGTTCTTTTTGCACGGCACATCACTCTCATGGATATCCAGGCACTTCAGGCAAGCTTTCACCTTTTTTGCCTGGGCCCTCCGCTCTGAAGCGTTGGCTTTCTTGAATGCTTTACAGCGGTATAAACGACCGGTATGTCCCTCTTCGCCGCACACGTCGCAGGGACCCCGCTGTGATTCACATTTGGCGTCGCTCGCTGTGGCCCTAGTAGATGAACGCTTCTCCTGCGTTTTGTCCCCTGGCCTTTCCTTTGGCTTATCGCGGGGGTTCGGGTTACCCGCTCTGGCGGAGTTGGGCTTTCGGCACTGTAACTGCTCCATTTGCACTAGAACAGTTTTCTGGTCTCTCAAGAACTGCCATAGTTTGTCAAACCGTTTGCGTGGGTTCACGTTGTTGGCAGCGTCGCACCGATACAAAAGCCACCGCTCTTTCATACTGTCAGGCAGTTTACTTTCAAGTGAACGGATCACCAACTGATTTTTCATAGCGTCCTCAAACCCCAAGTCTATAAGGTCCAACAGCGCCCTTTCGACTGCTTGGATCAGCTGTAATGCCTCTCTTGGTTGTCCGCTGCGCACAGGTGGTAATTCCTGTAGCTCCAGTACGATGTCGTCCGCTATCTGCGACATGTCCCCATAACAGTCCTCTAAGGCCCTGAAGACCTCGTCTGCATCACGGCAATAAGACAGTCTGAGTTGAAATTTCACCTTCTCATCAATGCTAGCTAGTAGGTAAAATAACTTACACTCCGGGGAGCCTGTGGCATCTGCTAATGCGTGGAGGGTCATCCAATTGGCCTTCCAGCGCCAGTAGGCCCTTCTGTCTCCCTTAAATGGAGGTAGGCTCATGGGAGCGAGAGCAATTCGAGGCCCAATTGAGGCGGTAGATGCACTTGACACATTCATTTGCGCTGCATTCGTGTGCCGTGAACCGCTGCTATCTGGTGGCGCCACAAGCGCTCGCCGCTGCGATTGCCGTGGCGTGCTAAAGGCGTTGGGATCAAACCGTAGTGGTTGGTTCTGTGATGGCACTTGGGAAGACCTTAACGGGGCGCCTACATTTTGCACTCCGTCAGGTTGGTTGACGTTCCCGTCCGGCACGCCACCACTTGTTCCACCATTTTGGTTAGTGACCACGTTCACAGTTGGCGAGTTAGCGCTCGGGACGACGCTCACACTTTGTGCACCATCACGCGTTGAGCCACCGCCTCCATCACCGTCAGCAGGAACACTAGGATTAGCGGTCCCCATACCTCCACCGTCGCCACCGGCCTTGTTGTCATCCTCACTATCCACCCAGACATTACTTTTAAGCATCTGGTCTGTCCACACAATTATAGACAGTTTTTTCCTCTCCTTGTTCTCTTTATAGACGGTCCGCATCTTGTCCACCTCTCTTTCTGGAATGTAGCGGGACCAATCTCGAACGAACTCCTCCATAGCCTCAAGTCTGCTTTCTAATGCAGTACGCAATGTTTTATATCGATCATGAGTCATTTCTTCTTTCTGAAGAGAATCGGCCTTGTCAAAAATAGCCTTGAGGTCCTCCTTTAAACCGTTGAAACGTTCTGATGCACAGCGGGACCACAAAGTCTTTTTGAGTCTCATTTCAGTGTCAATGTACTTTGTGCGGAACTCTGTTAACCTTTGATTAACGTCGGCTATGTCTGAGGAGTATGCACTTGCATCCTCCTCTTCCATGGCATTAATATAATCAAAAGTTATATTACAAATCCCCTCATAATCAACCTTGAGTGCCTTCAGTTCAGAGATGAGCTCATGCTCAACTAAATGATCAATATTGAAAGAAATAGCATTTGCTCTTCTAGTGAAAGCTCCTTGGGCAACAGAGCGCTTCTTTTTATACACTTCAATGTCAGTCATAGTGACTTTCAGCACTAAAAGCTGGCAAATACAATGAAAATTGGGTTTCGCCCCAACCTAGATGCAGAAAAGATAAGCACCGAACGGGCCGTTATGTGAATTAACGTTAGAAACGGCCCCAACCCAGATGCAGAATGAACAGTCTGTTATTGTACTTGTTGCCGTGGTTACGGTGACGAACTTCCGGTCGCCGCTTACCTGCTTCCTGTTGTTAGCGTGTAACTCAATCCACCCCACAATGTGTGTGCACTGTTGACGTTGGTTTAGAGATGATTCTTCAGCGCCGTCGATCCGCGGGATCCTCCGCCGGGCTCCGTCGCGACGCTGGCTTGTTGGTGTTGAACTTGACACTGTCCGGCCTCAGCAGCTTCTCTGTCACCGTTGGGGCTGGCTCTGTGTCGATTACTGTACGGTTTTTACTAAACTATCTACATATAATTTAATAAACTCCCACCGCACGGGGTATCATTGCTGGTGATAACAGTGTCTTTACTCAACTTTGCCTTTGATACTCACTGACAAAGCAACGTTACTGTATCTTAAATAGGGTTTATTCACACTCACACACAGTATGCTACCTAAACCTATACTTTTGTACAGTAACCGTTAGCCACCCAGTCAGTTGTAGCAGTAACAGATGTAGTAGGTAATCGACTGTACAGGACAAAACAGAAACAAAATACAATCTTAATGTCACAGACATAGCAACAACTGTATCACGAAACATAAATGTACATATTTGTGGTTGTAAACATAAGATTAAACACTTTTTATATAAACAAAACTATCGCTCACCAGCTCCGCATCACCAGTCAACAACCGAAGATATGATGAATGATAGAAAGTCCGTATTGACGCATGTGCAAAACGTGCTTCTTACGTGAACCCAACATGGACAAAAATGATCATACATGTAATACAGTATACACACCATATGACCGTATCATTGAATAGAAAATAAAATGTTAACTCCTGTATACATACATAACAGTATATCGCAATAATAATTCTGGTATTAATGAAATACAGAAAATACAGAATATTCTCAAATACACGGAGCAACAAGTTTGTGAGTGACTCAAATCACCACTAGAGGTCACTTTTTAACACATGTCCGTAAAACAACAAAACAATTATGAACAACAGAGAGATAGAGAGCTCTGGAAAGTGAAGTCTGAACTAAATGCGTTACTGGCTCAAAAAGCAGAATTTCTAGCCCACAGAGCGAGGCAAACGGAATACTTAAATGGAAATAATCCAAGTTTTGTCCTAAACAGGAAAATCCAAAATAACGATCAGAAAGCAGATATTGCATTGATCCAAAACGAAGATGGAGTAATGCTAAATGACCCGGTTAAAATAAATCAAGAGTTTAAACACTTTTATCAAAAACTCTACTCATCTGAGGCACAATTTTCAAAAAATGATTTAGACTCCTTTTTTGCAGACTTGGACTTACCTAAATTAACAGAACAACAAACAAGTTTAATAGACTCTCCCTTCACTCTGATCGAAATATATAATGCACTTAAAGAAATGAAACATGGGAAATCACCTGGCCTCGATGGCATTCCGCCAGAGCTGTACCTGACATTTTGGGATGAATTGGGTCCTCTACTACTTGAGATGTTCCAACAAGCCATTATGAAAGGAAGTTTCAATAGAGACATAAGTACTGCAATTATTTCACTATTACAGAAAAAAGGGAAAGATGGGACTATTTGCGCCAATTATCGCCCACTGTCCCTCCTAAATGGAGACATAAAATTATATGCTAAAGTCCTTGCTCGGCGTCTAGAGACTGTACTGCCAATATTGGTTCATCCAGATCAAACAGGTTTTGTCAAACAAAGATTTGCATCAGATAATTTAAGACGACTATTACATATTATTGACGGGGCTCCTAAAACATCAACATGTGCAGTGTTGTCTCTGGATGCCGAGAAGGCTTTTGATAGGCTGGAGTGGGAGTATCTATGGCATACCATGAAAAATATGGCATTTGGAGATACATTTATAAATATGCTTAAAGTTCTGTACCATAATCCAACGGCCATGGTTATAACATCTAACCAGTGCTCTACACCCTTCCCCATTGGACGTAGCGTTAGGCAGGGTTGCCCTGCCTCCGCACTACTATTCGCGATATCTCTTGAACCCCTGGCCCAAAAAATCAGAAACTTCCAAGAAATAAAACCAATAACAGTAAATAACACATACCATAAAATATCCCTGTATGCGGATGATTTATTATTATTTCTCGACAACACTCCACAGTCACTACCCGCAGCTTTAAGTATCATTCAAAAGTTTAGTTTTATCTCAGGCTACAAGATCAATCTGAATAAGTCAATTTTACTTCCATTAAATACAATACCAAGTAATTCTCAGTTGGATACAGATACGCCAGTAGGCTCATGTTTCAGATATTTAGGTATTGACATATATCCATCCATTGATAAAATAGTGTCTAAAAATTACAAAAGTCTTAAAAAAGTAATCAAAGATGAATTGCACCGCTGGTCACTGCTTCAGATCTCCCTTTCAGCCAGGCTTTCAGTGGTTAAGACCCATATTCTTCCTAAAATAAATTTCCTTGTTAGTATGATTCACTTACCACCACCTCCGGGACTCTGGGAGAAGCTACAGAGCTTGGTGTTTAAATTTACATGGCGCGAACAACACCCACGAATTAGTAATCTAACACTTCAAAATAGTAGGAACGCAGGAGGTTTATCGTTTCCTAATTTTGAAAGGTATTATTTCTCTTTTATGCTCAGGCCCTTGATGAGATGGTTTAATAATGATGTTGAGGTACCATGGGTTAATATGGAGAAACACATTGTATCTCCATATACATTTAAAGATATTTTTTTTTCTGGTCTGTCCCCAAATCTATGTCAGACAAAATTTGGTCCAATTATAGCACATTCAATCTATGTTTGGACACATATTGCCAAAATGGGACAATGGGATACCAAATGACACCTAGATACCCCGATTTTTGATAACAACTTCCTACTTCTGGGCAAGAAAACAATTAGATTTCCCAATTGGCAAAATCAAGGTATTCACAAATTATCTGATATATATAGCGAATACGGTCTTAGATCTTTTCAAGAGCTCAAACAAATGTATAACATCTCTGGTACTTCCTTCTTCTTTTATCTACAACTGCGCACTGCAATGCGCACTTATGGTGTCCCATGGAATCAACCCCTGATTGTACATCCTCTATTGCGTATACTGAAGGGTATAAATGTAAAAACTGGTTTTGTTTCCGGGCTATATAACAAATTACAAGAAAAAGTAAATGAAACTACGGGAAATATCACCGTTTGGAATATAGATCTTAAGGATTATACACCCGAAATAAATTGGCAACGGGTATGGAATAACATCCCATTAACATCTCGGAACTATAATAACCAATTAACACATTACAAATTAATCCAAAGATTTTATTTAACGCCCAGGAAGCTCTGCCAGATAAAAATTTTACAAAATCCCTTCTGCTCCTTATGTCCGCAAAGAACCTTGGGAACATATGTACACATGATGTGGGAATGTCCAGGAGTGTTGACCTTTTGGGCTGCGGTCGCATCATTTTTGTCTGATATAATTGAGCTGGAGGTACCTTGTTTACCACACATTCTATTACTTAATGATGACTCAACTCTAAACTTAATATCCCATAAGAAGAGAATTTTTCTGGCTGGTTTAACGGCAGCAAAGAAAATGCTGGTAATGAGATGGAAATCTCCCCATAATCTGAATATCCATCGCTGGAAAACATCTTTTTACGAGGTTCTGAGATTAGAAGCATCCAGTGCCCGAGCGCAGGGTGCAAATACAGAGTCTATTCAAACATTACTCACTGCAGCCCAGAAGGTAAAAACATCACTCAGCTAAGATACTCTACATGTTTTGTCTACACGTTTTGTCTGCCATATGCTCTCTCCCTTATCTGCTGTAATTTCTTATTTCTCTTTCTCATGATATGATTCTGATCTAGAAGCGGTACGATGATGTATATACAGTGCATACAGGCCATGTTTCCTTTTTTTATTGTAGTCTGTGCAAATGGGGGGGTATGGAGATGGGGATAAGAGACATTGTCCTCGTAGGAACCCAATCAAATGTTTTCCTACTGTTTTAAAGAAAATAAAAATAAAATAAAAAGTTGGTCACAAAAAAAAACACATGTCCGTAAAAGACATTGTGAAACATTATAAAATAATGAAATAATGCACTGTTACAGTTATTTAAATGGGAATGAACCGCACAGTGGGGGATGTTACAATATTACATTAAAAAGTATTTGACTAGACTGGGAGACTCACCACTGCAACATCAAGTTGAAGCTGGGCTGCATTTCTTAACTAACTACTGCACAATGTATCAGACACATATTTCCCACATAACCAATGCAATGGTGACATCATACTGTATATCTGAATATACTTCACAAAACCCACAAGTCAAGTGTAAGATAAACTTACTTTGAATCTTTTCCACTTGGGTGGGGTCCAGCATATGTTTGCCCTCGAGCTCTGGAACAACACCATGCCTCCCTGTGACAACTGCATCCTTCCAGTTCTTCAGTTGTGAAGAATTTGTCAAACAGCTGGTGAGACAGGCGACTGCAGTCCTTCTTAGCACTGTGGTGAATGGCTGCCTGTTCCAACGAGAACACAGAGTCCACAGAGTCCACAGCAGTGAACAGAGATTCCATGATTAACACATTTCACAAAGTTTCTGCTCTTCAAGTGGACCATGGAAACAGACCATTGTGAGATCTAATTATAGGCCTGGTTTACACTGGCAGCCAAACCCAGCCTGAATCAGATCTGTGTCACATCCGGGTTGGAATCTGATTGGTTCCATGTGACCATTTAATCCAATCGGATTCCAATCTGAGGCTGGATTTGACTGCCAGTGTAAAGCAGGCCTAAAGGAAACTTCATGTTCTAGCTCTAACAGATCACAAAGCGTAGTATGGGATATAGTTAAGATAGTTAATCTTCTCACTGTAGTGTGAAATGTAAATTGAACATGTTCGTCTACCTCCCAAATTTTTACCTGGACTATAATCGTATCATCAAAAATGTAAAATCCATAATACATTTATACATACCTGGATATAGCTCTTGCACCTCAATGGCCAACACCTAAACTTTTCACATTGGATCTGCCATCTCCATGTCCCCAACCATCTCAACAAGTCCCTGTAGAGCTTGCAGGTGTTCAATGCCTGGAATGAAGAGGAAAAAATATTATGACAATCCCAACATATTCAAAGGTTGAGTAACAACAAATAAGTGTTAAATAGCGCTATATTCTGATAACAGTCATTGCTATGCCATTGCTATGGAATATTTCTTTTCTCAGTAGCAGGGATTGTCATGTTCAACGGCAACCTTCTCTCCCCATCTCTCCAGTAAACAGAAAATGCAACACTATGCTTCATTTTTTGTGAATGGTGGGTGACCCAGCCAGGGTAGGGGATATTTATAACAACACACCCGGGGGTCTAGAGTAACTTAAAGAGATATTCCAATTTCAAAATGACTTTTTGTCATTTTAGCATCTAATCAGGCTTTTGGGAACACCCAGGACAGTTTTTGAATTTCTTCATTCAGTATTTAGATTTAGATTTAGAAGCAGACACATATCACAGGGCAGTCGCTGATTACAGATGAGCATGGTCATCGCATAATTTCACAAAAGTATAGTTATAAGGGTGATTATTAGGGACAGTACAGTGAGCCATCTTAAATTTTAATAGAACTGTAACCTTACCTAGATAAACTTCAAAAGGTGGTCAAAGGCTTGTCGGGCTGAGAGCTTTCCTGGTCTCTTGTTGCGGCCTTGAGGTGAGGGTGGCATCTGGTGGATAAGGCAAGATGGAGGACATTTCACTGTCCCATCCTGAAAATACAAGGGTGGGGGGAAACAAAGACATTTTTACTAAAATATGTTTACATTTTGGTTTCAAAACCAATTCCCTCTTCCATTAGTATTATTCCTTTAATTCCAGCGTACCATTTTCCAGTTCTTCGGTTGTGGATTCAGCGTTATGAAGCAGATCTACATGGTCGCCTGTTTGGTTGAGTCCACAGCTTTGTTCAAGGACTTACTGCATGTAGTGAGTAAGTAGGCCACTTCTGCAGCGATGTCATCACCAAACATCAGACTGAAATCCTGTATCTCCATTTTGCAAACAGGATGGAATACAGACGACATGGCATACATTTTAATGGGTTCACCCTATGACCAGGGATGTGATCTGTTTAAAGTAATTTTTCATTTCAGTTTGATTTTAAGGCATGACAGTTTAAGAGCGACATACCATTCCTGCGATGTCAAGAAATCTTGTAAAGGTGGTGAATATTTCAGAGGACTTCACTGGGTCATGAACCATTGTTTGGCGATGGGTGAAGGTCTGTTTCATCTTCTCCTTGACCATCATCAGTGCGATGCCCTCAAGACACTGGGTTTCTGTCGTTAGCTGAAGAAACCCACTCCCATATACTGGATTGTAATACTGCTCCTAAAAAACAAGAACGTGTTTTATTTTTTCTCCTTAAAAAACTAAACACATGCCCTTGTCTGGAGAATTGCTAAAGTCAAGGTCAACAGGTCTGATATCTGTGGCGATCAACTTGTTGGGGTTAGGAGAAAGGTATGTACTTGTTGGGGTTAGGAGAAAGGTATGTTGGGACTTGGGACTAGTTCTGACCAATGGGCCATGGCTTAGAGCAGTGGTTCCCAAACTATTAGCTCAAGAGAAATTAGACATTTGCCCAGGACCCAAGCTAGTGAAAACAGCAGATCTACAAGCTCACAATGCGGTGCGACGCACTGTGAGCTTGTAGATCTGCTGTTTTCACTAGTTTAGGCCATTTTCACTAACTACTTTTTTTTCTTTAATGAAATTACTTCGTAAAATCATTGTATTGATTTTTTTTTCATGAAAACCTTAGCTTTTTGGAGACTGTTTATGAAAATGTTTTGAAATTTTTTTTTTTAAAAACAATACAAATATAAGGGACGTTAAAAAATGTGTCTGCGACCCACATATGGATCCCGACCCACTGCTTGGGAACAAGTGGCCTAGTGGCCACCCACGCGATTTGCTACAATGTGATGTTGGGTTTAGTTTCTCAAAAACGTTGAGACAGTTTTTACCCCTTACACCAGAGGGCCACTTGTCTTTTTACTGGACCCCCTTGCGATGCCCACCACAGTAGCAAAAAATGCACTATAGGCCTATGCACATTAAAAAATAATTTAACATGTGAAATTCTAACTATAATCAAAATCACATACCTGTCAGTGGCTGAGTGTTTCTTCTCTTCTTTTGTCCCCCTGAGGCTTCGTTTTGAAGTGTTTTCACTCTCCATGCAAGAAACCCACTCCCATCTGCTGGATTGTAATACTGCTCCTAAAAAACAAGAACCTGTTTTATTTTTTCTCCTTAAAAAACTAAACACATGCCCTTGTCTGGAGAATTGCTAAAGTCAAGGTCAACAGGTCTGACATCTGTGGCGATCGACTTGTTGGGGTTAGGAGAAAGGGTCAGCATATAGAAAATGTGTTGAAATTTAGTTTAAATCGCACTCTTGTCTTTTTGAGCAATTCCAGGAGTGAGGAGTAAAGAAGTTAGACTTGTATTATGTACTTACATGGCCCAAAGTGCCCTGGGGATCGGCCAGGTATGGAAACAAGGCAATGATTTGCGTAGTCCTCTTTATCACGCCTTGAAGGACTCTTCCTACAGTGCGTGCGCACACACACACACACACACACACACACACACACACACACACACACACACACACACACACACACACACACACACACACACACACACACACACACAAATTTGATTCCAGAAATTAAATTAAATGATCTGACACATGATGATGGATCAAGCACATGCCTCCTTTGAGTGTCAGATGTGTGTCATTTTGTCTGGCTAGTGTCAGTGGTGTTAACATCAGCTCCACTATAAGATCTAATATCAAAAGTAAACAACACTAAATAAGAACTGGTCAAACATTGGCCAAATTGTCAGCTGATATAAGAAAGAGGCAACAAATGTGAAAATAGCAGATCTACAAGCTCACTGCATTCCAAGTGCTTGGTGGGTGGAGGGTCCCCAGTTAAAATTTGAATATTTTGGGAGGTCCCCATGCAGTTCAAATGTGATTATTTTGGGGGCTTGCATGGCTAACAGTCAACAACAGATTACAATGTCAAGGTCTCCCCTTAACTCTAACAGTGTACAAATGGAACCAAATTAACCTGTTAGGGGTTGTTTGATTCCATTTGTACACTCTCTGCTACCATTGAACAACTAGCAAATTGTCATTAGCTATGTTAGCTACAAACAACACATGCTGCTAACATGGAACAGTTGCTAACTAATGTTAGCTTTGTTAGCCACACATACTACAGTACACAGCAAAGCATTGATAACACTAAACAAAATAACTGCCACTTCTATCAAAAGGGCATAGTATAAGCTATTCAACACAGTTGGAACATTCAGTTCCTTTAGGATGTATTGTAATAACTTTAGCATCAGCTAGCGTTAGCATTAGCTTTGTATTTGTCTACTGGTTAGCATGGGCCCTTCAGGAAAAACCACAGACAAAAACACCACAGACAACATTCTTAACAAACATGTAACAGTTACATTATCCAGTGGTTATGTATTGTTTAAATTTCACCTACCAAAAGGAGATATAAATGTAGTCCATGAGAGAGCCTTCAGCCTGCACTCACACTCAATGGCATTGGCAGACTGGCAGTGAGTCACTGAAAGCAATTCAAACAAACCGGTTCAATCCAGTTTCAGTCTGCTGCAAGGCAGAGCACTGTCAAAGCACTGTGTGATGTCACTGGTCTAACCAAGTTTGGGCACTTAACCCTATAACTGCTGATGCAACAATGCATTGTTTCTCATGTGATGAACAACACTTACTGTATGCAAAGATTATATTAGATAATAAATTGATTGATAATGATAATAATAATCAAAGTCGTGTACACTGTAGGGAGCTACAATGGAAAAAACGATGGCTCGTGGACCAACCGGTGACTTTGTACACGACTTCGTACATTTCCCATAGATTCTATGGGACTTGACCACTTGCTCCTGCCCTTCGTGTACACGGTCTGTGCCGTCTATAGTTTCTTAATGGGGGGCAGCAGAGAGCCATATGTACACAGGCCCTAGGTGGTGTCCACGACCAGTAGTTTTACATGAACCCTCAGAGGGACACTGTGGGCTTATCCATACGTTGGCTACAGGGGGGAAATAATTAAATGTACTTTTCATCGTGCCTGTTGCTAAGGTATGGCAACATGATTGGTGTCTTGCAAGACACCAGTCATGTTGCCATACCTTAGCCTTTCCTGAACTGACGCCGCTGTGAACATGTGTACACAGCCAGCATATTACTCAATGCCAAACTTTGCACACACACTCCTTGCCTGCCAATCCACAACCTCCACCCCTCCAGGGACCCCCAGGGCTTATCTCCCGATTAGGACACTTTCCAGCATAGTGACATGCAGAACAAACTGTCCATATAGTATGGTTTACATAAAAGTCAGTTGTCTTTCACACACACACACACACACACACACACACACACACACACACACACACACACACACACACACATATATATATATATATATATATATATACATATATATATATATATATATATATATATACATATATATATATATATATATATATATATATATATATATATATATATATATTTCATTTATTTATTTCATAAATATTTTTCATCACAATTGGGTTTGTGGGGAGCCATCCCTGCTTCAAGCTGTCACAGCACGGCACCAACACTTCAAACTAGTTAAAAAACCCAATACAGCAGATCTACAAGCACCTCACAGATCTACAAGCACCTCGCACATGCCAGGGACAGAGTAGGTTGGCCTGCATTTGCCTGACTGCTAGCGTCCGACATCTCAACACCACACTACGTGGGGGGAGAGAGTCTGACATTCCGGGCAGACAATCCATTTCGGCGGGGGGGGGCTAAAGCCTATTGACGTCACACACACACACACACACACACACACATACACAAACACACACACGCGCGACGGCGACGTGGCGTGACATTGCAAAAATACGTTATTTCTCATAACATATTATATGTCTGCATGTTTACGTTAGTGCAAAATGGTATTAAAACGTGAAGAAACGGCACTATTTCATAGTTTATTAAAATAATACGAGTCAAGTCTGACTCCGCCATGACAGTTTTCACGGACCAATCAGAGTCCACTAGACTCTCACGTGGGCAGAGGACACCAATCAGAGTCCACGAGTGAGTCTTACGTGAGCTCAAGAGCTCTGTTTGGAGGGGGCTGGGACCGGAGCAGCCACACACGTGCCCCAAGCATACAACCCTGATTGGCCCATTCAATGCGCCCGCTCTTCGGGCGCCTTCGAAATAGATTAAAATGTGTGCAGCTTCAGTCCACACTACAAACCACCCACCAGCAGGGGGGGGTGATGTGCGGACTGAAGTGTCAGGCTAGGCCTGCATAAGCCTTGCTGTCAACACACTATACTACACCACTCAGGCCACCAAGCCAGGTGTGGTCAATTAGTGCCTTCTTTTGATCAGTGGCTTCTGCTTGATGAGTGGCACCAGTCTGTCTTTGTTCCCTGGTCAGTCAAGTTCACTGGGAGAGAATGTTTCAGATCAGTGCAAGTGTATTTGTTTTCCATTTGGACTTACTGTGTTTTGTTGGTACAGTATGCGTGCGACTAACTAATATTTCTGATAATTCCAATTTGTTTGTTGTTTAATTAGCCGGATTGTGAATGCCCTGCATTTTTCTTTCATCTTTAGAACCACACGTGTGTAACAAAACAGAGTGGTGATCATTTGGTGTGGGTGAAGAGAAGAAAAACATTTAATTAAAGGAGTAGTTCACCCCCAAAGTGACTTTTTTTCTATTGAACTCAAGTCTCCATGGCGTGAGTAATACATTGAAAAAATAAGTCATTTTGGGGGTGAACTACTCCTTGAATGTCAGTTTTGTGGTGTTTTGACTGGACACCCTGAGGATATTGCCAGATAGACAGACAGACAGACAGACAGACAGACAGACAGACAGACAGACAGACAGACAGACAGACAGAGAATTGTAGGCCTTGCATTTATTTGACTTGGTTCCAACAGATGGCGAAAATAGCTAATCTTCAAGCTCACAATGCCTCACTGTTTGGACAAAGAGTTGAGGCGTTACATTTTGTAAAACACGGCCTTGTGAAAATAGCAGATCTACATGCTCACAACACCTCACAACGCAGGGCGGCGTGAGCATGTAGATCTGATATTTTCACAATTTCTGCCCCTAATATTTAATTTATCATTTTAAAAGTATTAAAAAGTCCTTAAATTGTCTCTTTAGAAATGTGCAGATAGCCTCTGTATACTGTTGAGTGGAAAAACAATGTTTCACATTAAGCTAAACATTTGGGACCACCCAAGATCATTTGGAGACCCCTCTAGGGGTCCCATAGTTGAACCACTGACTTATAAGGGGAGTATGGAGACCCCTCTAGGGGTCCCATAGTTGAACCACTGACTTATAAGGGGAGTATATGAGGCTGGATCCGTCTGGAACACTGCACTAGGCTCTCGCCAGCTCTGTAGCTCTCCACACTTGAACAGTTGTGTCCTTAAATTCAATTATAATAATTAACCCCTGTATATACGGGCAATAGTTTTACATGACTTTGTGTACACAGCCAATAGTTTTACATGAACATGTTCAGGCTTTAGTACTGTACTGTCTCGTGTAGCCCAACAGAGCCCATCACAGCACAACACGGCCCACCAGAGCCCAATACAGCCTACCAGAGCCCAATAGACTCCAGCAAACCTAAGTCCAGCCCAGTCCTGCCCAATAGGAGTATAGACCAGGGAAGGGGGGTAGTTAGATGACTGCACCAGACTCCACCAGGCTGCTCCATGCTCCAGCCAGCTCTGTAGATCCTGTGTACACGGCACTCCTAACTCGAAAGGTCAAGGAAAAGGGTCGTTTTAGGCGTCAAAACAGGCCCTTTGTCCTTAAAATGAATAAAAAAATCAAAAAAATATGTTTTGTTTCAGGCAGGACACACGTTTCATATTTGAAGCATGCCCGATCTGATGGAATGGGTTTCGTGTCTCTCCGACACTTTGAACCCTTTACGATTGCGAAAAAGACACCGAAACCCGGATTTTTGTCCTTAAAATCAATAAAAAAAATCTAAAAAAATCTGTTTGTTTTACGCAGGAAACACTTTTCATATTTGAAGGATGCCTGATCCGATGGAATGGGTTTCGTGTCTCTCCGACACTTTGAACCCTTTATGATTGCGAAAAAGACACGAAATTTGCACGCCACCAACACGATTACACATTCATTCGGATAAAAGACACTTATTCTGACTTACTTTTTGACGCTGAATCCAACAAACCCGGTCTCGTGTCTCTACGACACTCCTAACTCGAAAGGTCAAGGAAAAAGCCACTGTGTACACAGGCAATAGTTTTACATGACTTTGTGTACACGGCCAATAGTTTTACATGAACATGTCTAGGCTTTAGTACTGTACTGCCTCGTATAGCCCAACAGAGCCCAGCACAGAACAGCACAGCCCACCAGAGCCCAATACAGCCCCCCAGAGCCCAACAGAGTCCAGCAAACCTAAGTCCAGCCCAGTCCTGCCGAGTAGGAGTATAGACCGGGGAAAGGGGGTAGTTAGATGACTCCACCAGGCCATTACTGTCCAGATCTGGCTTGAATAGGCCAGACCAGGGTAGACAGGACTGCACCAGACTCCACCAGGCTGCTCCAGCCAGCTCTGTAGATCCTTGCACATGCGATTAACCACTGTGTACACAGGCAATAGTTTTAAGTTTTACATGAACCCTCAGAGGGACACTGTGGGCTTATCAAGTGGTCCATGGCCGGTTCTCAAAGTGAGGTCGGGGGGCCCACAGTGTCCCTCTGAGGGGACACGGCACAGACCGTGTACACGAAGGGCAGGAGCAAGTGTTCAAGTCCCATAGAATCTATGGGAAATGTACACAGGCGTGTACAAAGTCACCAGTAGTTTTACATGAACCCTCAGAGGGACACTGTGGGCTTATCAAGTGGTCCATGGTCGGTTCTCAAAGTGAGGTCGAGGGACCCTCAGAGGGACACCGTGGGCTTATCAAGTGGTCCATGGTCGGTTCGCAAAGTGAGGTCGGGGGACCCTCAGAGGGACACTGGGCTTATCAAGTGGGAGCACAAAGTTGGTGAGGGGGGTACTAGCTATAGTAGGATGATCAGGCTTGTCGAGGCCAAAGGGTGTACTAGAGTCTTAATAGGCACCATTAGGTTGTTCTAGGCCGTTGTCTGCCCTTTAGCTGCTCACACAATTGAGACCAAACACTGTGTACAGGAGCCTTAGTTTGTGTGTACATGACCAATAGTTTTAAATGGATATTTCTAGTCCATCGCACACCGCTGCCTTGTGCACCCTTGGTTGGTTCGTCTTTGTTTGGGAAGGAGGGACTTTGAGGATGTACCTCACTTTGAGAACCGACCATGGACCACTTGATAAGCCCACAGTGTCCCTCTGAGGGTCCCCCGATCTCACTTTGAGAACCGACCATGGACCACTTGATAAGCCCACGGTGTCCCTCTGAGGGTCCCTCGACCTCACTTTGAGAACCGACCATGGACCACTTGATAAGCCCACAGTGTCCCTCTGAGGGTCCCCCGACCTCACTTTGAGAACCGACCATGGACCACTTGATAAGCCGACAGTGTCCCTCTGAGGGTCCCCCGACCTCACTTTGAGAACCGACCATGGACCACTTGATAAGCCCACAGTGTCCCTCTGAGGGTCCCCGACCTCACTTTGAGAACCGACCATGGACCACTTGATAAGCCCACAGTGTCCCTCTGAGGGTTCATGTAAAACTACTGGTGACTTTGTACACGCCTGTGTACATTTCCCATAGATTCTATGGGACTTGAACACTTGCTCCTGCCCTTCGTGTACACAATCTGTGCCGTGTCCCCTCAGAGGGACATTGTGGGCCCCCCGACCTCACTTTGAGAACCGGCCATGGACCACTTGATAAGCCCACAGTGTCCCTCTGAGGGTCCCCCGACCTCACTTTGAGAACCGACCATGGACCACTTGATAAGCCCACAGTGTCCCTCTGAGGGTTCATGTAAAACTACTGGTGACTTTGTACACGCCTGTGTACATTTCCCATAGATTCTATGGGACTTGAACACTTGCTCCTGCCCTTCGTGTACACGGTCTGTGCCGTGTCCCCTCAGAGGGACACTGTGGGCCCCCGACCTCACTTTGAGAACCGACCATGGACCACTTGATAAGCCCACAGTGTCCCTCTGAGGGTCCCCCGACCTCACTTTGAGAACCGACCATGGACCACTTGATAAGCCCACAGTGTCCCTCTGAGGGTTCATGTAAAACTACTGGTGACTTTGTACACGCCTGTGTACATTTCCCATAGATTCTATGGGACTTGAACACTTGCTCCTGCCCTTCGTGTACACGGTCTGTGCCGTGTCCCCTCAGAGGGACACTGTGGGCCCCCGACCTCACTTTGAGAACCGACCATGGACCACTTGATAAGCCCACAGTGTCCCTCTGAGGGTCCCCCGACCTCACTTTGAGGACCGACCATGGACCACTTGATAAGCCCACAGTGTCCCTCTGAGGGTCCCCGACCTCACTTTGAGAACCGACCATGGACCACTTGATAAGCCCACAGTGTCCCTCTGAGGGTTCATGTAAAACTACTGGTGACTTTGTACACGCCTGTGTACATTTCCCATAGATTCTATGGGACTTGAACACTTGCTCCTGCCCTTTGTGTACACGGTCTGTGCCGTGTCCCCTCAGAGGGACACTGTGGGCCCCCCGACCTCACTTTGAGAACCGGCCATGGACCACTTGATAAGCCCACAGTGTCCCTCTGAGGGTTCATGTAAAACTTAAAACTATTGCCCGTGTACACAGTGGTTAATCGCATGTGCAAGGATCTACAGAGCTGGCTGGGGCAGCCTGGTGGAGTCTGGTGCAGTCATGTCTACCCTGGTCTGGCCTATTCAAGCCAGATCTGGACAGTAATGGCCTGGTGGAGTCATCTAACTACCCCCTTTCCCCGGTCTATACTCCTACTCGGCAGGACTGGGCTGGACTTAGGTTTGCTGGACTCTGTTGGGCTCTGGGGGGCTGTATTGGGCTCTGGTGGGCTGTGCTGTTCTGTGCTGGGCTCTGTTGGGCTATACGAGGCAGTACAGTACTAAAGCCTAGACATGTTCATGTAAAACTATTGGCTGTGTACACAAAGTCATGTAAAACTATTGCCCGTATATACAGGGGTTAATTATTATAATTGAATTTAAGGACACAACTGTTCAAGTGTGGAGAGCTACAGAGCTGGCGAGAGCCTAGTGCAGTGTTCCAGACGGATCCAGCCTCATATACTCCCCTTATAAGTCAGTGGTTCAACTATGGGACCCCTAGAGGGGTCTCCATACTCCCCTTATAAGTCAGTGGTTCAACTATGGGACCCCTAGAGGGGTCTCCAAATGATCTTGGGTGGTCCCAAATGTTTAGCTTAATGTGAAACATTGTTTTTCCACTCAACAGTATACAGAGGCTATCTGCACATTTCTAAAGAGACAATTTAAGGACTTTTTAATACTTTTAAAATGATAAATTAAATATTAGGGGCAGAAATTGTGAAAATATCAGATCTACATGCTCACGCCGCCCTGCGTTGTGAGGTGTTGTGAGCATGTAGATCTGCTATTTTCACAAGGCCGTGTTTTACAAAATGTAACGCCTCAACTCTTTGTCCAAACAGTGAGGCATTGTGAGCTTGAAGATTAGCTATTTTCGCCATCTGTTGGAACCAAGTCAAATAAATACAAGGCCTACAATTCTCTGTCTGTCTGTCTGTCTGTCTGTCTGTCTGTCTGTCTGTCTGTCTGTCTGTCTGTCTATCTGGCAATATCCTCAGGGTGTCCAGTCAAAACACCACAAAACTGACATTCAAGGAGTAGTTCACCCCCAAAATGACTTATTTTTTCAATGTATTACTCACGCCATGGAGACTTGAGTTCAATAGAAAAAAAGTCACTTTGGGGGTGAACTACTCCTTTAATGAAATGTTTTTCTTCTCTTCACCCACACCAAATGATCACCACTCTGTTTTGTTACACACGTGTGGTTCTAAAGATGAAAGAAAAATGCAGGGCATTCACAATCCGGCTAATTAAACAACAAACAAATTGGAATTATCAGAAATATTAGTTAGTCGCACGCATACTGTACCAACAAAACACAGTAAGTCCAAATGGAAAACAAATACACTTGCACTGATCTGAAACATTCTCTCCCAGTGAACTTGACTGACGAGGGAACAAAGACAGACTGGTGCCACTCATCAAGCAGAAGCCACTGATCAAAAGAAGGCACTAATTGACCACACCTGGCTTGGTGGCCTGAGTGGTGTAGTACAGAGCCCTAGAATGAAGAGTTAGGCCAACTACGTTCACTTCATGGGGCGAGTCCAATGGCGGCTCGTGGGGAGCTTCTAAAGTGACAAATCGCGAGAATTGGTTAGAAAGCAATAGCAACTGACAGTCTCACGATAACAGAGTACATGCCTTTCATTGCCTTACTTTCAGCTGCCACACGGTGGTGCTATTGTGCATGTTAACAACGTTATGGCGACGCATTGATTAGCCAGTGACAGGGCAACAGCCCGACTTCAAGGATCTTAAACCACGTTATTTTACATCGTTTTTTGGCAATAGTGTAAAGTAAATATCAAAGAGACTTTGGTTATCCCTGTAAAATACTTTAAAATGGTTGTAATGTTGTATATTTACCTAAAAATGCCGATGTTTGCGACGCTTCTATTGAAACCAATGTTATTTAAATCTCCCGCTTGTCACTTTACAGCTGAAACATGGGTCACGTGACGCAGTTCATTTTCAGACCCCTCGGTGACACCACTCTCTGATTATACTGCTCTGGTGTAGTATAGTGTGTTGACAGCAAGGCTTATGCAGGCCAACCTACTCTGTCCCTGGCATGTGCGAGGTGCTTGTAGATCTGTGAGGTGCTTGTAGATCTGCTGTATTGGGTTTTTTAACTAGTTTGAAGTGTTGGTGCCGTGCTGTGACAGCTTGAAGCAGGGATGGCTCCCCACAAACCCAATTGTGATGAAAAATATTTATGAAATAAATAAATGAATATATATATATATATATATAGTGTGTGTGTGTGTGTGTGTGTGTGTGTGTGTGTGTGTGTGTGTGTGAAAGACAACTGACTTTTATGTAAACCATACTATATGGACAGTTTGTTCTGCATGTCACTATGCTGGAAAGTGTCCTAATCGGGAGATAAGCCCTGGGGGTCCCTGGAGGGGTGGAGGTTGTGGATTGGCAGGCAAGGAGTGTGTGTGCAAAGTTTGGCATTGAGTAATATGCTGGCTGTGTACACATGTTCACAGCGGCGTCAGTTCAGGAAAGGCTAAGGTATGGCAACATGACTGGTGTCTTGCAAGACACCAATCATGTTGCCATACCTTAGCAACAGGCACGATGAAAAGTACATTTAATTATTTCCCCCCTGTAGCCAAGGTATGGCAGCTGCCATAGCTTGCCATACCCAATTGATGCCCCTGCATGTTCACCTCCAGTAGGTTGGGAAAGTAGCCTGCCACCCTGTGGAAATAGGCTTGAACTGCAAGATAGGACCCTAAAACAAATAAAATGGAATAAAAAAGCATCCGTAAGACGGATGGGCGAACAAGTGGTGTCCATACGTAGATGGGGTCCCAGAGGACATGTAGAGCCCACCCCCTTATTTTTCACGCCCCCAGGGAACACACAGCGGGGTTTGGAAATTTGTCGTGTACACCAGCCCTAGGACCTCGGCTTCGTGGACCGATTTAACGATAGGGGTAACAATAATAATAATAATAATAATGCAGCTTTCTAAGCATGGTGCTGTTCACAGTACATCAGATAGTCTGTACCTCAGAGCACCTTGACAAACTCACCCAAACTCCATAGAAATAAATACAAGGACACTTACTGTACATCATCAATATACATTTATTTACTGTTGTTATTGTTTCAGAAATGCTTACAGAGCATTGGGAATATAATATAATATAATATATAATATAATATAATATAATATAATATAATATAATATAATATAATATAAATATACGTACAGTCAACTTTAGACAACATTATTACAAAACTATCAACCACTTCAGCCCTATACATATCCACACATTGTGAGCTTGTAGATCAGCTATTTTCAATTTGTATAGATTTTGTTCCTTGAAAACTTGTGAAACGGGACATTCTGCATAATGAGTACTTTCTACGTTTGGTACTTTAAGTACATTTTTATACCAAACACTTTGGTGCCGACTACATTTTGAATTCAGAACGTTTACTTGTAACAGAGTATTTCTACGTTGCAGTATTGATATTTTTACTTGTAAAAAGTGAGTAGTTTTCCCACCACTGTTCTGTTGTCACAATGTGTGGTACATGTGAATATACAGAGGTTAAGTGGTTATTATTTAATATCAGTAAATATAGAGATGAAGTGGTTAATGTTAATGTTTTTACAGATAGAATCAGAATCATCCCAGGTTTACAGGTGTAAAACAGAGGGTGAAATTAGTGTTGGTGCAACAAGCTCCTTTAAAAGCCTGACTGTACTGTAAACAGATGTGCTGTTTCAACTCTTGAAAAACCACTCCATTCCCATTGAAAAGCAGAATCCACCTTCATCTGTAGATTTAAACTTCAAGTCAGAGAAGGTCATAAAAATAACCAAAATATCTGATCTACAAGCTCAATGTTCTGCCAATCCTCTGGAAATCTACTGTCTTGTCAATGGCAGGACGCGTGAAGATTTGAAATGGCACATCCGTACATACTGGATAGAAAATATACATACACTATATACATATATATACATATATATATATATATATATATATATATATATATATATATATATATATATGTATATATATATATATATATATATATATATATATATATATATATATATATATATATATATATTTATGTATGTATGTATGTATGTATGTATGTATGTATGTATATATATATATATATATATATATATATATATATATATATATATATATATATATATATACATATATATATATATATATATGTATATAGTGGAGGCTCTAAGCCCGAAAAATAAGCTGTTAACTTCAAGTCATGATGCAAAGGTCCCCTTTGGTATGGAAGTACATTAGGGCCATAGGAAAGAATTTATCCAAAGAGACAAGTTAGATCACCCTTCATTTTCTATTTATAGCCATTTTAAAAATGGCCGCCGACAATAATCCCCAATACACCAGACCCCATATCTTTGCTTCTGTTAGAGCTATAATAATAATATTGGTGTCAAAGTGTACATTTTTGGGGTCTAGGAACTCAACTAAACAGGTGTCAATGCAAAAAACCCAATACTTCACTAATTAACATGACAGCGGGGGGTCAAATATGCAAATTTCATGAAGAATAACACGTTTTAACAGGGTAACTTACCCCCTCACCCCTCCCCCTAAACTTTGATTCACCTTTCCTTTGGTATGGAAGTACCTTAGGGCCATAGGAAACAATTTATCCAAAGAGACAATTTAGATCACTCTTCATTTTCTATCTATAGCCATTTTAAAAATGGCCGCCGACAATAAACCACTATTACACCAGACCCCAACTTTGCTTCTGTTAGAGCTATAATAATAATATTGGTGTCAAAGTGTACATTTTTGGGGTCTAGGAATTCAACTAAACAGGTTTCAATGCAAAAAACCCAATACTTCACTAATTAACATGACAGCGGGGGGTAAAATATGCAAATTTCATGAAAAAGAATACGTTTTAACAGGGTAACTTACCCCCCCACCCCTCCCCCTAAACTTTGATTAAATTTTCCTTTGGTATGGAAGTACCTTGTGGCCATAGAAAACAATTTATCCAAAGAGACAATTTAGATCACCCTTCATTTTCTATCTATAGCCATTTAAAAAATGGCCGCCAACAATAAACCACTATTACACCAGACCCCAACTTTGCTTCTGTTATAGCTATAATAATAATATTGGTGTCAAAGTGTACATTTTTGGGGTCTAGGAATTCAACTAAACAGGTTTCAATGAAAAAAACAATATGTTTCAACAGGAGTAAAATATCCAAAGAAAAATGAGTTTTAACTCAGTCGGTGCCATATTTAAAGTGGGACCTCTTATATTGCCGGTTTGCCAACAAAGGGTTAAAAAAATAGTGTGCACGCTGGTGCACACATTCGTGCACAGATCATGCACTATGCATGTGCATGCTTTTCACAGCTTTCAAAAAAAAAATGAACAAATGTGCAAAAATGACCAAATGACCACCCCAACGGGGCTGCTCACGGGGAATTCCCGGGGACCACCCACTCCTGGTGCTCCAGAACGGATGCAAAAGTGGTAACGCCCCCAGTGGAGGACCCCCTCCACTGCAGCTCACATAAAATGCCGTAACTCGGGCTAGGAGCGTCCGGGAGAGCCGGGGCCGGTACCTTTTCGTCCGCCAAGGCAACGCGGAGACCCCACCCCTCATTTCTCACATGGCCCTCTTCTAGCGCCACCATGAGGCCAATTCTTGCAAAACACATTTTTGGACACTGCTCCTACAATTTTTGCCCTAAAATCACGCAAATCGGAACACAGTATGTCTACACTCATTTCATCAACTTGGATCTGTCCCATATTGCGCCACCTTCAGGCCGATTTTTAAAACACATTTTTGGCCACTGCTCCTACAATATTTGCCCTAAAATCACGCAAATCGCTACACAGTATGTCTACACTCATGTCATCAACATGGATCAGGAAGATTTTGGAAAAACACATTTCTGCCCTATTTGTGGAGATAAGCGACCAACGGTCGCTTATCTCCCGATTAGGGAGTCTTACTGGTCTCAATTATAAGTGTAACATGTACATACTGTAGTTACTGTACCTCATCATTATTCCAGTAAATGTGTGTTACTATGACATCAACCTTATTCATACTCTTCACATAAAGTCTCACCACAGTATTCATATTATAATCACATGATAAATCACTGATGGAAATTATTATTGTAAATTAATCTCACCGTAGAGTCTCCAGTCTACAATGAGGACTTTTCAGTGCAGCACAGAGTAGATCCAGTAGATCCAGGTCCAGTTGGTTGTAACTTAAGTCCAGGTGTCTCAGATGGGATGGATTAGAACTGAGAGCTGAAGACACAACTTCCATGTGTTCCTTCTCGAGCCATTTGCCAAAGCCAACAAGTCTGTAATGACAGATTAAATGTAAAATCAGAGATGATCAATCAGACGAGGTTCACTGTCACGCACGCACGCACGCACGCACGCACGCACGCACGCACGCACGCACGCACGCACGCACGCACGCACGCACGCACACACACACACACACACACACACACACACACACACACACACACACACACACACACACACACACACACACACACGGCCCTATTTTCATCCTGCTAAACCCTAAACCCCTAAACTTCTTTGCATTTTTTACTATTTTGAAAAACATTTCAAAACGTTTCAAATTCAAATAAAAAATAAAATAAAAAAAATGTTGACTAAAACAAACAAACATTTTCGTTGACTACTTTTCACTGACAAAACATTTTCGTTGACTACTTTTCACTGACAAAACATTTTCGTTGACTACTTTTCACTGACAAAACATTTTCGTTGACTACTTTTCACTGACAAAAACTAAATAAGAACTAAATGAAGACTGATGACTAAAAGACAATTTTGTCAACAAATACAAGCTAGACTAAAATGTTAGGGAGGGACTATAGTGGAGAAGAGATCCAGTAGAACTAAAATACTAAAAGTAATTTCATGTTTGGTTGCACTGAAACTAAATGACATGACGTCATGAAAATAGCAGCACAACATGATGTGAGCTTGTAGATCTGCTATTTGCATTACAACAACATCAAGGCAACACCGATACATTTTAGTCAACTAATCAACAGTAGATTTAGTCGAATAAATAAGATATTTGGTTGACTAAAACATTTCAGATGATATGACTAAAACTAAATTACATTTGTAATAAACATTTTGTGTGTGTGTGTGTGTGTGTGTGTGTGTGTGTGTGCGTGTGTGTGTGTGTGTGTGTGTGTGTGTGTGTGTGTGTGTGTGTGTGTGTGTGTGTGTGTGTGTGTGTGTGTGTTATTGATAACTAGTATTGCCTCTTGTTATGGTTCTGTGAATTGATAGATGTTTTATATGATGTTTGTATACTTTGTGATGTGTCTGGGTCAGATATGTGACCAAAATGAACCATCATGTCTAGTTATAGTGTAGTGGTGTGAAGGTACATTGATTCTGTTCTACTAAGTTTTCTATTCACATGACTACTAACCGAGCCTTTCTGCTGTTCCTCACAGCTGGAATCAGTCTCCGTCGCCCCTCCTCTGATGTGTTGTATTTGTCCAGGTCTAACTCCTCCAGAACATCCTCTGACATCTGCAGCATGAAGGCCAGAGCTGAACACTGGGATGGAGACAGACTGTCCCCTGACTTCAGGTACTGTTGGATCTCCTGAAGCACTGAGTGGTCGTTCATCTCCATCAAACAGTGGAAGATGTTGATCATTCTCTCAGGAGAGTGATCTTCAGTGGTCATCTCCTTCAGGTTGTCGATGACTCTCTGGATGCTCTCTGGACTCTTCTGTGTTTGACCCAGTAGGCCTCCTAACAGACTCTGGTTGGACTCCAGTAAGAGGCCATGAAGGAAGCGGACAAAGAGGTCCAGGTGGCCATTTTTACTCTCCTGGGATTTTACCATGACAGCGTACAGGAAGTCTTCCAGAGTAATTTCTTCTCCTCCTCCTACTCTCAGGAAAGTCCTCCGAACCTTCATGTTCCTCTGTGTGAAACACAGGGTCATTTCCTCTTCTTCTCCTCCTCTCAGGAATGCCTTCAGTACCTTCATGTTCTTCTGTGTGAAACAGTGGAACAGGTAGACTGCAGCCATAAACTCCTGGATGCTCAGATGAACAAAGCTGTAGACCTTTCTCTCAGATTGAACAGTCTCTTCTTTGAAGATCTCTGTGCACACTCCTGAGTACAGCGAGGCTTCTTTCACATCAAGGCCACAGTCTTCCAGGTCTTCTTGGTAGAACATGACACTGCCTTTCTCCAGATGTTCAAACGCCAGCCTGCCCAGCTTCAGAAGAACCTCCCTGTCCTTCTCCATGAGCTGCTGTTGATTCACATCATGACTTTCTTCATACTTCTCCCACTTCCTCTTTGTCTGGACCGACAGGAAGTGGCTGTACATCGCAGTCTGGGTCTTGGGCAGCTGTTCTGTCTCGTCTGTCTTCAACATGTCCTCCAGAACGGTAGCGGTGATGGAACAGAAGACTGGGATGTGACATATGATGTGGAGGCTCCTTGATGTCTTCATGTGTGAGATGATTTTGCTGGCCAGCTTCTCATCACTGAATCTCTTCCTGAAGAACTGCTCCTTCTGGAGGTCCGTGAAGCCTCGTACTTCTGTCACCAGGTCAACACGATCAGCAGGGATCTGATTGGCTGCTGCAGGTCTGGTAGTTATCCAGAGGAGGGCGTTAGGGAGCAGATTCCCCTCTATGAGGTTTGTCAACAGCAAATCCACTGATGATGTCACTGTGACATCCGAAACAATGGCTTTCTTCCTGAAGACACGAGAACCAATGCGAATGTTCTCGAATTTCAACGGAAACCTGCTTTCATCCAGACCAGCAAAGATGAGGCCAACCTTCCAGACAGCGAGCTGCTCTGCTGTGACCTTCTTTAATTCTGGGTGGAAACGATGGATCAGTGAGAGAAGACTGTGCTGCTCATCTCTGACCAAGTTCAGCTCCCGGAATGAGAAGGGAACCAGGAGAATGACATCTTGATTTTCCAAACCCTTTGCCCAGTCCAGAGTCAACTTACGCACAGAGAATGTTTTTCCAATGCCAGCGATGCCCTTGGTCAGAACTCTTCTGATTGGTGTCTCTCTGCCAAGGAGGAGGGGCTTAAAGATGTCAGAGCATTTGATTGGTTGGTCATGGAGGGTCTTCTTCTTGGAAGCTGCCTCAAGCTGCCAGACCTCATGTTGGGTATTAACCCCTTCACTCTCTCCCACTGAGATGTGGAGCTCTGTGAAGATGCTGCTGAGGGAGGGCACTTCAGTGACGTATGTCACACGATCAAGACGGTTCAAACTGACCTTATAAACCTTTAGAACCTCCTGTGGACTGACACCTTCTATGAGAAGACAATGAAGACATTTTAAACATTCAGTTCAGTTGAATTAATAACTTTACATCCACACAGCTGTGTATGCACATTATTAATTTAACCACTTAAACCCCAACTTCCGTATTCTGGGGAAAACTTTGACAGAAAATAGCTGATCTACAAGCTGATATGTAATCTTGTAGATCTGCTATTTTCAGCGAAGATACTGAATCATACAGAGTTGATACATGTTTAGCATCATTATTTAAACATGGATACTGATGACACATTGTGGACATTTAGTCTGACAATGTCTTCTGTCATTTCAAACATTTCAGTTATTAACTGTGTTAATTAATGTACATTGTGTCCAGTCTTACTGTGTCCACTGCTGGTGTGACTGGGTGTCTTCAGTCCAGGTGTGGTTCTGGATCTCTTGGACGCCTGCGCTGTCACAACACAACCACTCCTCTCCCTCTCTCTGTGGAGACATTAAGACATTATATTACTGTATAATAGTATTTCAATAGTACATTTAATATAATATGACATGACAAATGTATTGATATGTTCACACTGCATTGTGTTGATGTAAAATAATAATCTCCACTCTGTCATGGAACTATTGTATGTTCATAACTCTTTCATTCATAAATTACAAAGATATAATTTGTGCATTTGTCAATTGTTTTGACTGGTTAACACTCGGGTGACTGAAACAAATTCACTTCCACTCCACCTACATTTATCGTTCATTTTGACCGTTAAATTCTCTCACTTTTTGGCCCAGGAGAGCAACACCTCCTTCCCTAATGCCAGATGTCTTCCAGATGTGAATTAGCATTTCAATTAACCCGTCAAATACTCTAGCTTTCAAAGTTCACTTCATAGTTTAGCAGAAAAACAGGCATGGGAAAATGACACTATATAAACGATAAGGATTTTATTCCTGTTATTTGAAGAGTGTGGTATAAAAAGGTTTGAGAACCCCTGGATTAGACACGGGACAGAACAAGCTCACCAAAGCCACGCAGGTTGTGAGCTTATATTATTAAACATTTGTTTGGTAATGTTAACTGAATCCATATCCATTATGTAAAAGAATTACGCTTTTATTTGTACCCACAGTGTGAGAGAGACGTAAAATGAAACCAAATGGACCTGTACGGTTCAATTTGGCTTTGTTTTGTTCATTGGCAACATAGGGTATTTTGTTACACAAATAGCCAATCTTCTACAAGCTCACAACGCCATACAAAGCGAAGTAAAATAATTATGCCTTCATATGTCCCGATTTTCATTCGTATTATTATTAGACAACTTACAAAACCAGCCAATGAATCATGTTTAGGTAATGTGATGTCCCGACATCATGCATGCATGCAGGTGTAACCCATGTGAACTATAGGGTCACTAAGAATGCACCTATTTATGTGGTTTAGAGATGTAATGGCATTTCGTTTCCACTAGAGGGTGCACTACACTGCACTACTACTGTCTCTGTAATTCATGGAGTAGAAAGAGAGCATTGCATTATGGGTACTTCCTCTTTAGAGATCGTTGACATTGAATGAAGGCCAGAGAGATTCTTCTCTGATAAACTTGGTATGAAATACACCAGAAACACACCACTAAATAATATTTCATGGTTGAATATTTCAGTATGATATGATAGCTAATAAGCACTTCTCTTATTAGAGTCCCTGTGATCCTGGAGGAAAACGAATTCAGGCAAACTTTGTTTGTTGTGAACCCTGGTGAGTGAAAGCTGTGTATTTCACTGGGCCTCAAGCCTGTGTTTATGTAGCTATTTCTCACATGTTTGTATGCATTGAGCCTGAAACCTTTCTTATAAACCAATCAGGGGTTTGATACTATTGTGTCTGATGTTTGGATATACTCTGGTGCACTCTGTATCACTGTATTATTGGGTTAGAAGCTAATAGATGCTAACCGCGAATTAGCATCTATGCTAACTGAAAACACATGGGTCTTGCAACATGCAGTAGCATGCTGAAACACTAGCAGTGTATTCTATATATGGTGTTTACATCAAAACCCTTTGCTTTGAGTGGATTAAGTCTATTTTATGTTTGTAGTAACCACAACTACATGGTATTTGTACAAGTTGGAATAGTATGAGTACATTTGTCCTTTGTTGATAAGTTCATTATTAAATTCATGATTAAAGGGCATTACACTAATTTTGGAGTATTAAAAGGATAAAAAGGTTTAAAAAGAATTACATTTTATGTTTAAAAGGTGAAGATAAGAATTTCATTGTAAATAATTAATGCATTACAGTATGCTGTTTAATTTCATTTAATGTATTTCTGTGGTCAATGGTTATACATGATTTCATTGTACTTGAAGCATATCCTTACTCATTGGTTATGTGTTGAAAGAGATTAAGAAGAAATGAGTTAATGATACCAACTCACAAGAAACTATTCTCATAAGAACATAGATTAATTTGGTATTCTGCACTTTGTGTAGATTGGTTTTTTGACAACCCCAGAAAACTACAAGTCTGAATTCTGTTGATGGATGGCGAGCTACCTAAGTGACATCTGTGGACGGTTGGGAGCGGTGTGGCCAGCCGCATGATCGCTGCAGAGGAACCTGTTGGATTCGACCTACTGAAACAGATAAGATCTGAAGCTGCTACCTCTGCCCGAGGAGCAGTGCCCACACATTTACACTGACGCCTCGCGCCCGAGGTATCCCTTTTCCCCACTGCACTCACATGGGGAACTGAACTTAGAGAACTGAACTGAACTGGATAAGGAACTGAACTAGCATATTCTGAATCCCTCTCAAAGGGAACCCTCTCAAAGGGAACACTAAGAGAAACCCTACCAGGGTACTTTAAGGTTAAAGGGTTTTAACACCCTATGGACACTTTATTTTCTATTTTTATTTTAAGAGCTCTCTTTGTTATTTTCATTGCAGCGCTGCTACTGTACATATTGACACTGTTGTGTGCACCAATTTGCTATTGTTTATTGACTGACCATATTGTTGCTGTTGGAGGCAATAAAACCAAGTCAAGTCTGTTCAACTCAATTCTAACTCTGTGGGTTATTTTAAGGGCAACCACCACCGAACCTAGGTAGATGTCTAGCGCCTCTCGTCCTCTGTCATCGGGGTGGGATAGGGGGCGCTACACAAAAGTGGCGAGCTAGCCAGGAGTGGTTTGAAGCTCCTTTTGACCTTTTCACTTGAAAGTTGAACAGATTGACACTTTTATTGCATTCCTTGGTGAATACTGATACCATAGACATGGATGTGATTCAAACTGAAAACGTTAAAATACCTAATTCCGTCATAGTAAGCGGAGTAATTGGTGATGACACAGAAGTTGTTGAACATTTAGAGCATTTTGGTGCTATTGAAAGGGTATTAGATGTACCCACTGTTTCAGGGAAGCCTAGAACCACAATCATTGTGGAATTCAAAACGGGTGAACCAATTGAGTCGCTAAAAGATCAGTTGCCCTGCAACACATCTAGTCGGCAACCAGATATTGTCTACCACATTCAGCTTTTGTCCGAGTGGTACACTGCTAATAGAAGCTCAAGCTTAACTGACACTTACTTAGCTGATCTTAAGGGCATTGCTATGCTAAGTGGGGCAGACTTTGAGAAGGTTTTACTTGAGGAGTTGGCTAAAATTCAAAAGTCAACTAAAAGTAACACCACTGAACTTGAACCAGATGTATCTGTAAAACAGTCTGCTATTAGCACAGCCCAAACTGAACCATCAGCTAGCGACAAAGACAATCCTATAAAAATAGGCTCTTTGACTGACTCTCATGAACATGACTCACCCCAGTACACTTCCCTAGGTGCAGAAGCATCCTCACTACATAGGAAGCGCGCCTTGTACTTACCCCCTGAACAGCTCACCACACCTGAAGTCCAAAAGGTAGTGGTTGAGCACATCATTAAGAGCAATGACATGCCTTCGCAGTGGCATGGTCCTGCTAAATTTAGACCCTTCTCAGGAAAAACCCCATCTCCAAATTTTGAGTCTGATTATGATACATGGCGCAGTAATGTAGAGTTCCATCTCACCGACGGCGCAATGTCTGACAAACATACAGTCCGAAGAATAGTGGAGAGTCTTCTTCCACCTGCTGCCAATATTGTAAAGCACCTCGGTAATAAGGCTACTCCTCATGACTATCTCCTCCTACTTGACTCAGCGTATGGCACCGTCGATGATGGAGACGAGCTTTTCGCGAAATTCCTGCACATTAATCAGGACTGCCCCGAAAAGCCTTCAGCTTATTTGCAGCGATTACAGACAGCACTCAGTAAAGTTGTTAAAAGAGGCGGCATTGCTGCTAGTGATTCAGAACGCCAGCTGCTTAAACAATTCTGTAGAGGTTGTTGGAGCAACGATTTAATTGCCAACCTCCAGCTCGAGCATAAAATCAAACATGATCCACCCTCATTCTCTGAGTTGCTTCTTATGCTGCGTACTGAAGAGGACAAGCAAGCTGCTAAGTCCAGCCGAATGAAACAGCATTTGGGCATCCATAAGACCAAAGCCCAGTCAAACTCACTCAAAGTGGGAGAGTATGGCATTGATGATACTGACACTACGGGAGATGGCACTATTCCCTTAAATGCCCAAAACATTGAAAAACAACTTGCAGAGTTACAATCTCAAATGGTTTCTCTGAAAGCAGCACTTAGTACAGGTTCAAACCAGACATCTGCTAAGCCAAAGAAAAAGTTTACACCCAAGGCCTCCACTGAGGTGAAGAGCTCACCCACCGCCACCGGTGAGTCCACGAACGTTGTCACAAAGAAGCCTCGACCAGGGTATTGTTTCAACTGTGGTGAAAATGGCCATATTAAGCCCTCCTGCCCCAACGAAGCAAACCCAGAACTAGTCGCGGCGAAGAACAAAGAATTCAAACAAAAGCAAATGGCTTGGGAGGAACAAAATCAGCAAAATTTAAACTGACATCAGTTCCTGACGAGGGACAGACAGGAACTGAAACGAACAAATGTCCCAAAACTCAGACTAAGGCATCCATTCAGTCTCATGATGTAAACTGCCAGGTTAAGCTACCTATACCTAAGGGGCTTGTAGGACAGAAGTATACTGCTAATGTCACTGTGGCGGGAGTCAACTGTAATTGTCTCCTTGACACAGGGTCACAAGTGACCACTATCTCTGCTTCGTTCTACAAAAGTAATCTGTCAGAGACACCCATCCAACCCATTGATGCCTTAGAGGTTGAAGGTGCTAATGGTCAAAATGTCCCATACTTAGGCTATGTGCCCCTCAACCTTAAGTTCCCCAAGAACTTTATCGAAACAGAGCCTGAAGTTTCTACTTTAGCGTTAGTAGTCCCTGACTTACGCAGTAGCTTTGACTTACCTGTACTAATTGGAACCAATGCACTGGATGTGCTGTACGATGAACACTGTGATGGTAAAAACCCAAATGACCTGTCAACTGTCTATGGCTATAGACAGATCCTCCGTACGCTTAAGCTCAGGAATGAGGTCAGCTCTACAGGGAAGATGGGCTTAATGACTCTCAAATGCAAATTACAGCAAGTAATACCTGCTAAGGAGAGAGTCATCTTGGAAGGCTATGTTAAAGCCGACACCCCCTGTGAATGCGCAGTTGTCGAACAGCCTGTCGAATCAGCCTTGCCTGGTGGAATCCTTGTAGAGAGCTGCCTTGTCACCTTGCCTAAGCAGAGTCCTTTCAAATTACCTGTATGGGTCAGGAATGAAACTGAGCATGACATAACACTTCCCGCTACCTGTGTCATTGCAGAGCTTCATACTCCCGATAAAATCTACAACTTACCTGCTTCAACCAAAAAGGCTGATCCTGTGACATGTTGCCCTGTTACTGCCCAGTCAGTTGATGAACCTGCCAAGACAAAACTGACATTTGACTTCAGTGATTCCCTTCTTTCAAAAGAATGGCAGGACAGAGTAACACAGAGTCTAACTGCTTATGCTGATGTTTTTGCCCAGCATGATCTGGATTTCGGACATTCGTCCAAAGTGAAACATCACATAAATCTAAAAGATGAAACTCCCTTTAAACAAAGGTCCAGACCAATTCACCCAAACGATTATGAAGCAGTGAGGAAACACCTGCAAACACTCCTAGAGGCGGGAGTGATTCGCGAATCAGAATCCCCTTATTCCTCACCAATCGTGGTGGTTAAAAAGAAAAATGGTGACGTACGTCTATGCATCGACTATCGCAAGCTCAATTCCTTGACAATACGCGATGCATATGCACTTCCCAATTTGGAAGAGACTTTCTCAGCCCTTGCAGGATCAAAGTGGTTCTCCGTAATGGACCTAAAGTCTGGTTATTACCAGCTAGAAATGGAGGAACGTGACAAGCCGAAGACCGCCTTCGTATGTCCCTTGGGGTTCTACGAATTCAACCGCATGCCCCAGGGCATTACCAATGCGCCCAGTACTTTCCAGCGGTTAATGGAGCGATGTATGGGAAATCTTAATCTCAAGGAAGTACTGGTCTTCTTGGACGATGTTATTGTCTTCTCAAGCACATTAGAGGAGCACGAAACCAGGCTTCTCCACGTCCTCCAGCAGTTGAGAGAATATGGGTTGAAACTATCCCCAACCAAGTGCCGTTTCTTCCAGAGCTCAGTCCGTTATCTAGGTCACATTGTTTCCAGCAAAGGGGTAGAGACCGACCCTGAGAAGGTCAGTGCCCTCCGCACCTGGCCGAAACCCCAAACACTCAGTGATCTTAAATCTTTCTTAGGCTTTGCCGGGTACTATCGCCGGTACGTGAAAAACTATTCCAAGATAGTAAAGCCTTTGAATGATCTGACCGGAGGCTACCCACCGTACAGGAAAGGTCATAAAGTAAAGCCTTGTCCCGGGAAATACTTTAACCCCAAAGAACCCCTTACCCAACGGTGGACTCCTGCCTGCCAGGAAGCCTTTGAGGCAATCATAGACAAACTCACCACAGCGCCAGTACTTGGATTCGCTAATGCAGCGTTACCGTATATTCTCCACACGGATGCAAGCACATTTGGTCTAGGGGCTGCCCTATATCAAGAACAAGATGGCGAGATGCGAGTTATCGCCTACGCTAGCCGAGGACTCTCATCTAGTGAAAAGAGGTACCCAGCTCATAAGCTAGAGTTTCTAGCCATGAAGTGGTCTATTGTGGAGAAATTTCAAGACTACCTTTACGGGAACACGTTCACGGTAGTAACCGATAATAACCCATTGACATACGTCTTGAAGTCCGCCAAACTGGATGCTGCTAGTTACCGATGGTTGGCTGCTCTTTCCACCTTCGACTTCAACATCAAGTATCGGGCTGGCAAAAGCAACCAGGACGCAGACGGCCTTTCAAGACGGCCTCAAGATACTCTGGTCGATGATGATGCCTCCCTTGAGGAACAGGAGCGAATCAAACAATTTGCTTCTCACCATCTATCTTCATCTCCCGACCAGCAAGATCTACCAGCTGACCCCATTAATGTCCTGTGCCACCGCCATCTACTAAGTGAAGCAGATGACAACCTACCTTCTATCACCTTGGTAGAGTCCCTTGCTCTTACTGCTGATGCGGTACCAGACATATATGGCGATGAGGAGACACAAGGTTGTTCCACTATACCTACCTACAGCGAGGAAGAACTCCAACAATATCAGCGGTCTGACCCAGACATTGGACATGTCGTTAACCTGCTGGAAGCTGGAGATGAAGCCAACTCCAACCTCAACCCTGACTCCCTAGAGTTGAAGTTGATGCTAAAGGAGTGGAAACGTCTGGAATTGAGAGATGGTCTTCTCTATAGAACTCGCAAATCGGAAGGTGAAACCACCTACCAATTAGTGGCACCTAAGTCCCTACGATCCACCATTCTCACGTGCCTCCACGATGATATGGGGCATATGGGTTTGGAACGAACTCTCGACCTAGTCCGGTCAAGGTTTTATTGGCCTAAAATGGCTGCAGAAGTGGAGAAAAAGATCAAGTCATGTGGCCGTTGTGTCCGAAGGAAAACACCACCTGAAAAGTCAGCACCGCTTGTGAACATCAACACAACGCGACCCATGGAACTAGTATGCATGGATTATCTATCCCTGGAGCCTGACAGTCATAATACCAAAGATATCTTGGTAATAACTGATCACTTTACCAAGTACGCTGTCGCTATACCAACAAAAGATCAAAAGGCTACGACAGTCGCAAAGAGTCTTTGGGAGCAGTTCTTCGTGCATTACGGTTTTCCGGAACGTCTTTTAAGTGACCAAGGCAGGGATTTCGAGTCTCAACTCATCAAAGAGCTCTGCGTCCTTGCCGGTATCACGAAAGTACGCACAAGTCCCTACCACCCAAGAGGAAACCCGGTGGAGAGGTTCAATAGAACTCTTCTCGGCATGTTAGGTACCTTAAGAGAAAAGGATAAAACTCACTGGCGTGATTATGTAAAACCCCTAACCCATGCCTATAATTGCACCAAGAACGATGTGACCGGGTTCAGCCCGTATGAGTTGTTGTTTGGGCGCCAGCCTAGGCTACCAGTGGATATTGTGTTCTGCTTACCTGTCAGAAATGGCTCTCCTAAATCTCACTCCCAGTATGTGAAAAGCCTGAAAGCTCGTCTGCAGGAGAGTTATGAGATTGCCACCAGGAATTCTAAAAAGGTTGCTGACCGAAACAAACGCCGCTTTGACAAGAATGTAAGAGAGTCAACCTTGGAGGAAGGTGACCAAGTGCTAGTACGGAGCTTGCGCTTGAGAAACAAACACAAACTTGCAGATAAGTGGGAATCTACTATCTACAAAGTTCTTAAAAAATTGGGAGACTTACCTGTGTATACAGTACAGCCCATGGATGGGAATGGTCCCAACCGAACCCTACATAGGGATCTCTTACTCCCTTGTGGTGACCTAATAGAACCAGAGGAAATTGAACAGGCCAAACCAAAGGTTCCCCGGCCAAGAACCAGGCGTAGTCAACCTCATCTCCCTGAGGAACAACTCTCTGATTCTGAGGATGAATCTGAAGGTTTCTGTCCTGACCAGTTGTCAGTTATACCTGGAGAACCAGTTGTTGAAACTTACACAATCCCTAGAAGACAGCGACAAACTGTTACTCCAGCAGAGGAGAGTAACCGCTTACCGACCATGCCAGTTAACTCCTCGACCTCCCAGCCTCAGGACGAGCCAGATGTGGGCGATTCTGCTGAGTTGTCTACTGAAACCGATGAAGCTCCACCTGAGACGCTTGATGGAGAGGAGCCAGAGAATATGGACGAGCAACTTCCTGCTGAAGAGGAGGATAACTTACCGGATGTGACAAATGAAATCCCAGCTCCTGATGAGGACAACGATGATGAATCAGTAGATGAAATCCCAGCTCCTGCTGAGGAAGACAATGACGACTCAGCAAGTGAAACTCCAGCTGATGCTGAGAACGTCAATGATGTATCTTCTATCCCAGAGGATGAAGAAGTTGAAGTTCAACAAAACACTGAGGTGGAAGTTGAACAAACCTCTGAGACAACAAGCACAGAAGATGGAAATCCACCCATTACAGATGGAGAAACTAATGACCCTACACGTAAATCTGACCGACCACGTAAACCCCCTGACCGTTTTCACTACCTTCAGTTGGGTAAACCCTTAGTCTCCTTTGCACAGTCTCTCTTAGAGAGTTTTAATCTAGCTCTAGACACTATGACTGAGTATGATGGTTCCTCCATGGACCGTAGAGTAACGCATGAAGGGACTCATGCAGAGTCAAGGGGGGAGGGTGTAACCCATGTGAACTATAGGGTCACTAAGAATGCACCTATTTATGTGGTTTAGAGGTGTAATGGCATTTCGTTTCCACTAGAGGGTGCACTACACTGCACTACTACTGTCTCTGTAATTCATGGAGTAGAAAGAGAGCATTGCATTATGGGTACTTCCTCTTTAGAGATCGTTGACATTGAATGAAGGCCAGAGAGATTCTTCTGATAAACTTGGTATGAAATACACCAGAAACACACCACTAAATAATATTTCATGGTTGAATATTTCAGTATGATATGATAGCTAATAAGCACTTCTCTTATTAGAGTCCCTGTGATCCTGGAGGAAAACAAATTCAGGCAAACTTTGTTTGTTGTGAACCCTGGTGAGTGAAAGCTGTGTATTTCACTGGGCCTCAAGCCTGTGTTTATGTAGCTATTTCTCACATGTTTGTATGCATTGAGCCTGAAACCTTTCTTATAAATCAATCAGGGGTTTGATACTATTGTGTCTGATGTTTGGATATACTCTGGTGCACTCTGTATCACTGTATTATTGGGTTAGAAGCTAATAGATGCTAACCGCGAATTAGCATCTATGCTAACTGAAAACACATGGGTCTTGCAACATGCAGTAGCATGCTGAAACACTAGCAGTGTATTCTATATATGGTGTTTACATCAAAACCCTTTGCTTTGAGTGGATTAAGTCTATTTTATGTTTGTAGTAACCACAACTACATGGTATTTGTACAAGTTGGAATAGTATGAGTACATTTGTCCTTTGTTGATAAGTTCATTATTAAATTCATGATTAAAGGGCATTACACTAATTTTGGAGTATTAAAAGGATAAAAAGGTTTAAAAAGAATTACATTTTATGTTTAAAAGGTGAAGATAAGAATTTCATTGTAAATAATTAATGCATTACAGTATGCTGTTTAATTTCATTTAATGTATTTCTGTGGTCAATGGTTATACATGATTTCATTGTACTTGAAGCATATCCTTACTCATTGGTTATGTGTTGATAGAGATTAAGAAGAAATGAGTTAATGATACCAACTCACAAGAAACTATTCTCATAAGAACATAGATTAATTTGGTATTCTGCACTTTGTGTAGATTGGTTTTTTGACAACCCCAGAAAACTACAAGTCTGAATTCTGTTGATGGATGGCGAGCTACCTAAGTGACATCTGTGGACGGTTGGGAGCGGTGTGGCCAGCCGCATGACCGCTGCAGAGGAACCTGTTGGATTCGACCTACTGAAACAGATAAGATCTGAAGCTGCTACCTCTGCCCGAGGAGCAGTGCCCACACATTTACACTGACGCCTCGCGCCCGAGGTATCCCTTTTCCCCACTGCACTCACATGGGGAACTGAACTTAGAGAACTGAACTGAACTGGATAAGGAACTGAACTAGCATATTCTGAATCCCTCTCAAAGGGAACCCTCTCAAAGGGAACACTAAGAGAAACCCTACCAGGGTACTTTAAGGTTAAAGGGTTTTAACACCCTATGGACACTTTATTTTCTATTTTTATTTTAAGAGCTCTCTTTGTTATTTTCATTGCAGCGCTGCTACTGTACATATTGACACTGTTGTGTGCACCAATTTGCTATTGTTTATTGACTGACCATATTGTTGCTGTTGGAGGCAATAAAACCAAGTCAAGTCTGTTCAACTCAATTCTAACTCTGTGGGTTATTTTAAGGGCAACCACCACCGAACCTAGGTAGATGTCTAGCGCCTCTCGTCCTCTGTCATCGGGGTGGGATAGGGGGCGCTACACATGCATGCAGGGAGGGAGGGGAAGAGAAAGAAAGAGAGCGCTCTCGATAGTTAAATAGGCCTATATATAATAAAATAAGGTTCCATTCGCGCAAACAGGGCTCGGGAGAAAGAGAGAGAGGGGAAGGTGTAGCAGAGATAGACAGAGCGAGGCAGAGAAATGACGAGAGATAAAGAGAGAGAGAGAGATAATTCACATTCTCTTCACTCTGTAAAATGTTCACGTAGTGTTTATTGCTTAGGATCAAATCATAACCTCAAAAAAGTCGATAACTTCACAATCAAAGTGGGTGACAAGGTCATAACACGAACAAACGAAATCTCTTACTTAGGATGTATCCTTGAAGATAATCTTTCCAGCGAAAAGATGACTTCTAAAGTAATAAATAAAATCAACCAACGAACTCGTTTCCTACAGAGGATCGCCCCAATGGTCAATTTCAACACACTGAAGACCATAGCTGGTGCAATAATCCAGCCCCTCTTTGACTACGGAGTTCACGTATGGTATCGTGACGCCCCACAAGCCCTAAAAACTAAACTCCAAACAGCCCAAAATAAACTAATTAGGGTCCTGCTTAACCTTCCCTATCAGACTCACCTCACCGCTACTCACCAGTTAAGAGTGGGGTGGCTCAGAGTAGATGACAGAGTACAGCAACTTGCAATGGGCCTGGTGTACAAGATACACTACACCACTATGATACCCAAGTACCTGTCAAAATACTTTATAAACATTAAGGATGTCCATGATTACAACACCAGAGGCAGCGCCAGAGATCACTTTCATCCCAGAGTCAAAACCAACAAAGGGTCAAACTCCTTTTTCTGCCATCCCACCAAAATGTGGAAAGCCTTACCGAAGGCCATAAAGGAGTGTGGATCACTAGCATCCTTTAAAATTGCCCTGAAAAACCACTTACAGGCAGCAGCCGTTCGCAACTGGTAAACAAAAATAACCTAGCCCAACCCTACCCTCCCCTGCCCCTTCTTTGTATATACCAGTGTTGTTTTTGTTGACGAGACGATAACGAAAATTATTTCGTTGACGCCCCTTTTTTTCACGTTTATGACGTAACGTTAACGAGCTAAAATCTCTAGTCTGGTGACGAAAATATGACGAGACGAATGTGTGTTTTCGTTGACTAGACGAGACTAAACGAAAATGTTAGTGTGTGGACGAAGTCAAAATGCATGACAATTTTCTGCCATTCCGTCCGTTCCGTCATATTTTGGATCAAAGACTGAGCAGTCTGCTCTAACTCCAGCTGTCCCCACTAGACCGCAGCGCATCTAGCCTCTGTTCTCTAGAAAGCAAGCAGGCATAGCAGTGACTGGAGTGGAGAGGCAACGCAGCCGTTGATGCGTTATTATGATCGCGCCGTTGATAGAAAGTAGCGCCAGGTACAAACCGCAACCGTGGATTCTCTGCATTGAAAACTGCCTGACTGTAATGATTTTATTCCTCTCCTCCAAGGCTAAAGGAACGTGGCTAAAGCGTTAGCATGCTAACGATTTAGCCACGTTCCTTCAAGAGGAAAAACAACAACAAACATAGGCTAAAAGTAACAATTATGTAACGTCACTGCATCGATGCAGAACGCGGCTGCATGCATCGCAATGCAAGCAAATTGTCTTAATCTAAAACTTTTTAAGAAGTCCTCTACTCCATAACTGTTTACTATGCAGTGTGTGCGTGCTAGACACAGCACAGTACACACTGCAGCCGCCAGCCGGGCACAACCAGTGGCGTCAGTTCAGAAAAAGCTAAGGTATGGCAACATGACTGGTGTCTTGCACGCGTGCGTGCAAGACACCAGTCATGTTGCCATACCTTAGCAACAGGCACGATTACAGTACATTTTATTATTTCCCCCCTGTAGCTAAGGTATGGCAGCTGCCATAGCTTGCCATACCCAATTGACGCCTCTGGGCACAACAGGACTCAGCGTTTGTCAATCTGTGGGTCGAGACCCCAGAGAGGTCTCAAAATGATTTTTGGGGGTCCCCAAATGATTAACTTAATGTGCAACATTGTTTTCTCACTCAACTGTAAACAAAACAACATACAGTGTATTGAGGGTTTATGTACATGTCTAAAGTGACAACGTAAGGACTGTTTTAACCTCTGAAATGACAAATTAAATTGACAAAGGGTCAAATTGTCAAATATTAGAGGCTGAAATTGTGAAAATAGCTGATCTACATGCTCACAATGCCTCGCAACGTGAGGGATTGTGAGCATGTAGATCTGCTATTTTCACAATAGAACCGTGTTATACAAAATGTTATGCCTCAACTCCTAGTGCTCGTCAGGGTGGGGGGTCCCGAGTTAAAATATGATTATTTTGGGGGTCGCAGCCAGAAAAGGTTTAGAACCACTTCCTTATTGACTGTGTTTCATTTATTTATTTAAAGACACATTTTTCTTTTTGACTAAAACTATTGACTAAAACTGGACTAAAACCTTTGTGTGGGTTCGTCGACTAAAACTTGACTAAAACCTTTTGAGTTTTAGTCGACTAAAATTAGACTAAAACTATCAGGGATATAAATGACTAAAATCTGACTAAAACTAAGAAGCATTTCGTCAAAAAGACTATGACTAAGACTAAATCTAAAATGCCCGCCAAAAACAACACTGGTATATACTTACTGTTTGTTTAGACTTACTGTTTTCCTTTTCTTGTTCTCTCATTTAATTTTTCTTTACATATCTACTGCATAGTACTGTGTTCTATTCGTCTGTCATTCAATGTTATATGAGATACTTTAATGGTTTCCTGTGGAAATAAGCTTAGTCTTTTCATGGATCTCCTTTTAGTAGACCTTGTGCCAGTGAACTGTACCGTCATGAAACTGTACCTTTTCCTATGCAAACTTCTAATAAAGTCTTCAATCAATCGATCAATCAAGGCATGTAACAATGAAAAGCAAATGATTATTCATTAGAAATTAGACGTGCAGGACACGGGTGCCTATACTGTTTGATTGGCAATTTGGCGCCCATGTCACCGTGACATGCGTGCCCGTCTAAAAGCCGTCTCCACTCGGACAGAACAGGCTGACTGCACCGGGAGATTAGGGCTGTGTCTCCCGGTGCAGCGTGTGCCGTGTAGGCCTATCTATACAAGCTATTAATTTCGGCCGATAAATTATAGATCACCCAGTTGTTCTGTCTATGTATTATTAGCCAAAATGACCGGTTAGTCACCTGTGTGTTAAAAAAAGACATATATTCAAAGATTTGCACACATTTTCACGACTTTTCAAAAATAGCAGATCCACAAGCTCGCAGCGAGGCACTCGGTGCCACGCTGTGAGCTTGTAAATCTGTTATTTTTCAAAGCTAAAGTAAGCAATTTACCCCGAGTGAGAGGACATTATGCTCTGATAATGTCCTGTGTGAGGGGGTGATCGGACGAGGCGAAGCCGAGTCCGATAACACCATCACACAGGACATTATCAGAGCATAATGTCCGACCCCGAGTGGTAAATAGCTTTTCTACCACTTTTTTCCGTATACATGAAAGAAAACACATAGTTGTAACTTGCAAGGATATTAAGTTACAATCATTATTGCCTATAAAACTTCCGCGACGACAGCAAATAGTTCCACAAACAACATCTTCTACTCACCACCAGATGACGCCAACTCCATGCAGAGAAAGATGTCTAGCATACAGCTAAGCTAACGTCAGTTAGAAGGACCGTTCCGGCCGCAAATAGAGGCTGTTCGCTTCCAGAAAGGCATAGGTTCAGAGAAAAGGGGCTTTAAAGTTGGCGGATTGCATTGGATCCAAATAAATCGGCGACGTCGTACGCACGTTAGTAAACATAGGACCGCTACGACCGTCATATGTTGGTTGGGGGAAAGGTGTTCCGACTACCTCCTGAAGTCCCCGGATGTACACTGAGGCGCATTGATCTCGTCCTCACACAACTGCGGCGGTTGTTCTGCCATAACCTCCGGAATTTAGCCAATCAGAATCCAGTATTTGAACATGTGACTAGAAAAAGTGGTAGAAGTAATAATTAAGGCCCCTCCACCTTGGGCCCTGGTAACTCAGTCCCCTGGCTGTGGAACGCCCTGCCTGTCCACCTCAGACCTGCACATTCAGTGTCATCTTTTAAATCCCTATTAAACACCCACCGTTATGTTCAAACCTTTTATTACATTCTTGTTTTTTATACAGTATCTGCATGTGTCTGTTTTAAATGTTGTGCCTTCTGTCTGTGTTCTTTAATTCACTGATCATTTGTTGTAGATTAATGTCAATAAATGCATATCATGTTGTTCTTTTACCCTGCTCTGTAAAGCACTTTGTGACTGTCTGGAAATATGATACATAAATAAATTCATTATCATTTAATAAATTCATTATCATCATCATTCTTCACTGATTGTTTCTGTACTGTTTGGTGTTGGTATAAATATACAGTAATAGGGTCCACTCTGTCTTGGAATTATTATTAATGGTTTTCCCTTCAAGATATTATTGTGCATTATTGTGTTTGACTGGTTTAGACATTTATATTTGTGTTTATTGGTCTGTAACTGTAAGTTCCAACAAAGTAACAACATCCTATAATCTCCAGATGTTTAAGTCCTGTTTGTTCTTTTCATTGCTTTATTGTTGGAATTCTGCCCAATTCTTGACCTTTTGTGTTTTTGGACAGTAGAGAAATAACTTAGCATTCTCAATACTAAATAACACTGATCATCCTCTGTATCAATAACTATATCAATAACACTGATCATCCTCTGTATCTCTACTTCCACCTCATCAGGGTGAAGATCAGAACCCTGAAGAGGAACAAGGTTGGGTTCAGCAGGAGTTTAGTCTCCTCAGCCATCGCTGCACTGAACAAACTGCCTCAGCCCTGTCGATAGGATGGATTTCTGTGCTTAGTGGAGACCTGATGATCTGTCTTTGTGATGTGTTTGTGTTGAGTTATAAGGTTATGTGTTGTTTTCTTTGTTTTAACAGACTTATGAAAATGAGAAACATCACATCATGTCTCCGTAAGTCTGTCCATGTACGCTTTTTTACATCTATGGGTTTGCCGCTCTGACATCACTGTGATGTCAGGGGAACCACACTAACAGAATTCCTTTTATGCCCATATATGGAGATCCCTGATGTAATCAATATTAAGCCCATATCTAACGGGACTTCATATGGGAATGCCCGTATATGGAGGCCACATCGGCCTCATACCACACTCCATATAAGACAGATGGCCAAAACAGCCCATATCTGTGTGGCTGGTTCTAAGGACAGGGATCTCCATGTATGGGCATAAAAGGGTATGATATCAGATGTCATAGGACTGAATAAATGTCAAAACTGAATAAGCATGTTCACAGCATATCTCCATATGCAGTACATGGATCTCCATATATGGGTAACAGGGATCTCCGTATATGGGCATAAAAGGGAGTGTATGTATGATATCACATGTGATAGACGCCATAGGACTTTCAGATAACAAATAACTGAGTAAGCATGTTCACAGCATATCTCCATATACAGTACATGGATCTCCATATATGGGTACCAGGGTATCTCCATATACAGTACATGGATCTCCATATATGGGTACCAGGGGTCTCCATATATGGGTAACTGGTCTGGGTTTAGGGTGAGGTCGCTTGTCGCCCTGAGGCGTCTTACTAGTAATAATATAATGCAAACATGCAAAGTAACTAATAAGTAAAGTTAATAATTAATTGTAGTGGAGTAAGGGCATCTTACTGGTATAGGTACAAGGGTACATTGTACTCTAAAAACTAGTGGTTGTGACTGAAGCCAAACTCCACCATCATAGCACTACTCTTGGTGTAATACTGCTTTTGTATATCGATAGAGATGATATTGTGATACTGAGGTGTGTTGGTATTTTCTAACACCTCTATCTGTACCCAAACACTTTCCAGTTGAACTTCACTGATATACGTAGGTGATCTTACCTTGTGTGTGGAGGTCCAGGTTCATTACTGAAGTTGGGATTGTGTCCTTTAGAGCGGTCACTCTTCATAGACACACAGCTGGGTGTTGGAGACTCTGCTCTGTAGTCAACACTTCTGGAATCATAAAAACAAACAAATCTACAATTACTATCAGGTCAGGTTGTTATGGTTAAATAATCTTTATTCATAATGCCCCATTATAGAAGAATAAGAGTCAAACATGCTTGTGTTTCAGGTCCTCCACATTGAATCAATAAAAACAGAAAGAAATATCAATAAGACAAACAGAAACAGTTAAATAAATAGTACTAAAACACAACTATAAGGGGTGCTCTGCAGAGTGCATATCTCCACCAGGCCAGAAGGCCTACCCAGGGCTGTTTAGATCTGCTCTGGTTGCAACCATCAGTCCTGGGGAAGGTGTGGTGTTTCTAAGGTTCTACTTTTCACATTTGTGGCGCCTCCTATTTGCAGAACTCCTTTTACACAACGTTTTCTCCATTAGATTAAAGTGCTTTCTTTTCACTTTTTTCAACTTTTATTACTTGTCAAAATACATTTTATTTGTCTGCCTCATCTTTTTACCTTCCCAAATTGAAAAAAAGGGAAAAGAAATCTAATGGAGAAAATGACTAGAATCAATGCTCTGTGGATGAACAGGAAGTAGTGGTAAGGTGTGACTCAAAGGGATCTGGCGCCCTCTATCTTGCATTGCACTACTTTGTGCAAAAGGAGAATAGAGGCCCCTCATGATTCTAGTGTGGGTTTGGTTGGATTTGAGAATCACAGACAAACTGTCTGGAAAATCACACAGCTGTGTGATTCTCATTGGCACAAGGCATCTGAGATCACCTGTAATGTAGTGAAGACTGATACAAACAAATCAGGTTTCTGCAACAAACAGTGACATTTTACCATGTGTTGCACCACATATGGGTCTGAGTGAAATAGATAAGGGGGAGATTAAGATACAGGACTTTTGGCTTTCTTCACAGATTGTTTGTGTAGCAACCATTGACAGGTACATTGTATTCTAAAGTGCTGGTTGTGTAGCAACCATTGACAGGTACATTGTACTCTAAACTACTGGTTGTGTAGCAACCATTGACATGTACATTGTATTGTAAACTACTGGTTGTGTAGCAACCATTGACAGGTACATTGTACTCTAAACTACTGGTTGTGCAGCAACCATTGACAGGTACATTGTATAGTAAACTACTGGTTGTGCAGCAACCATTGACAGGTACATTGTATAGTAAACTACTGGTTGTGTAGCAACCATTGACAGGTACATTGTACATTGTGTAGTAACCATTGACAGAACATTGTATTGTAAACTACTGGTTGTGTAGCAACCATTGACAGGTACATTGTATTCTAAACTATTGGTTGTGTAGCAACCATTGACAGGTACATTGTATTGTAAACTACTGGTTGTGTAGCAACCATTGACAGGAACATTGTAGTCTAAACTACTGTTTGTGACTGACTCCAAATGAGAGAGGAGAGGAGGTTGAAACTTTGAAACTCTGCACATAACATCAGTCCTGGTAACCTCCACCATCAAATCAAATCAAATCAAATCACGTTTATTTATAGAGCACATTTAAAAACAACTTTCATCGTACCAAAGTGCTGCACAGAAATGTCATCATTCAAGTAATACAGTAAAGAAAACATCTCAAGGTATAAAAATAAAAGCAATAACAACAATTACAATGTAGTAAACTAAAACAATGCGATAAAAACAGATAAAATGTGTCAGGGGGATTCAAAACCTTGTGAGTAAAACAGGGTTTTGAGCCTGGATTTAAAAGAGTCGATGGAGGGGGCAGATCTAATATGGAATGGAATGCTGTTCCAAAGCTTCGGAGCAGCGACGGAAAAGGCGCGGTCACCTCTACGAGTCAGGTTCGACGTTGGGACATCTAATAGACCTAGGTCAGTTGACCTTAGGCGCCATCTGGTGGTGGGGGGGGGGGGGGGGTAGTTTATAAGGCCAGTGATATAAGCGGGGGCAAGTCCATTTAGGGCTTTGTATACAAACAGGAGAGTCTTAAATTTGATTCTAAATTGGACTGGTAGCCAGTGCAGGGAGGCTGGGACGGGGGTGATGTGGTCTCTTTTCTTGGTGCCGGTCAAGAGCCTGGCTGCTGAGTTTTGATATGGAGCGGAGGTGAAAGAAACTGGATTTAACTACTGCGTTTATCTGTTTGTCGAACTTGAAATCGGAATCAAAGAGGACACCATCATAGCACTACTCTTGGTGTAACAGTGTTTTTGAATATTGATAGAGTTGATATTGTGATACTGAGGTGTGTATTTTCTAACACCTCTATCTGTAACCAAACACTTTCCAGTTGAACTTCACGTATATACGTAGGTGATCTTACCTTGTGTCTGGAGGTCCAGGTTCACTGAAGACAGGACGTCCTCCCATAGACCAGTCACTCTTCATAGACACACAGCTGGGTGTTGGAGACTCTGCTCTGCGGTGAAGACTTCTGGAATCAGAACAATATTCATACAATTATCATGTGAATGAAAGAGTCTATTTATTAAATCCCATTTTACAAGAGAGTAAAATTCCATGTTGAAGTAACAGGAAAAACATTGTGATAAAATATGAGTAGAAAGCAGTAAAAATGTACTACAATGGAGCCATATAGATCTACATGGGAACACTGAGTGTACTTATACTGTATATTATACAACAGGTAGTTCTGATGAAGCAATCTGATTGGTTGAAATAGCTCTCTACCCGTGATGATAATGATAATAATCAAATATCTTAATTACATTGAAATTAAGTTGATGCATTCTTTTTTAAGGGTAACTGTTGTATAATTGCAATATTACACTTCAGCCCTGCCTGTGGAACTCGCCTTCGCTGGTTCCTGCAGCAAGGCTGGCATGCTGATAATCATGATAAAACACACCCTCTTGTGTAATATTGCTTAAGAACAGACCTGGGCATTGTCTGACCGGCCCTTGTAGGGTTAATGACAAATTGTAAAATAAATACATTTTCTAATTTTACCATCACATCACATCACACTTTTCCCCTACTCATATTTCTGCCACCGTTGCCCCGATCCATGCCAAACTTTGCACACACAATCCTTGGCTGCCAAACCACAACCTCCACCCCTCATTTCTCACGTGGCCCTCTTTTAGCGCCACCATGAGGCCCATTCTTGCAAAACACATTTTTGAACACTGCTCCTACAGATTTTGCCCTAGAATCACGCAAAGCGGTACACAGTATCTCTAAAGTCATGTCATCAACATGGATCTGTCCCATTTCCCATATTCCCTCCTGATTGGCTACCATTGCCTTCTAAAGTTTGTGTATGTGACCTGGCGGTCGCATACACTGTAGTTGGAGGTAAAGCTGTGTGTTTAGTTTGCGGGGAGCACATCTTGCGGGGAGCAATGCCTTTTGGCCCGGCCCTTCACAATATGTTCTGTTGGTCATGTGGCCCCATGGAAAAATGAATTGCCCACCCCTGCTTAACGCTTCCAGTGCCAGCCCCTAGATGGCGCCGTTGGAATGCCAGACTTTCTCCCATAGGCGAGCGCTTCAGCATCCAGGGGCTCACGTTGCAGTGACGCACGTGCTCACGTTCGTGCACATCATGGAAAGGTCCCGGATGTTAATGCTAACAGAATAGCTATTCCCATCTAGTCATTTTAAAGATCATTTTTAGGCGATTTCGCCGTAAATAAACCTCGGCGCGCATCCCTAAAAACACAATCCAGAGATATGGGCCTCCAAAGATGTGGTTTTTCATTGGATTCGGCGGCGATTCGCGGCTACGTTCGCGGCTCACGGCCGGCATGGCTTCCCCAGGATTTGGACCACTGGATTTTACATTTAGGCCCAGGCTTCAGAAGGCCTCGGATCATTTTATTCATTTCATTAAATATCCCGAACATGTTCGGGATAGGCACACTGGACTACGTTCCGGAAGCGGCGCTGAACATTTGGTGAACATTGGGGGTCTCAAAAATGTATTTTAAACCATTTTTAATGGAATATATCGTCGGACCATGTAAAATGGCTAGCTGGCTAGCGTAGGACGAGCCAGGACCACCCACGACTATACAAGCAGCTCAGGGTAAGTCAATTAATAAAAAAAAAATTGTATTGGACTGAAAATATCCCGAACATGTTCGGGATAGGCACTAAATGAGTTAAGAAGCTCAGGAGGATTGACATACTGTGTGTGTGGAGGTCCAGGTTCACTGAAGACAGGAGGTATGTCCATAGACCAGTCACTCTTCATAGACACACAGCTGGGTGTTGGAGACTCCGCTCTGTGGTCAACACTTCTGGAATCAGAAAGAATATTCATACAATGATCATGTGAATGATAGTCAGTTTGTTCCATAGATATTTCTGGTCATTTGTTACAATGTGGCTGAAAGGTTTGTTCCATAATATTTCTAGTAATTTGTTACAATGTGGCTGAAAGGACAAGAACACTAAAATGCTGCTGAATTCAAAGAGCAACTCTGGAAAAGGGCAAGGTTGTGCTTTTCATTTTGTCAAGATTCTCAGACACTTAAATTAATAGGGCTTTGAAGTGTATTGATTGATTGATTGATTGATTGATTGATTGATTGATTGATTGATTGAATACTTTATTAGTCAGAAATGTAAACAACACGAGGTACAGTATAAGATAACACATGTTTCCATTGTGGTCCATTGTGAGTTCAATTCATCAACATACAGATTTCAACTCTTCAGTTTTCACTGCTCTTTTCCTGAACATTTCCTGCAAATGCATTTTTTCCAACAGGTTTTTTTCCCCCTGTTTTGCCTTTTTAATGTTCATGGAGAACAGAGCGCATTTTTGCAACTCGTAAATGACACGAAACCACTCCATTCCCATTGAAAGCTAGAATCCACCTTCATAGGTAGATTTAAACTGTTAAATATTATATGTATAAAATAGAAGGGTAAATTAATTACATTCATCTTCCCTTGTGGTTTTTCAGGACAGTTTTGAATGAAGACAGTGATGGATGATGTCAGGCCATTCCACCTTTACTTTATTTATTTGTATTTATTTTGTATAGAGTAGTAGAATGAGAATTATCTGTTCTAAATTTGGGTGGTACCAGATCATGGTGACTAGTAGTAATTTGTAGGTAGGTAGAAAGATAGAGCTTAAACATTTAGCCTGAGCCCGCGGCGGGCCGTCAGGCCCCAGGCCCTGGGGCTGATGTTCTGTCGGGCTGGGTTGGGCTCGGGCTCACAAATGTAGGTCTGATTAAAGCTCTATTAACAGGTATGAAGATATTGAGGGCAAAGTCTCTCTGACTTTCTTAAATAGGCTACTGTAGCGACCCCGCATAAGAGCCGGCCATGTGAATGTGCTGCTCCGTAAGCTTTAAACCAAATAATGAAGTAAGATTTTTTTACAATTACTGAATAGAAAACAGGCTACTTACTTTTATTTTCAACATATTGACATAAAAACTGGACTTTTGATGTCAGTATTGTCTAGTCAATATGTTGTCGATTAAAGGGGGTACTTGGACTCATATTATCAGGAAAAGGGGACACTGAACCACTGGTAAAGGGGGATTCACATACTTTGTGTGTGGAGGTCCAGTTTCATTACTGAAGTTCATAGGGTGTCCTTTAGAGCGGTCACTCTTTATAGACACACAGCTGGGTGTTGGAGACTCTGCTCTGTGGTCAACACTTCTGCAATCATACAAAAAGTATCTACAATTACCATGTGAATGAAATGTAAGAGTCTTCATGGTTATGTCCCTCTCCTATAAGTAATAGGAGAGGAACATTATTTAGTTTGGGCTCCTCTAAGCCTGTAGACCAGGGGTCTTCAACAGGGGGTCCGGGACCCCTAGGGGGTCCTCAGAGTTACTACAGGGGACCCCTAGGGGGTCCTCAGAGTTACTACAGGGGACCCCTAGGGGTTCCTCAGAGTTACTACAGGGGGGCCACCAAATCTTTGTGTGGTAGGATAATTATTTAAAATGAACAACTTGAACCCTCGCATCCCTATTCTGAGAAACAGAAACAGAAGACCAAGTACAGAGTGAAAGGTCAAATTTACAAATTAAGCGTTTAAATGTCTGAAAAACGCATTAAATGTGCTGTCGGTTAAATGAACTCTACGGAATCACATGGATATTATACACGCACGCACATGACTTTCTGATCGCATGGATGTGATGCCATTGTGGTGGTCAAAGCAACAGAGGCAAGTCAACCTTCCTTGCGCCATCATAACATAACATTAACAAAACAAAACCAAGGTTGCATGTTTGCATATTAAGGTTTAATGAGACGTGAAGCCAAAATCGTATACTATTAACGTATTAATTTGTAGGCCACTGTGTGGCAGGGCGCGCAAACGGTTCGCTTGAGTTGCGCCCACTTTAACCTATTCACTTCTTTTTTGGCAAGCGATACCTCTACATAAGTAGATAGTTAGGCTATTATTTCGTTAACTCAGGAACAGATTGCAATTGTATCTGTGATAAAGAGGAAAGAACCCAGCGCTAACATAAACTGGTGTAATTATCAGTTGGGTGCACCATGCACATTGCACATACAGTATCTCATCTGCAAACACGTATGTGACGTTCATTATAATATGGCCAATAAATGAATTGATGGGCCGGTAAAATATAATCCTACCGGCCAAGGTGGCCGGCCCCAAAAATGCCTAGCGGAAACCCTGGTAGTAACGTGCACACATGCATGAGAACATATTGTCTTGTTATGTTGTTGTATGTTGTAGAGGAGGATTCACATACTTGTCTGGAGGTCCAGGTTCATTACTGAAGTTCATAGGGTGTCCTTTAGAGCGGTCACTCTTCATAGACACACAGCTGGGTGTTGGAGACTCTGCTCTGTGGTCAACAGACATAAATAAACATTAATAAAACCATCAAAACCTGTTCATAGTTCAAAACTAAAGTAGCCTATTGACTCATTTACTGCCTATGACTAGTATGACGACTTATATAAATGCGTCCGTTCTGCCTATGACGAGCTGTCAATATGCTGTAATCGCTATAAAACAATTAAAGTATGATCGCCGATCCGACATTATTTTTTTCTCTATAGAGCTGCGCTACCCACAGAAACCGGAGACGGACAGACGGAGAAGAGATGTGCCGTTTCTCATGCTAAACTGCGACGTTCGGTAGCAATAAATGCAAGAAATTATAATACAGTAGAAATTATAATTCTAGATTCATCTTAGGACAGCTCAAATAACTCCTTCTATGGACATGGTCTCATAGATATGACAGACAGACAGACAGACAGACAGACAGACAGACCTCAGGATGTCTTTAGAGGCAGGGTCCAACTCCTCTCTCTCCACCGAGCCACTCATGGTAGAGCAGAGACCTTCACACACACACACACACACACACACACACACACACACACACACACACACACACACACACACACACACACACACACACACACAGAGTGATTTTAGGACAATATCCCTTACATTGTTGTGGATCCATGTCACATTAAAGCTATACTGTGTAATTTGCTCAACTAGTGGTCAGTAGCTCTATAGCAAACCTCGGTCGCGTCCGTGTCTTTCGGCCGTTTAACCCTTCTCACACCCCCGCGTCGGCCTCCACCTCGCCGAGATCTATCTTTGGAGGGGTCCCTGGTCCCTGTGCGTTCAGGCATTCCGGAGAAAAAGACTCCTTCACCCATGCTTCACCGTTCACCCGAGTAAGAGACACACGGGAGACTACAAATATGGCCGCCCTAGCGACCCCACTTCAAGATGCGATGTGATTGGCCGGCAGTGTATAACCCTCGCTGTGATTGGCCGGTAGTGTATGATGACGTCATTTTGCCGCGAAATTCTCCCCCCCCCACGGCTCATAGAAAACATATAAAGAGAAGGCTTTTGAAGCTGAAAATAACGGAGTGGGTGTTCTAAAACTTTAGCGATTTAACAGTTAGGGCAATTTTAAGATTTGTTTTATAAAAAAAGTTACATGGTATAACTTTAAACACTGACTGTAGGTGAATAACTTCATGATTCCAGTTACTAAAACCACTGTTGTAATGAAGAGAATATGATTTAAAATGTATTGTACCTCATTGATTCAACATACTATAGTATATCCACTGTAATGTAGAGAATATGATTTAAAACATATTGATTCAACATACTATATCCACTGTTGTAATGGAGGAGAGATGATTTAAAACTGTGTAGCGTATTGTATAAAAACAGCAAAGGGATTGGAATGCTATACTGGGTTTATTTTAAATCCAGTGTGTATTAATAATAGTGAATTAAATATGTGATGGAGTCAAAGCTAACCAAGTGCTCAGTCTACCTCTGACACAATAACTTTAACATGTAGTTGCACAGTTTGTCCAATAGGTGGTGCACATGGACCACATTAAGGAGGACAGAAGGCCTACAGTAAAACAGTAGGCCTAAGACATTTATGAAGTACAGTTGAAACATGGATTGTGGTTGAAGCTGCTTGTGTGAAATGGAGGGTTTTCAGACCTGGGGAGGCGAGGCTGTTTTGTTCACTTTATGAAACAAATGTTTGATCTTTTCAAACTCAGATCAACGTTTCCTTTTAGCACGAAAACACCGACTCCCTGACAGGCCGGTCCAGACATGTCATCAAACATGTTGTAGCGTCGATGTGTGAAATATGACAGTTTAGCCTCTACAATGACTTCATGTTTATGTGTGAAATATGTCTGTTTAGCCTCTACAATGACTTCATGTTTATGTGTGAAATTATGTCTGTTTAGTCTCTACAATGACTTCATGTTTATGTGTGAAATATGTCTGTTTAGCCTCTACAATGACTTCATGTTTATGAGTGAAATATGTCTGTTTAGCCTCTACAATGACTTCATGTTGATGTGTGAAATATGTCTGTTTAGCCTCTACAATGACTTCATGTTTATGTGTGAAATATGTCTGTTTAGCCTCTACAATGACTTCATGTTTATGTGTGAAATATGTCTGTTTAGCCTCTACAATGACTTCATGTTTATGTGTGAAATATGTCTGTTTAGCCTCTACAATGACTTCATGTTTATGTGTGAAATATGTCTGTTTAGCCTCTACAATGACTTCATGTTTATGTGTGAAATATGTCTGTTTAGCCTCTACAATGACTTCATGTTTATGTGTGAAATATGTCTGTTTAGCCTCTACAATGACTTCATGTTGATGTGTGAAACATGTCTGTTTAGTATCTACAATGACTTTGTGGTTCACTGATAAAACACCATGAAGATATAACTATGTATGTCTCAGTTATTATTATGACAAGGCAGGTTCATAGTTGTTTACAGTATTATTATGACAAGGTAAGTTCAGACAATAAACTACAGGACTCAACACTGCTGAGACGCAACAAAACACTTTCTGTTTCACACAAGATGTCGGACCTCCGCTAAATGATTCCTACGCAGTTGACAAGACAGTAAATGACTGAATTAAGTGTAGTCAACATGTCCTGCTATGATCCTGGCACATTTAGATGAAGTCCAGACATTTGGCATCTGGCATACCGGGCATAAGCACAGTGGGGCGACTATACAAGTGGGCCAGTGGGCCACCATTTTAGGATAGTTACAGTAATGTTTGCTATCATTTTAGGACAGTTACAGTAATGTTTGGTTTGGCCTCCACTAAGTGGAGAGGACCAATCCTTCAGCAGCACCGGCTCACAGAGCAGAGATACATCACATGATTGGCCCACTGGCTTGTCTATCATCTGAATACTGGCCAATCACAAGCTACTGTGGCCCAGGAGTCCCACCCAAACATATAACAGCTGATAGAAGCCCAAAACGCATCGCTGCCTCGACACGTTGTGGGCTTGTAGATCTTCTATGTTCGGTCCAAGATGCCAGGGCTGAATTTATGTCCCAGTCCGGCCCTGCCTGATGTTGAAGGAAAGCACTCTTCAACAGTAGTTCATGTGAGGCTGTTCTGTTCACTTTCACATCCTCAAACTCAACTAGGACTGTGGAAAACATGTGACGTCTAAAACTGCTCTAAGCTGGAAGTGACGAGTCATCTTTGTTCTCTAGGACAGGGGTTTTCAAAGTGGGTGACGGGGCACCCTGGGGTGCCGCGACGGCAGTCCAGGGGTGCCGCGAGATATTTGAAATGTATTTGGACATTTAAAAATATATTTAGTATAATTTTAAACTTGAAGTACAAAGTTATTTTCAGTCAGTTCTAACCAAAATGGCTATTATCTCGCTTTCCTTGCAACATAATCGCTAAAATATGCTATAAACATAAGGTGCTGGGGAGTGAAAATTAGGAATATATTAATGTAGGGGTGCCTCGGATGAAATCAATATGTATAGGGGTGCCAAAAAAAGTTTGGGAACCCTTTCTCTAGGACGCTACAGGATAGGACAGAAGAGACTCTCTTCCCCCTACAACATGATATTATGATTATACTATGATTATATAAAGATTTCTATGGAACATACTTACTTAGGGCTCTTTATGTTATATGGAACATACTTAGTGCTCTTTATGTTATATGGAACATACTTACTTAGAGCTCTTTATGTTATATGGAACATACTTACTTAGTACTCTTTATGTTATATGGAACATACTTACTTAGTGCTCTTTATGTTATATGGAACATACTTACTTAGTACTCTTTGTGTTATATGGAACATACTTACTTTTTACTCTTTATGTTATATGGAACATACTTACTTAGTGCTCTTTATGTTATATGGAACATACTTACTTAGTACTCTTTATGTTATATGGAACATACTTACTTAGTGCTCTTTATGTTATATGGAACATACTTACTTAGTGCTCTTTATGTTATATGGAAAATACTTACTTAGAGCTCTTTATGTTATATGGAACATACTTAGTGCTCTTTATGTTATATGGAACATACTTAGAACTCTTTATGTTATATGGAACATACTTACTTAGTGCTCTTTATGTTATATGGAACATACTTACTTAGAGCTCTTTATGTTATATGGAACATACTTACTTAGAGCTCTTTATGTTATATGGAACATACTTAGTGCTCTTTATGTTATATGGAACATACTTAGAACTCTTTATGTTATATGGAACATACTTAGAACTCTTTATGTTATATGGAACATACTTAGAGCTCTTTATGTTATATGGAACATACTTACTTAGTGCTCTTTATGTTATATGGAACATACTTACTTAGAGCTCTTTATGTTATATAGAACATACTTACTTAGTGCTCCCTATGTTATATAGAACATACTTACTTAGAGCTCTTTATGTTATATGGAACATACTTACTTAGTGCTCTTTATGTTATATGGAACATACTTACTTAGTGCTCTTTATGTTATATGGAACATACTTACTTAGAGCTCTTTATGTTATATGGAACATACTTACTTAGTGCTCTTTATGTTATATGGAACATACTTACTTAGTGCTCTTTATGTTATATGGAACATACTTACTTAGTGCTCTTTATGTTATATGGAACATACTTACTTAGTGCTCTTTATGTTATATGGAACATACTTACTTAGAGCTCTTTATGTTATATGGAACATACTTACTTAGTGCTCTTTATGTTATATGGAACATACTTACTTAGAGCTCTTTATGTTATATGGAACATACTTACTTAGAGCTCTTTGTTATATAGAACATACTTACTTAGTGCTCTTTATGTTATATGGAACATACTTACTTAGTGCTCTTTATGTTATATGGAACATACTTACTTAGTGCTCGTTATGTTATATAGAACATACTTACTTAGAGCTCTTTATGTTATATGGAACATACTTACTTAGTGCTCTTTATGTTATATGGAACATACTTACTTAGAGCTCTTTATGTTTTATGGAACATACTTACTTAGTGCTCTTTATGTTATATGGAACATACTTACTTAGAGCTCTTTATGTTATATAGAACATATTACTTAGTGCTCTTTATGTTATATGGAACATACTTACTTAGTGCTCTTTATGTTATATGGAACATACTTACTTAGTGCTCTTTATGTTATATAGAACATACTTACTTAGAGCTCTTTACGGCTGGCATGTGGGGCAGCAACACAGGAGTTCATTCCAGCGTCTCTCTAGATGTCCAGGAGTGATGATGCCGGGTCTTCAGCCCTCCCTCCACTGTCCTACACCAGATGTTCTTGGCTCCGCCTCTTACGACCTTGATGAAAATATGCAAATGAAGCCAAAAGAAAGCACACTTTACCCTGAAGTCAACGTCAGCCTGAGCAGCACGAGCAGCTTCCTCTGATGAAGTCACATGATTTACTGTCAACTGTTGATACAAACTACACATCATCACTTACACCATTTTTAACACACAAGAAGCTAACATTCGCCACAATTTGCTCACCCTGACCCTTCATGTAACTCTCGCTCTACACGATTTGCACTACTTCACACCAGGGGCGTTGATTGGGTATGGCAGGGATATGCAGCTGCCATACCCTGGGTCCAGGGGGGAAAATAAAGGTTTCTTATAAATCCATGAATGTCTCTTTGTCTATCTGTGCTGGTTATTATGCTGCTAAATTACAGTAAAATAACTACAAATGTAAAATGTAACAAAATGGTCACTTTAACAATGTATTATAATTATATTCTCCCCATCTTGACAAAATGGTATATTTCCAGGTTCCACAGGTCAGCTGCACAGGTGCAATGCCTTTATTGTTAATTGTGTCAGGTTTACTAACATGCCAAGTTTAGCTGCACTTGAACAACTGTTCCAGCCAGGCTGCCATATCCAGCCCAAGAAACCGTAGAAACCCAGGAAAAAATTAACAAAACCTGCATGCCTGCATATTTACTGTCACCCAGGGGTGTCACACCACATTCTGGGCCCTGGGTACAAGGATTCACTGCGGGCCCCCGCACAATTATTTTGTGCTTTAACTATTGAAAAATAGCATATATACAAGCTCACAGCGAGCTTGTAGATCTGCTATTTTTGAAGAATCGTGAAAATGTGTGCAAGTCTTTGAATGTGATTTTTTTTTTTTTTTTTTTAGAACAAAAACGTCCAATAGATGTTTCTATGTCAGTGGTGCTCAAACTTGGTGCTCAAACTTTTTCATGAGAAGGACCCCTGAAAAGATATGTAAGAGAGAGAATAGCAGATCTACAAACTCATGTTGTGAGCAACATGTTTACGTCCGTCCTCTCCTTTCTTTTGTACTTTTCTGAGTGCTCGGATCGCTGCTCTCTTTTTCAAGTTTTATCCTTTTTTAACTCAACCTGGACCTCCACTGAGCAGCTAGTTGTAGATCTGTTATTCTGTCTTTTCATGTTGTGAGCTTTGTGTAGATCTGTTATTCTGTCTGTTCATGTTGTGAGCTTGTAGATCTGTTATTCTGTCTGTTCATGTTGTGAGCTTGTAGATCTGTTATTCTGTCTTTTCATGTTGTGAGCTTTGTGTAGATCTGTTATTCTGTCTTTTCATGTTGTGAGCTTTTAGTAGATCTGCAAACGTTTTCTCCCCAGAACACAGATGCTGGGCTTTAAGGGGTTCAGTGGGTTATATAAATAAATAAAACATATTAAAAACACTTACATTAATATAAACTATAAACACGCAGAACATTATCCCACACCAGATGAAATAGTTGTAGTAAACAGAATAAAGATCACCTACCCTACGTCAACCTGTTGTCCTGTTGTTGTTCAGAATGGAGTGAGCAGCTTTCATGTGAGTGCAGTGAGCGAGGGAGGGATGGTTCTATCCTACTGCTTGTTGTGTCAAAATGGTGACTGTGTCTCTACCTTGTTGTGTGATGTCAGAGAGGGTGTGGCTACAGTCCTGTGTTGGTCTCTTTCTTACACACCTGAGCTAGGAAGAGATGAGAAGGAAAAGACACCAACGTAATTTCCTCTACCCTACAATCCTTTGCCCGGTAGATTCATCACTCTGTGGTAAATTCACACCGCAAGTTCAGTGAATAACATTAGAGTCTATGAGAGCTGGCTGGAAGTTCAGTGAATAACATTAGAGTCTATGAGAGCTGGCTGGAAGTTCAGTGAATAACATTAGAGTCTATGAGAGCTGGCTGGAAGTTCAGTGAATAACATTAGAGTCTATTAGAGCTGGCTGGAAGTTCAGTGAATAACATTAGAGTCTATGAGAGCCGGCTGGAAAGCTCATGAACAAAATAATTAAATCTGAACGATAGAGACCTTTATAAAACACTCGGCTCAGGAATATAAAAGAAAACATGTCACACATTGTTTTCTGCTGTGTTGCTTTTCGGTGTGTGCGCTGTATAACTTTATAGAGGCATCTAAAGAGAACAAAGTACGTTTCTGAACAAGCAAGCAAACAGCAGCAGACAAATTGGTGTTGCTGGATTCAGTAGAACCACATGTTTCCTACAAGCCCTCATATGTGTTGCTATGACAACCCTACAAAGTAAAGAAATCATTCTACTTAGATTTACATTTCCTTCTATTACTAGGCAGGCCTATGTGTTATAATGACTATTTTTCTAGAATGTAGAGGGATGTCCTGGCTTCACGTTTCTGTGAATCTACATGAGTTTATGTGCCTCAACCCACAGACAGAAAGGCTTTATTTTTAGTTTGGGTTTAACTTTATATATCAATTTCAACACTTTTACAGTCAAATATTTGTTCTACAAGAATCCATGTCATGTCTGGGAGGCCTTAGAGAGGAGGAAAAGCTGTGTTGTGTTTGGTCCTGTCTTTCTGTGTGTTTGTCTCTGTGTGTTTGGTCCTGTCTTTCTGTGTGTTTGTCTCTGTGTGTTTGGTCCTGTGTTTCTGTATGTTTGTCTCTGTGTGTTTGGTCCTGTGTTTCTGTGTGTTTGTCTCTGTGTGTTTGGTCCTGTCTTTCTGTGTGTTTGTCTCTGTGTGTTTGGTCCTGTCTTTCTGTGTGTTTGTCTCTGTGTGTTTGGTCCTGTCTTTCTGTGTGTTTGTCTCTGTGTTTGGTCCTGTGTTTCTGTGTGTTTGTCTCTGTGTGTTTGGTCCTGTGTTTCTGTGTGTTTGTCTCTGTGTTTGGTCCTGTGTTTCTGTGTGTTCGTCTCTGGCCTGTTGCTGTTGGACTGGTTTGATTCACAGAGAGAGATGGGTGCAGTCTGGCACCATGCCAAGAGCACTTGAGGACGTTTAGAAGGTGTGTGTGTGTGTGTGTGTGTGTGTGTGTGTGTGTGTGTGTGTGTGTGTGTGTGTGTGTGTGTGTGTGTGTGTGTGTGTGTGTGTGTATACAGGCATGAATTCAGGTCTGACAAAGCATTCAGTGTAGATCATTTCGTTTCTGTAAAGCAGAACACTTTTCTCCCATAAATGAATGCTCTACTTAAGAGTGTTTATAGTTATTTAGGGTGTCTTACTGGTAGTCTGCTTATTTATGGAGAAATATTATACTGACAGTACAGCAGCATGTCTAACTTGTGATTGGGTGAGCATCTCAAAGCCCGCCTCCAAAGTTATCTCACTCACTGCAAAAGCTCCTCCTCCTGTCAATCAAGATGTGAAGTGGACCTGCTGCCTCTCAGTGTGTTCTGGGGTTTCATTACACACACACACACACACACACACACACACACACACACACACACACACACACACACACACACACCTTACGAGTGTTTCCTCATGAGGTCCATTCATCTGATAGCCCTGCAGCCACTGAAGTTAAAGTAGCTCTAAAAATCACACCCAATGTGAAGTGAGCGGTGGTCGTGCTTGCATAACGTCTTCAGACAAGGATATAGGTCTAGGATGTATTGGTGATGTAATACAGGCTACACACACACACATTGCTATGGCAAAACGCTGAGGAAAACACATTGCTATGGCAAAACGCTGAGGAAAAGTGGCTACAGACACACGCACAGCCACTCTGGAGCGGTTTACCACCGCTCAAAAACCCACAGTGTACTTCTAGCAGGTCACACAGTGAATGGACCACTGAAGTTAAAGTAGCTCAAAAACCCACAGTGTACTTCTAGCAGGTCACACAGTGAATGGACCACTGAAGTTAAAGTAGCTCTAAAAACCCACAGTGTACTTCTAGCAGCTCACACAGTGAATGGACCACTGATACACAGCATGCACTGTTGACACACAGCAGCTTTGGTAAAGCTTTGGTAAAGTGTGAAGAAGAGTCGCGTGTGAACTGTTGTCAATAAAAGAGAATGGAGTAATGAATACCTCTTAAATAGTGCCATGGCACCTTAGGGTGCGGCGGCACAAGTCCAAGGTAGCCACAGAATACTTTGAGAACATTTCAGCAGTCTCTAAAAGTCAGTCTATGAAAGGGCTTTCTGATGACACATGGTGGTTTTATCGGGCAACTGCAGCCCAGGAGTCCCAACCATAGACATAGAAGGTGACAGTAGACTTTGATCCGTGCAGCTGTCAGGAAGGGTCTCACCTCCAGACAGTCTAGAGACCCTCCTTCCATGTATGTAGTCTAGAGGAGGGGTCTCGCCTCCAGACAGTCTAGAGACCCTCCTTCCATGTATGTAACCTAGAGGAAGGGTCTCGCCTCCAGACAGTCTACAGACCCTCCTTCCATGTATGTAACCTAGAGGAAGGGTCTCACCTCCAGACAGTCTACAGACCCTCCTTCCATGTATGTAGTCTACTGTTGTATAAAAGCTGACTCAAAAAGTAGTATTTGTGGCCCTCCAGCGACACCGTGAGGCTGCCTGCCCGGTCAGGGACAACATGGACAAAATCAACACCGTTCCTTGACCTGAACAACACTGAAGACTCCTGGCCTACAATAAACTCATTAAAGGGGAAGACCACCCATTTTCAATATTGAACTATGTCATTAATATACCTTAGAGGAGTTGTGTGGAAATAGAAAAAAAGTTCCCCCTCTTCTGTGTTGCCTAGAACTGGAAGATTGATTTTGGGGTTTGTATTGTAAAGTACAACTTGATGACATCACACATTGTACTTTACAATACAAACCCCCAAATCAATCCTCCAGTTCTAGGCAACACAGAAGGGGAGGAACTTTTTTTCTATTTCCACACAACTCCTCTAGGGTATATTAATGACATAGTTCAGTCTTGAAAATGGGTGGTATTCCCCTTTAAATAACTTTAAAGGACCAACATAATCATTAAGAGAAAATGATTTCATTCATTCGTGGAGAGTATATTTAATAGATTACAGCCCACCCAGTGCAATGTGCCTGTAGAAACAATGTTAAAGAGACATTATAAAACATAACATGTACCTTTCCACCTGTCAAGAAGTGATGGCAGCTCCAACCTATTGACACAGGAGTGAGTAAGGATTACAAGTTGAGAAACTGGAGAAATGGATGTAAATTGTACAGAAACAAATAAAAATCCATTCTTTGGTGTGCGGTGGTGAGCCTGAATGGAACAACCAAACATCACATCTCATTCCAAGCTGGCAGCCCTGGGTCAGCATGTAGCTTTTTAAAAGTCATTCATGAAGCAGACAAAGTCGTCTAAAAGATCACTGAGTGTAAGAATGCATGCAGTACAGTTTGTTGATCTGGAAGGATTCACATAGAAATGTAGATCAGTGGATAAGCAGTGAACTGACAGTAAAACAAACAGACAGCAGTAAGATAATCAGTAGAGAAATATGAATACAGTATGTTCTTATGGAATGATTAAACATCATATCAATATGAATACAGTATGTTCTTATGGAATGATTAAACATCATATTAATATGAATACAGTATGTTCTTATGGAATGATTAAACATCATATCAATATGAATACAGTATGTTCTTATGGAATGATTAAACATCATATTAATATGAATACAGTATGTTCTTATGGAATGATTAAACATCATATTAATATGAATACAGTATGTTCTTATGGAATGATTAAACATCATATTAATATGAATACAGTATGTTCTTATGGAATGATTAAACATCATATTAATATGAATACAGTATGTTCTTATGGAATGATTAAACATCATATCAATATGAATACAGTATGTTCTTATGGAATGATTAAACATCATATTAATATGAATACAGTATGTTCTTATGGAAAGATTAAACATCATATTTATCAGTCTGATCTTAGCGCTGCTATATTGTCTGTGGGAGCGTGTCGCTGTTACTACATGTCATCTTTTCGACACCCGACTCTAACCCTCACCCTGACCTTAACCTCCGTGGAGTGAGTCGCTAACCCTCACCCTAACCTTAACCTCCGTGGAGTGAGTCTCTAACCCTCACCCTAACCTTAACCTCCGTAGAGTGAGTCTCTAACCCTCACCCTAACCTTAACCCCCGTGGAGTGAGTCGCTAACCCTCCGGTCCAAATGATGGGCGTTCGCAAAAGCGAGATTTTCTCCATTGTCTGCATGTTGGCTCGGAAAACCCAGACTTTTATTTTGGCGATTGGTGTTCAGCTCTAACATCAGGTTCAAATGGAAATGATTGATTATCAAATCATCATCAATTTCACCTTCCAATCACATTCATCTGAACAGTCACACATTGCTTGTACTGTATGATAATAATAATAATAATAATAATAATAATAAATAAAAAAGTATCAAACGGTATCGAAAAAGGTATCGTATCGATTCCCAGGTATCGAAAAAGGTATCGTATCGATTCAGAGGTGAACGATACCCATTTGTACTGTTGCAACTTGCAACAGTACAAATCACGGATACAAGGTCAACTAAGCTTTTTGGCTTATTTACACAGGAACCACTTGTGTATCTCATATAACATTGAAAGACAGATGGACGGTGCTATGCATAGGATATTAACAGTTCAAGAAAAAGCTCAATAAAGTTCATTCAATGTTCACAAATGTGTCATATTTTTTCTGAATATGGTAGGCCTATATAGGCCTCAATGTTTGATTTTACATGTTTATATTTCGTTCAAATAAAAGGTTTTAAACAATTAAATATCAATTCTATTGAAAACATAAGTATCTATAAATGCATTTCAGTGGGCACTTTTTTTTCTTTTTTATTTCTTTTTTTTTTAATGGGAATTCCCGGGAAGCCCGGGAAAAGGCCATAACATTCCCGGGAATTAAAATGAGATAATTCCCGGAAAATCTTAAACCCTAGTATCCTTAGTGATAAAGATGAATAAAAATTATATACAAATGAAAACATAAAAATAAAAATAACCAAACTTTGCAGATGCACAGAGGATATTAAAGTCAACTGGTGCTTTAAACTTAAAGGCACGTCTCCCAATTTCTGTGTTCATGATGGGCACTATGAAAAAAAGACGTTGTGTATGTCTTAGGGAATATGATGACGTGAATGGCTGTAAGTACTGTTTTAATTGAAATGAAAACATTTGAAAACAAAAAGTAACCAATGAAATGTTCTCCTAGCCTGAGGTGATAAACAATTCAGTGATTCGTACATGACACAATGATGAGTAAGATAAGGACATTTCAAAACAAATCCACAAATACTATTATAAGCCACAGTTAATGAATGGAGATGCGTTTCAGAGGTGTTCTGGTAAATTACATCACCATAGTCCAGTATTGGAAATAACAGCTGCTGGGCAATTTGTTTTCTTATTTTAAAGCTAAAACAATTGATTGATCTATACATAACTTTAAGACTAATGTTTATTTTAGTTCGAATGAATTCAATGTGAGGCTTAAAAGAAAGCTCAGAATCCAACCAGAGTCCCAGGTACTTGAAAGACTCAACCACTTTAAGGGGAGACTGATCAAGAAAATAAATTGACAAATCAGTGGATAAATGATTGAGGTTGTATCTAGTGCCAAACAGCATGCTACAGGACTTCTGTTTATTCAGTATAAGATTATTATTCGTTAACCAATCCTGAACCAGGGAAAATTCAGAGGGGGCCATTTAGACTGGGAACGCATTATTACGCGTTATTTTGTGCTTTAACTATTGAAAAATAGCAGATCTACAACAAGTGGATCTGATATTTTTTTTTATTGTGAAAATTTGTGCAAGTCTTTGAATATTTCAAATCCTTCTAAGGTTTAAAAAAATATATATGTTTCTATGTCAGTGGTGCTCAAACCTTTTAATGTGAAGGACCCCCGAAATGATATGTATTTGGCCACAGACCCCCCATTAGTCCAGTCAATCTGTGGTTTGACCCAAAAGAAATTGCAATAGTAACTAGAAAAATATTGTTCCTTCGAAACAATTGTGGGCTCGCTTCAAGCCAGAAAACAATGGCTATAAAAGTACAAAATGTCAAGATCGCAGGCATTGCTCTCTTTGACGTTACTGACGTCAAAGATTGGTCCATTTTGTTCCAAAAATGTGTTGTGCAAAAGTTGACCCGCTGGTGGCGCTATAACAGGCCAATGTAAGAAGGGTGGTATCTGTTCCTTGACCTATTGGGAATGTGCTTGCAAGATTTCACGCACATTGCAGGCTGTGTTCATGATTTGAGGTGTTTTTGGCTTTGGCCACTTTATCACTGCTTGCAGCTATATTCATTATTATTATTTTTTTGTGTGTGTGTGCACTTCATAGGCATATTAGATAAAGGTCCTTAGATTGTGTGTAGAATGTTTCATGCAAATTGCAAAAAAAAATCCTAACGGGTTTAAGCGTTTCACAAACTGCTCAAAATGATATAGCGCCCCCCTTTGGCCAATTGGGGTAAGATTGGTTTTAGTGATATTTGGACTAACTCTACATCTTTGCCAAATGCCATGAACATGTTACTTTGCATGTATGATTTAGAGGCAGAAGAATAATTTGCATTAAACTGCAATATTCATTGAATTTATTTAAAAAAGCATGTTTCAATTTTAAAGAAATCCGATCTGACAGATCTTTAGATATTGGTCCAAAGTTCATGTAAAAAAAGTTTTGTGCACGTGGAGCGAAAATTCCAGAATAAAAGCGGGTTTACGCGTTTTACAAACTGCTCAAAATGGCGGAAAATCGAAGGGCGGAGCTTACTTAACAATGACACAGATGTCTTCCGCTCGAGTCAAAGCACGCGTGTAACAAGTTGCATGTCTTCAAACGAAACGAGTCATGACTTATGCCCGTTTGAAGTTTGAATTTTCAAACGCTTCGTATAGCGCCCCCCTTTGGCCGATTGGAAGAAAATTGGTTTCAGTGATACTTTGACTAACCCTCTACATCTTTGCCAAATGCCATGAACGTGTAACTTTGCATGTATGATTTAGAGGCCGAAGAATAATTTGCATAAAACCGCAATATTGATTGAATTATTAAAAAAATATATTTCACTTTAAAAGAAATCCAACCAGACAGTTTGACCGCATTGGTCCAAAGTTCATGTGAAAAAAGTTTCGTGCGCGTAACGAAAAAAACCCAGGAGGAGATAGATTTTTACTGTTTTTCATATAATTCAAAATTCTGGGGGATCTAAAGGTCAGAGGTCAAAAGTCAGAGCGTAAAAGTTGTTCGGCATGAGGAGACGCATACGTGTATACAGGTTTCATGGCTGTACCTAAAACACAGCATGAGCTATACCTGTTCAAAGTTCGCACTTTCGAAGGCTTCCTACTGCGCCACCATTTGGCCGATTGCTATAAAAAATAATAGCACACTTCGCCACTGTAAACTGAACACATTGATGTTTTTATTTTCATTTTCTCACTAAGTATGTAGGAGTAGAAAGGAACCGAAGATCCCGTCTACTGATTGCCTGCCTGATAGATAAATAAACTAGAAAATATTGTTCCTTCGAAACAATTGTGGGCTCGCTTCAAGCCAGAAAACAATCGCTATAAAAGTACAAAATGTCAAGATCGCAGGCAGTGCTCTCTTTGACGTTACCGACGTCAAAGATCGGTCCATATTGTTCCAAAAATGTGTTGTGGAAAAGTTGACCCGCTGGTGGCGCTATAACAGGCCAATGTAAGAAGGGTGGTATCTGTTCCTTGACCTATTGGGAATGTGCTTGCAAGATTTCACGCACATTGCAGGCTGTGTTCATGATTTGAGGTGTTTTTGGCTTTGGCCACTTTATTGCTGCTTGCAGCTATATTCATTATTATTTTTATTTTTTTTGTGTGTATGCACTTCATAGGCATATTAGATAAAGGTCCTTAGATTGTGTGTAGAATGTTTCATGCAAATTGCAAAAAAAATCCTAACGGGTTTAAGCGTTTCACAAACTGCTCAAAATGATATAGCGCCCCCCTTTGGCCAATTGGGGTAAGATTGGTTTTAGTGATATTTGGACTAACACTCTACATCTTTGCCAAATGCCATGAACATGTTACTTTGCATGTATGATTTAGAGGCAGAAGAATAATTTGCATAAAACTGCAATATTCATTGAATTTATTTAAAAAAGCATGTTTCAATTTTAAAGAAATCCGATCCGACAGATCTTTAGATATCGGTCCAAAGTTCACGTAAAAAAAGTTTTGTGCACGTGGAGCAAAAATTCCAGAATAAAAGCGGGTTTACGCGTTTTACAAACTGCTCAAAATGGCGGAAAATCGAAGGGCGGAGCTTACTTAACAACGACACAGATGTCTTCCGCTCGAGTCAAAGCACGCGTGTAACAAGTTGCATGTCTTCAAACGAAACGAGTCATGACTTATGCCCGTTTGAAGTTTGAATTTTCAAACGCTTCGTATAGCGCCCCCCTTTGGCCGATTGGAATAAAATTGGTTTCAGTGATACTTTGACTAACCCTCCACATCTTTGCCAAATGCCATGAACGTGTAACTTTGCATGTATGATTTAGAGGCCGAAGAATAATTTGCATAAAACCGCAATATTGATTGAATTATTAAAAATTTATATTTCACTTTAAAAGAAATCCGACCAGACAGTTTGACCGTATTGGTCCAAAGTTCATGTGAAAAAGGTTTCGTGCGCGTAACGAAAAAAACCCAGGAGGAGATAGATTTTTACTGTTTTTCATATTATTCAGAATTGTGGGAGACCTAAAGGTCAGAGGTCAAAAGTTAGAGGGTAAAAGTTGTTCGGCATGAGGAGAAGTGTATACAGGTCTCATGGCTGTATGTATAACACAGCATGAGCTATACCTGTTCAAAGATCGCACTTTCGAAGGCTTCCTACAGCGCCACCATTTGGCCGATTGCTGTAAAAAGTAATAGCACACTTCGCCACAGTAAACTGAACACATTGATGTTTTTATTTTCATTTTCTCACTACGTATGTAGGAGTTATAGGAAACCGAAGTTTGAAGGAGAACTTGCTCTAGTATAGTATAGTATAGTATAGTATAGAAATAATGACAACTAGAAAAGAAAATTTCTAAGAAATTTTAAGTGTGCCTGCAGCTCGCTAAGTCTGTGCAACCTTGTGTAGCGGTTGGTGTTAGCATTAGCGTTATTAACATTAGCATTTTTTTGCATAAACGTTAACATTATTGTTCTTCATATGACACCACCCACATGTCTGTACGACAAACGGTTCACGAGAAAACGGGTCACTTCCTGTTTGGTGAGGGGCACTTCCTGTTTGGCGAAATAGGCCCCAATTAAGTTTAAGGACTCTTAATCTTGTCAGGAAGTCAGCCATTTCGACTAATTAGTGGCGTTTTGGCGCATTTTTGGCCGTTATCACGGGTCGCACTTTAACGACAGTTTTGTGAGAAAAAAAAAGTTTTTTGAGGAAAAAAAAAATTTGAGAAAAAAAAATTTGAGAAAAAAAAAATTTGAGAAAAAAAAATTTTTGAGAAAAAAAAATTTTGAGAAAAAAACATTTTTGAGAAAAAAAAAAATTTGAGAAAAAAAAATTTTTGAGAAAAAAAAATGTTTGAGAAAAAAAATGTTGAGAAAAAAAATTTTTGAGAAGAAAAAAAAATTGAGAAAAAAAAATTTTTGAGAAAAAAAAATTTTTGAGAAAAAAAAATTGAGAAAAAAAAAATTTGAGAAAAAAAAAATTTTGATAAAAAAAAAATTGAGAAAAAAAAATTTTTGAGAAAAAAAATTTTGAGAAAAAAAATTTTTGAGAAAAAAAAAATGTTTTGAGAAAAAAAAATTTGAGAAAAAAAATTTTTTGAGAAAAAAAAATTTTGAGAAAAAAAAATTTTTGAGAAAAAAAAATTTTTGAGAAAAAAAAAAATTTGAGAAAAAAAAAATTATGACACCAGCCGCGAGTCTGTACGACAAACGGTTCATGAGTTATAGAGGCACTTCCTGTTACAGAGGGGGCGGGGCTTAATCAATTACAGCTCATCCCTATTGGCCGGAAAAAGACCAAAGTTGTGTGTGCATTTTAAAGTTTAAATCACGTTGCTAGGCAAAAGTATGGCAGAGTTATGTGGCGCCAAAGTTTCGTTTTTTTTCGGAGTCCCCCATTCTAAGTCAATGGGGTTTTTTGGCGTCGTTTTTTGCGAATTACATCGCAATCGTATCGCGGATCGGAAAGAAAAGTAATAGCACACCATTCCCGGCCGAGCCGCACGTTTTGATGTGTATATTGCGGGGGTGGCGTAAATCGTGCGGCAGTTATTACGTGCCGAAATTTCCCCCATTCTAAGTCAATGGGTTTTTTTGGCGTCGTTTTTTGCGAATTACGTCGCAATGGTAACGCGGATCGGAAAGAAAAGTAATAGCACACCATTCCCGGCCGAGCCGCACGTTTTGATGTGTATATTGCGGGGGTGGCGTAAATCGTGCGGCAGTTATTACGAGCAGAAATTTGCAAGAACATTACTTACTTACTTACTGACTGACTGACTGACTTAAGTATGGCGGATTACAATAAGTGTTCTGCTATTGCATAGCAGGCACACTTAATAACTAAAGTGTGCTCGCCTATAGGCGAGCCCACAATAATGACAATATCTAAAGTGTGCTCGCCTTATAGGCGAGCCCACAATCATTCAGTGTTTTTTTATGATCCTTTGGATCATCAAATTAACATATTAAAAGTTGTGAATTATATATTTAGTGGATCAAGGTAAATTCAGGGGGTTCGAATTTGGGTCCATTCACTTATTATACAGGAAAAAAAGACCCTAAAAAATCTGCTTTAAGTAGTATGTGAGGGGTCTGACTAGGGGTTTTTCATGATTCTGAATCCATTCCAAGCATTTGTGTAGCATGAAAAACATTCCTTGGGCTAAAACCAACCATTTTTAGCCCAAGGAATGTTTTTATGTGCAAAACAAATGTTTGTAATGGATTCGGAATCATGAAAAACCCCTAGTTAGACCCCTCACATGCTTTTTATAATTTTTATCCCACGATTTTGCAACCCATTTTCACCCAGTGCCAATTGCCTATGTAATCCTGGGCTCTGCTCTCCCTCTGCCGCACCTGGGGAGACCTCATGCTTCCTTCAATGCATGAGTAGTCCAAGTTGTTTCTTTTCATCTGACAGGGGGGATTTCCCCGGGATGGACGTAGCGCGTGGAAGGAACACGTTATTCCAACCAGTTCCTTTCCCCTCCATCAAGCGCCCCGGCTGGCCAGGGGGAGGCATTATTGAGACCAGGATTACTGCATGTTTTTGTGAGGGTATCAACCCTAGGAGACACGGGGAGAACATGCAAACTCCACACAGAAAGGCCCTATCGCCGACCCCACCTAGGGTGTGGGCGCTGATGACGCGGAGGGAGAAACACGCCCCCAGCACCCACAGCGTCCCCCGGCGGGAATCAAACCCAGGACCTTCTAGCTGTGAGGCGAAGCGCTAACCACTGAGCCACCGTGCCCCCTTAAAGCAGATTTTTTGGTGGGTCTTTTTTTTTCCTGTATAAACGCGAACCCCCTGAATTTACCTTTATCCACTAAATATATAATTCACAACTTTTAATATGTTATTTGGACGACCCAAAGGATCATAAAAAACATGGAATGATTACTATTGCAATTTCTTTTGGGTTGGGCCTTTTTTGGCTTTAGATTGACTGGCCTACATCTCAAAATATTTAGTTCCAAGGACCCCCCAGAAGCAACATTTGAGTTACAAATGTTCTCTTACAAATACACATATTCAAAGATTTGCACACATTTTCATGACTTTTCAAAAATAGCAGAGCTACAAGATCGCAACGCGGCATTCAGTTTAATATTATTAACTGTAGAACTTCAAAAATACATTATTTTTGCAAAAACTGTCACACTTAAAGGACCTACACCATGAATTTTCACTTTTTCTATTTTAAAACCTTTTTTTGGGGTCCCACTGGCACCTTCTATCCTCACAAAGTCCTATTTCTGACCATTGTGTCTTTCTCTGTTTTTGGGAAGGCAGAGTTGAAAAGCTTTCCACGGGTTCTCAGAACAGTGCTGTTCTGAGAGTTGACGCATGTGACGTCACACGCGTTCCCCCCCCCCCCCCCCCCCCCGCCCTTCGGGTAAAAACCAGAGCTACTGTTGTACCCAGCCCCTCATTTGTTTCTAATTTGCTTAGCCTCCACCTCCATCTGCAGCTGGCTTACTACCCAGGGGGCAAACCAGCCTTTTTTTAGGAAACCTGCATTTGCCCCGACATACAAAGTTGTCCACCAGAAATATTATCTATGACCCAGTAGGATCACAACCTATATGGACAACCCGGTCAATTTGTACAACAAAGTCCAATATGGCCGCCTCAATAGAGCATCGCAGCGGAAGTTGATTCCTGGGGTCACTACGTCATTCCCCATTCATTTTCGCCATAGACTTTTACAAAAATATTTATAACAATTATGTTAAGCCTCGAACCAAGCCATCCAGGATGGAGGTGAATCATGACCATATAACCTTTTCTTCTATGAAAAGAACATTTTGAAAATCGCTAAACAAAGGGTAGTTATTAAATGTAGTACATCAAATAATGTAATATTAAAATATGTTTTCACATAGGATCAAAGGTTATATTGTCATGATTCACCTCCATCCTGGATGGCTTGGTTCGAGGCTTAACATAATTGTAATAATTATTTTTGTAAAAGTCTATGGCGAAAATGAATGGGGAATGACGTAGTGACCCCAGGAATCCACTTCCGCTGCGATGCTCTATATTAGCCCCTATTAGTTTTAATGGGGGGTGAATAGGGCAAAATTTTAAACTGAGGGATATTTCCACGAAACTTCACAGGTTGATCAATGGTATAAATACGATTTTGTTTTGTATTGCAAGTTTCCATGAAATCCAATATGGCCGCCATAATATAAGCGCCCAGAAAATGGGTTTGGCTCTAACTTCTGAACCAGATGAGCTAGAAATGCAAAGTTGGTGTCTATTGCATGGTTTCTGACCACAAGATACTTAAAGGTGATATAGCCTATATTTTAAATATAACTATATCAATATTTTAGCCCTCATTTCCCTCTATACATCCAGGACGTATAGAGGGAAGAGCTCATCGACACACAGGAGTGAGCAGGACAAACTTAGGTGGTCAGGATAAAAGTAAAAACTGTCAGCAATGACATAGACCAAGTACAGCTGGTATTTATAAAGGTCAGTGTGATCTGGCAATACACACAATTAAGTCAGAGCAGTGTGGCCTTTCTAACATTTGAGCTTGCAAATGGACAGTGAACTGAGTGTCAAACTTGTTCTGTGCTGGTTAGTGATCACTCTAATCAATTAAAGCATCAAAGAAGAATTACCTGGTCAAGAAACATGCTAGGTCACCTGCTACTAAATAGACACTTTTAATCAATATAAGCCAACGTTGGTTTTAGTTTACTTTTTTCATCATCCTTAAAGAGACCACTGATCACAACTTGAACACCAAGAGGAGTTATTGGTAAGTTGCTAACGTCTTAAAGCCTCTGTTGAATTTGGGGACTGGGGTTCACTGGTGTGAAACACCCCTTAAGGATAAGAAGCTTGTCTGTGTAGCCTTCTGGAAGAATGTTGCCTCTGCAGATTTCTCTGGCCTTTTGGAGGACCCCTTCTGCGGGTGTGACAGTTCCGGGGAGGGGGGAGTTGGGTCGTGGGTTGTGTGTCCTCTGGTACAATCGGGCATCCCAATATGGGCAGTAGAGCCTCTACCCTCCTAATGACCCCCGGACTGAGTCCGTCCTCCAAGGAATGGTCCGCTTGAGAGCAAGCCCCTCTCCAGGTGGTGGAGGGGATGTTCTGTTGGAGCTCCCCTAGGGCTCGTGAGGTCTCCTGTACCCGTTGGTCAAGGTGTGAGCCTCTGTTGAATGAGTGGGCGTTGAGGTGGGTAATGAAGTGGGCAAAGTCCTCCCGGGAGTGGGGCCAGATACCCCATATGTCATCCAAATAGCGGAAGTAGGCCAGGGGCTTCAAGGGGAACCCCGCCAGGGCACCCGCCTCCCACTCGGCCATGAAAAGGTCCGCCAGGGCTGGCGCAAATTTCTTGCCCATGGCGACCCCCTTCACTTGCAAATACGTTTGGCCATTGAATGTGAACTCGTTGGTGCGCAAGGCTATGCTGAGGAGTTCCAGAATGAGATTATCATGGCGATCAGGTTGGGGGTTTGAATTGAAAGCCTTGCGCACTGCAGCCAATCCTTGTGTCGAATCAATATTTGTGTACAGGGAGGCCACGTCAATAGAGAACAAGAGGTCCGTGGGGCCGAGGGACAGGGCCCGGACATTGGCCAAGAAGTCATATGTGTCCTTAAGGTAGCTGGAGTGGAGAGTAGATAGGGGGTTGAGAAAGCCGTCTATGTATTCGGAAATTCTATCCGTTTCACTCCCGCAGTCAGACACTATCGGTCTTCCTGCGGGAATGGAACGGGGGACTGGCCAGGAAGAGGGATCTTTATGAATTTTGGGGAGGAAATAGATTGTGCGGATTTTCTGATAGTATCGTGTGTCGTTGAGTTGTCTCTCTCCCTCCGCCACATATTGCGCCCTGTCCATAACTACCACGGACCCCTTGTCCGCTGGCTTAATGACCAATTGTTGGTCTCTTTTGAGGGAGTTTAGGGCTCCCACCTCCTCCCGGGTAAGGTTGTGTGGTGCTGGGGTGGGGGGTGGGAGGGTCCAAATAGAGTGGAGGTCCTTACGGATAAGTCTCCGTATGGGTGCAGGGATTTGCTCAGGCTCCGGCTCCCAGGTGGACTTGGCCATATAGGGGGTGTACGCGGACTGGGGGTCCGCGGAGTCATCCCCGAAGAAAGCCGCCAGCCTAAGGGATCTATGATAGGACCGGGTTTCTTCGAGGATGACTCCACGGTCTGGCCTAGGGGTGGTGTTCAGGGTGGGAATGAATGATAGGCCCTTGCTAAGTAGGGTAATTTGTGCCGGGGAAAGGACACAGTGCTCCGAAAGGTTTAAGACCTCGCCCCTCCCTTTCCCTGGAGCAGAGAGGGGCCCTGGCAGCAGGGGCGTCATTTGGGCCTCCAGGGTGTTGCCAAGGCAACACCCTAGCATTTCTGAGCATTTAGGGGAAAAAAGTAAGTCTCTAGCCCATTCCTGTCAAGAGTTATGATTTGTTAAAGAATTAACCAACTGCTCACTGGAGTCTAGGTTTCACACAGAGACCAGGTGGCGACAATTGAGTTGATTGATTGGAATTAAGTGATCAGCTATCTCTCTCTTGTCTCTCTCTCTGGTTGTCTGGCTATGAATACATCTGTACATTAGAGCCCGACCGATACCATTTTTTCCGACCGATACCGATATCCGATGTTGGAGAGTGCTAGAGCACCGATACCGATACGATACCGATGTTTTGTAAAAAAAAAAAAATATTCATTTAAGATCATTTAATTGACAGCTCGCCCCTCGGATAAATGGTCAGATTATTGCTTTTTTTGTGCTTTTCATGTCAAACTTTAAGTTTGGTCGCAGTTATCAATTTCTATTGCTTGTTGGATAATAATACTCTTTTAATTTGGGGGTTCTGCTGTGTTTTGTCTCGTTTATGAATTAATATGTGTCTTTTATCCAAACGTAAATGCATTGCCAAGCAATTAAACAACACAAGTTCTATAGTCTATAGTCAGACATCTATATTTCTCTGTGGATTTTCACATAGGCCTACACACCTTCCTCCACCGCAACATGAAAAATCAGAGTTAGACAGTGCATGTGGTGAGTGAACGACACACGAGAGGCAGCAGCTCCAGTAGTGTTGGCTTGCATCTTGGACTATTATACTGCACTCTGCTGGATAATTCTGGTATTGCCCACACATAGGCCTATATAACTCAGGGTTTCATGCTCTATCCGCAGACACGTTACAGACAATTAACTCAGTTACTGCCAATTAAATATGCCTTCTTTGGGTTCTCCCTGCCATAAATCTCCATAGACTTCCATGTAATTTATAGTGCACAGATCATGCACGCCCATGCACAGAGCATGCACCATGTTTGTGCAGGCTGTTCACAGCTTTCAAACAAAAAAATCAGATTGGAAATCCGTTCAGGCATTCTTGAGAAAATAGCCATTATGTTTTACGTTTCATGTTATGTAAGCAAAGATGGCTGCCCTGTATGAAAGATGGGGTTGTATGGGGGGTGGAACATGCAAAATCGCGATTGAAATCATGTTTACTAGATTTAATGGGGTCAAAAAAAAAATATATATATATCAAAAAAATATATATATATCGGTATCGGTGGAATAATTCACCGATACCGATACCGATACCTCCAAAACGACCGATATATCGAATTGACCGATATATCGGTCGGGCTCTACTGTACATACCTGCAATATCCGAACTGTAGGCTACTCAAAGATTACTTATATTAGGCTTGAAAATTAATGATGTTAAGAAAATAACTTATTTTTTCAAAATTTTGAAAAATAATAATTAAAAGGGTTTAAAATGTAAAAATATCAATTTTAAGTATTATTAGGCTATTCACTGATATTCCCTTATTAAAATAATTATTGTCCTGCATCAAACAAAATGTTTTGTAGCCATTTAAACATTATAGCAGAGATTATCAAATGGCGGTTTATTCTTATTGGCACTTCTTAAACAAATATCTCTCGTACCAAATTTCTTGCTGCAACTGTGATACCAATAATGAAAGGGCAAATGTCAAACTAAGCCTATGGGAGTATTGTTTCCAATAATAAAAAATTATATAAAAACTGTATGTGTTTCGTTGCATGCCAAATAACTACCGGTATACAGCTATCTGCATCTCCTTGTTAGACTGTTGTGTGGGGAATAAACACCCGAAACTGAAATAAAAAACACAACATTTTTCACACGCATGGACAAACTCCATTCCTTGCAACACCCTAGATATTGGTCAAATTACGCCTCTGCCTGGCAGTTTAAAGCCGCCCTCCAGATGTTGAGGATAGCCAGTGCCGTGTTCTGTGTCCAATGTATTAGGTCTCCCCGGGTCCCGAACCTCGTGGCCGGTAGGGCCGGGATGTGTGGACCGTCCCCGATTATGTTGTTAAGCAGGTCCAGTCGAGCTCTATCTCCCTCAGGGAGACTGGGGGAGTAGGGGATTTTGGGGAGGAAAATGGACGCATTGGGGAACGTTTTGGCGGCCTGTATCCGGAGGCTCTGCACATATCCCAAACTCAAGAATAATACAGGTATAAGTCCCTTCTGTGCCATAAATCTTAGCAAATGGATTCATATTGCTTGTATTTGCAAAAGCAGTCAACAATCATGGTAGAAATGATGTTAAAGCTCTATTTTGGAAGTCCACCATCTTGCAAATATGCACAATAAAGGTCCAGACACACCCAATAATAAAATTAGCTATTCCATTGAGTCTCCCATGGTCAGACACCATGAAATAGACACCAAGTTTGCGTTTCTAGCTCATCTGGTTCAGAAGTTAGAGGCAAAACCTATTTTCTGGGTCCTTACATTATGGCAGCCATATTGTGGCGGCCATATTGGACTTTGTTGTACAAATTGACCGGGTTGTCCATATAGGTTGTGATCCTACTGGGTCATAGATAATATTTCTGGTGGACAACTTTGTATGTCGGGGCAAATGCAGCACACCTTCCTTTGCCCCCTGGGTATACTGTTCTGGGGCTGCTCACTCAGTGCTCTCTCTCTCTCACTCTGCCTCCCTGTATAGTAGACAGAGTTGCAGTAGATTAGAGTTTATCATGATTGATTATGTATGACGTTATAGAGTAGATCATGTATTCATTGATTATATTAATATCTAGGTCTGTACAGTATGATGATACTAATACTTGATAGTCAGGAGTCGAGAGGTCTTCAGAAGGCCTCAGTAACTATTGTTTTGATAAAGCCTATCTTGTTATGGTACAGCTTGTTCCAGAGGCCTTGAAGCCACAGTATAACTCTAGTGTTTGACCATTCTTCTGGGCAGAACTCTTTTACCACTGCCCAGAGTGTTAATTGTACTTCTGTCCATGATATCATGATATATATAAACTTGACCACACCACCACCTAATATACATTGTCTTGTCTCCTCATTTTCTCATGATTATTGATTGATCTGAATTCCACCACAGAGTCATTTCCTTCTTTTATTCTATCAACACTTTTGCTATCAACATGTCCAAGGAGAAGTCTTAACGTTCCTGGATTGCACTATATATGTGACGTTATAGACTGCGAGGACCCAAGCTTCGTCCCTTCTAACAAGGAAACAAAAGACTATTTTTAATGGCGGCAAGCGCCCCGGAGCTCGCGGAGGCCATGGCTGTCCTCCAGAAGGGGAAAAAGAACCAGGATTCGCGGGGCACCCGGGCCATCTAGTCTTTACACGATATATATCACATATATATATATCCCTTCTATTGCAACAAACTTGTCTCTGCTAACGCCAGCATAGCTATTGTGCCTTTTATTTTTTTCACACAAACTAGCACCACCGAGCCAAAACTTAACTGTCGCACACAGGTCTTTCTAAACCAGTTTCCCAAACACTGGCTCGTGGAGACATTTGGGTCTTTGATTTCTTTTTCCTACGTTTAAAAAAAATATATATATTTCTAAACATTTTTCGCCTTGTGATCTTTTAGATCTGCTGTTTGGGTCCCATGTATAATCTGTCTTTTCGGTCAAAAAGTTTGGGAACCACTGTTCTAAACTAGGCTATGACATGATGTCCTTGGTTCATTATCGCCTAAACATTGTTCTACCGTGAGTGATACGTAGTATGCAGTGAAGAAAAGAATATATAGCCTACAATCAGCGATTCTCAACGTCGACTTCACTATGCTTCCATCTGTTTCCCAAACACTGGGTCGGGACCCATTTGTGAGTCGCGGAGACAGTTTTATGGTTCATGGGGTGTTATATTTCATACATTTTTCTACATTATACATAAATACAATGCGGGTGGGGTTGATTGTCTAATGTAGATTAACTTTCTGTAATGTCCGATGCGGCTGCGGTGCGTCCGTGTCTGGATCGTAGTCTTTGATCCGAAATTGTATCGTAAACACGAGCATATTCTGCCATGCTGCTAGTAGGGAGGGAGGGGGGCGGGGGTCTCATGTGGAAACCTCTGTGTTGTTCCTTGGTTCAGTGTGACGCGCTATTCAAATGAGGCTAGGAGTTGGGAGGGGAAGAGTGGAGAGGAACGGAGGGGGGAGGGGGAGGGGTGGAAAAACCCCTCCCCCTGAGCAAACAGAGGCCGTTTTGGTATTGCAGCTGGAGAGCCTCATTTTAGCACAGCTAGTAGAAACTAAAAGGAATGGTCAGGGTGTTTGTTGGGGGTCAAGACCTGTCTAAGACTCAATTTTGAGCATATATTTAAACAAAAAATATAGTTTTAAAAGCATGGTGTAGGCCCTTTAAGAACTAAAAGGCCACCCTAAGTGTGCTCTCCAGTGTGCATAGATTCTTTCTTGACCTATGAACAAATCACAGCTAAGAAAACATTGGTGCATGCCAAATCTGCTTAAAAATCTTCTTAAGAGGGTCTAAGAAGAAATTTCTACGTAAGAACGTTTGTAAGTAAGTTGGTGAATTTGAGTAGTGGCCCATTGTGTAGAAAAGAAAGGCATGCATGTTTGCCTGATACATTACCAGTGCTCCTTATCTTTTCCTTTTCAGCTATATGTACATGTAGATACTAGGGATATGAAAAAATCGACTCATGCTCACCATGACTCAAAAAGTTTTTCAAATGTGAGATGACCGGTGTGTGTGTGTCGGAGACGAGTGCATGTCTGTGTAGTGCATGCATGCATCGCAGATTTGCATGCATGGTCCGCGGACTACTGTTTGAGAAACACTGCTGGACTGGTCTGATGCACGCGTCATAGCTGTGCAGTGTGCACGCTGACTGGATGTGTTTTGTTTACCTCCTGCCAGTGCATGCATGCTTGAAACGAAAGCTCGCTTGTTAATGGCAGCGTCGTCGTTGTTGTGATTTTGTGCGATGATTTTGAAAACACAACACAAAATACACTACTCGTCGTTAATGCGACACACCCGTGGACGCGGTCGGGGAGGGAGAGCGAGGCAGACCAAAGCTCCACATTTGATACACATAGGGCGGCTTGCACCAAGAGGGATTAAATAAATCTTAGTTTAGGGTTAATCAAGGGTTTGTTGATCTAGGTTTTATTTTAAATCGAGGTCTGTTGCACCACTTAAATTTAAGCTTTGCTTAACAAATCTGTGATTAAACCCTTAACCTGTGATTAAAACCATAAACTGTGATTAATTCATGTATTAAATGTCCTCCATTTTGGATTTCGATGTAAACAAACTGGAATATGCTATTCTCTTGAGCCTAATATCATTAGAGTTACTCTTTTATTCACTTCTAGGAGAATGTGGGCAGGCCTATGTTAAGAAGAGCGCCTGCAGCCAAAACAAAGCAAAACAAAAAAATATATATATAACGCTCTGTCATACGACGGTGACGCTCGGACGCTACACAGTGCGGTGCGGCGCAGCGATGCGCGAAGGAAGCAAGAAAAGACACCACAGTTTTGATCACATTCACATTTGAGTCAATTATGAAGCGATTTCGAAAATTAAAACGTCTCCATGTTGCTTGGGGAGTCCACAAGCTTCCATGACAAATGTCTGTATTATGTCCCTGTAAATATTTAAATGTTCGCTAATTTAAAATAGCCGATGTACAGTACTCCAAGGATGTATTGAAGGCAATAATATGATGAGATGTTTGTTTTCAGCTGTGAAACACTGTCCGCAATCTCACAGGAGGGGGACCCCCATTCATGTCAATGGTATGTTTGCATTTAAACCACCTCTACAGCAGGTTTAAAATGAATCCCTTACTGATGTTTAAATCAAAGTTTAAAGTAGTGGTGCAACAGGATTAAAGTAATCCAGGTTTACCGTGAAAATTCAAACCAAGATTAAAAGGATGGTTTAAAACTAAACCTGATTATTGAAAACTAGGTTTAAGGTTTGGTGCAAGCTGATTAAAAGATAAACCTTGATTTAAACCAGTTTAAGGCTTAAACCGTGTTGGTGCAAGCCGGGTGCCAGCCTTGAGTGCTCCAACTACATTCCATGGACTTTGTCACTCCGCTTCTAGTCTCTAGAGAACAGACTCCATGCTAATGCAAGGAAGAGCAATTATTTATTATAATTATTATAAGGGCTTTGATGCAAGTTCTGATGGGTGCAGCTGCATAAGTTGTGTTGCTTAACCCATTTAGGCCTAACCTATAGTTAGGGCTAAATCGGAAATTAGCCTACAAAAACAAATATTGCGCCGTTGTGCTCTCCTCTCAGCTGCTGCTTAGCGGGAAAAAAAGTGAAAAAGGTTGATCGGCATGTCGATCGACTTTTTAACATCCCTAGTAGATACACGACACCATTGTTTTGTGATGAGCAACTGTCAGAAAAGAAATATCACTGATAAAAGGTATATTGATCAGGTCATGTTGATTCTCTGAGTTAACACTTCCCATTCCCTAACTATTCCGGTACTCGAGTCCCTACAGACAGATACTGTACAATACATACCTAACATTTGGACCTACATTGACGCTCAGATATTCTACCTTTAGTTAATAACACATCTCTTCTCTCAGGTAGCTTCAACCAGGCCCTGAAAACTGTGCTCATATTAAGAAAACTCCGACGTTAAAATTAGCTAATGGGCGGGCCGGCCAGCGGACCGTTAGTCACTAAAGTATGGTCTGTAGATCTTCAATAACGCTTAAAATATAAATTTGCTCGCACACCAAAGGGCTACAACATAAAGATAGGCGGAGTCACGTGAAAATACATTGACATTTATTTCACAATCAAAATACATAAAATACTTTACTACACGGAAAGGAAATATATGCACATATATGATATTATATGTGACATATATGAAACATATATGTTGCATATATGCCATATTCAGGGTAATATATGTTCATATATGTGGATATATAGGAACATATATGTGTCATATATGGCTTATATATATCAACATATATGCCATAGTCATGGTCATATATTTGCATATATGTCATACATAATGTCTCATATATAGCTCATATATGTCTGACCTTATGCATATATGTCATATATAATGCCTCATAAATAGCTCATATATGTCTGACTTTTTGCATATATGCCATACATAATGCCTACATCTCACTTTTATTTGCAAAATAATGTGCATATAAGTTTTATATAACACAATTTATCATGCATAGTACTTATTTTCTACTTAATGCAGGTCACCCCGGTTGCTGGGGGGCCGAGTTATGGCCTTTTTAGTGTGCTGCAGTGGCAGGGGTCCACCACTAGGTGGCGGTCTACGAATGGCTATTTCCGCGCCGCCGAGGCGGACGCGTGGATACCGGCCCCGGCTCTCCCGGTCGCTCCTAGGCCGAGTTACGGCATTTTATGTGAACTGCAGTGGAGGGGGTGCTCCACTAGGGGGTGCAATCACTTTTGGATCTGTTCTGGAGCAGCCGGAGTCGGTGGCCCCCCGGGAATTCCCCTTGAGCAGCCCTGTTGGGGTGGTCATTTGACATTTGGTCATTTTTGCACTTTTTGGCAGCTGGAACAGGGGGTCCTGGGAGGGGTGGAGGTTGTGGTTTGCCAGGCAAGGACTGTGTGTGCAAAGTTTGGCATGGGGCAACGGTGGCAGAGATATGAGTTGGGGAAAAGTGTGACGTGACGGACAGCCAGCATTTTCACGTGACGGGACCAACTACATCGGACTCAATGTCAAAAATCAAGTCAGAATAAGTGTATTTTATCTGAAAAAATATATAATTGATGCTGTGTGTTTTTTAATATAAAACTAATATAACATTCCTATGTAAAATAACATCCGGATTTATTAATATAATTATAGGCTATTAATTATATTATTAAAATTATTTATAGTATGTATTATAATTATAATAGTTGTAATAATTATTGTTATTATCATTATCAATCAATTTATTATCTAATATAATCTTTGCATAAGTGTTGTTCATCACATGAGAAACAATGCATTGTTGCATCAGCAGTTACAGGGTTAAGTTCCCAAACTTGGTTAGACCAGTGACATCACACAGTGCTTTGATGTGCCTGCAGAGTGAAACTGGATTGAACCGGTTTGTTTGAATTGCTTTCAGTGACTCACTGCCACTGCCAGTGAGTGTGAATGCAGGCTGAAGGCTTTCTCATGGACTAAATTCTCCTCTCCATCATCTCCTTTTGGTAGGTGAAATTTAAACAATACTTATACCACTGGATAATGTATGTTAAGAATGTTGTCTGTGGTGTTTTTGTCTGTGGTGTTTCCTGAAGGGCCCATGCTAACCAGTAGACAAATACAAAGCTAATGCTAACTGATGCTAAAGTTATTACAGTACATCCTAAAGGAACTGAATGTTCCAACTGTGTTGAATAGCTTATACTATGCCCTTTTGATAGAAGTGGCAGTTTTTTGTTTTGTGTTATCATAGGTGCTTTGCTGTGTACTGTAGTATGTGTGGCTATAAGCTAACATTAGTTAGCAATTGTTCCATGTTAGCAGCATGTGTTGTTTGTAGCTAGCTAGCTAATGTCAATTTGCTAGTTGTTCAATGGTAGCAGAGAGTGTACAAATGGAACCAAACAACCCCTAACAGGTTAATTTGGTTCCATTTGTACACTGTTAGAGTTAAGGGGAGACCTTGACATTTTAATCTGTTAGCCCCCAAAATAATCACATTTGATCTGCATGGGGACCTCCCAAAATATTCACATTTTAACTGGGGACCCTCCACCCACCAAGCACTTGGACTGCAGTGAGCTTGTAGATCTGCTATTTTCACACTGGTTGCCTCTTTCTTATATCAGCTGACAATTTGGCCAATGTTTGACCAGTTTGTATTTAATGTTGTTTACTTTTGATGTTAGATCTTATAGTGGAGCTGATGTTAACACCACTGACACCAGCCAGACAAAATGACACACATCTGACACTCAAAGGAGGCATGTGCTTGATCCATCATCATTTGTCAGGTCATTTCATTTAATTTCTGGAATCAAATTGGTTTAATTAATTGAATGTGTGTGTGTGTGTGTGTGTGTGTGTGTGTGTGTGTGTGTGTGTGTGTGTGTGTGTGTGTGTGTGTGTGTGTGTGTGTGCACACTGTAGGAAGAGTCCTTCAAGGTGTGTTAAAGAGGACTACGCAAATCACTGCCTTGTTTCCATACCTGGCCGATCCCTAGGGCACTTTGGGCTATGTAAGTACATAATACAAGTCTAACTTCCTTACTCCCCCTCCTGGAATTGCTCGAAAAGACAAGAGTGAGATTTCAACTAAATTTCAACACATTTTCTATATGCTGACCCCAACAAGTTGATCGCCACAGATGTCAGACCTGTTGACCTTGATTTTAGCAATTCTCCAGACAAGGGCATGTGTTTAGTTTTTTAAGGAGAAAAAATAAAACACGTTCTTGTTTTTTAGGAGCAGTATTACAATCCAGTAGATGGGAGTGGGTTTCTTGCATGGAGAGTGAAAACACTTCAAAACGAAGCCTCAGGGGGACAAAAGAAGAGAAGAAACACTCAGCCACTGACAGCTATGTGATTTTGATTATAGTTAGAATTTCACAAGTTGAATAATTTTTTAATGTGCATAGGCCTATAGTGCATTTTTGCTACTGTGGTGGGCATCGCAAGGGGGTCCAGTAAAAAGACAAGTGGCCCTCTGGTAAGGTAAGGGGTAAAAACTGTCTTAACGTTTTTGAGAAACTAAACCCAACATCACATTGTAGCAAATCGCGTGGGTGCCCACTAGGCCACTTGTTCCCAAGCAGTGGGTCGGGATCCATATGTGGGTCGCAGACACATTTTTTAACGTCCCTTATATTTGTATAAAAAAGTAGTTAGTGAAAATGGCCTAAACTAGTGAAAACAGCAGATCTACAAGCTCACAATGCGTCGCACCGCATTGTGAGCTTGTAGATCTGCTGTTTTCACTAGCTTGGGTCCTGGGCATAATTTCTCTTGAGCTAATAGTTTGGGAACCACTGCTCCAAGCCATGGCCCATTGGTCAGAACTAGTCCCAAGTCCCAACATACCTTTCTCCTAACCCCTACAAGTACATACCTTTCTCCTAACCCCAACAAGTTGATCGTCACAGATATCAGACCTGTTGACCTTGATTTTAGCAATTCTCCAGACAAGGGCATGTGTTTAGTTTTTTAAGGGGAAAAAATAAAACACGTTCTTGTTTTTTAGGAGCAGTATTACAATCCAGTAGATGGGAGTGGGTTTCTTCAGCTAATGACAGAAACCCAGTGTCTTGAGGGCATCGCACTGATGATGGTCAAGGAGAAGATGAAACAGACCTTCACCCATCGCCAAACAATGGTTCATGACCCAGTGAAGTCCTCTGAAATATTCACCACCTTTACACGATTTCTTGACATTGCAGCTGGTATGTCGCTCTTTAACTGTCTTGCCTTAAAGTCAAACAGAAATGAAAAATGACTTTAAACAGATCACATCCCTGGTCATAGGGTGAACCCATTAAAATGTATGCCATGTTGTCTGTATTCCATCCTGTCTGCAGATACAGGATTTCAGTCTGATGTTTGGTGATGACATCGCTGCAGAAGTGGCCTACTTACTCACTACATGCAGTAAGTCCTTGAACAAAGCTGTGGACTCGCCCAGACAGGCGACCATGTAGATCTGCTTCATAATGCTGAATCCACAACAGAAGAACTGGAAAATGGTACGCTGGAATTAAAGGAATAATACTAATGGAAGAGGGGATGGTTTTGAAACCAAAATGTAAACTGATTTTAGTAAAAATGTCTTTGTTTCCCCCCACCCTTGTATTTTCAGGATGGGACAGTGAGATGTCCTCCATCTTGCCTTATCCACCACATGCCACCCTCACCTCAAGGCCGCAACGAGACCAGGAAAGCTCTCAGCCCGACAAGCCATTGACCACCTTTTGAAGTTTATCTAGGTAAGGTTACAGTTCAATTAAAGTTTTTAAGATGGCTCACTGTACTGTCCCTAATATTCACCCTTAAAACTATACTTTTCTGAAATTATGCGATGACCATGCTCATCTGTAATCAGCGACTGATATGTGTCTGCTTCTAAATCTAAATACTGAATGAAGAAATTCAAAAACTGTCCTGGGTGTTCCCAAAAGCCTGATTAGATGCTAAAATGACAAAAAGTAATTTTGAAATTGAAATATCTCTTTAAGTTACTCTAGACCCCCGGGTGTGTTGTTATAAATATCCCCTACCCTGGCTGGGTCACCCACCATTCACAAAAAATTAAGCATAGTGTTGCAGTTGTCAATTCTGTCAGCTCATTTCTTTGTCTCACTTGAAACTTTACATTTTCTGTTTACTGGAGAGATGGGGAGAGAAGGTTGCCGTTGAACATGACAATCCCTGCTACTGAGAAAATAAATATTCCATAGCAATGGCATAGCAATGACTGTTATCAGAATATAGCGCTATTTAACACTTATTTGTACTCAACCTTTGAATATGTTGGGATTGTCATAATATTTTTTCCTCTTCATTCCAGGCATTGAACACCTGCAAGCTCTACAGGGACTTGTTGAGATGGTTGGGGACATGGAGATGGCAGATCCAATGTGAAAAGTTTAGGTGTTGGCCATTGAGGTGCAAGAGCTATATCCAGGTATGTACAAATGTATAATGGATTTTACATTTTTGATGGTACGATTATAGTCCAGGTAAAAATTTGGGAGGTAGACGAACATGTTCAATATACATTTCACACTACAGTGAGAAGATTAACTATCTTAACTATATCCCATACTACGCTTTGTGATCTGATAGAGCAAGAAAGTTAAGTTTCCTTTAGGCCTGCTTTACACTGGCAGTCAAATCCAGCCTAAATCAGATCTGAGTCACATTCAGATTGGAATCCGATTGGCTTAAATGGTCACATGGAACCAATCAGATTCCAACCCGGATGTGACACAGATCTGATTCAGGCTGGGTTTGGCTGCCAGTGTAAACCAGGCCTAATTAGATCACACAATGGTCTGTTTCCATGGTCCACTTGAAGAGCAGAAACTTTGTGAAATGTGTTAATCATGGAATCTTTGTTCACTGGCTGTGGACTCTGTGTTCTCGTTGGAACAGGTAGCCATTCACCACAGTGCTAAGAAGGACTGCAGTCGCCTGTTCCACCAGCTGTTTGACAAATTCTTCACGACTGAAACTGGAAGGATGCAGTTGTCACAGGGAGGCATGGTGTTGTTCCAGAGCTCGAGGGCAAACATATGCTGGACCCCACCAAAGTGGAAAAGATTCAAAGTAAGTTTATCTTACACTTACACGTTTTGTAAAGTATATTCAGATATACAGTATGATGTCACCATTGCATTGGTTATGTGGGAAATAATGTGTCTGACACATTGTGCAGTAGTTAGTAAAGAAATGCGCTGCCCAGCTTCAACATGATGTTGCAGTGGTGAGAGTCTCTCCCAGTCTAGTCAAATACTTTTTAATGTAATATTGTAACATCCACCACTGACTGAGCAAAGGACCGAACATGGGGAAAACTAGCCCCATATAGAACCTCACTCTCCGCTGCATACCGTTGTGCTCCTCGAGATGAGGTCCTAAGCGGATATCCCTGGGCTGCAGTAGAATGCCTCCATAGGTTCTATCCAAAAAGTAAAGGTAGTATGATTTTCCATCCCGCGGTGCATAACAGTATGCAGCAGAGGTTCTATATGGGCTAGGGGAAAACATGTTTAATGTGCTATTATAGCTAATTTCATCTTCTCTGTCTCCAATCTTACGGTATAGCACCGGAGCTGGATGGAAGGCAGTATCGGTGGAAACATCAAGACTGGTTGGACAACGCTGAGGTGATTCACAGCAAGGGGAAGAGCAGGCTGTTCTTCCTGAGAAGACTGCGATCGTTTTGCCACCAAACATTTTTATTAATGTGGAATAACGTGCTGGGGAGGAACAACTGAGCGAGTGACACCTTCAACTCAACAGACTGGTGAGGAAGGCGGGCTCCGTTGTTGGGTTCTCCTTGTAGGGGGTGGAGGATTAATTGGCCAGGATGCAAATGGCTAGGACGCTGGATATCCTCCCACCCCCTCCACCTTCCTTGGATAGACAGAGGATCCGATAGATTCATCTACCCAGGACGGAGATGTGAGAGACTGGGAAAGTCCTTTGTGAATGTTATACAATGAGAGACACAGCGGTTGGACAACTGTAACTTAACTGGAATAATTGTTACTGACTGTTCCTGTGCGGCTTTGCTGGGAGTCCAGCCCATGTCACCATGTCACTTCTACTTTTTTGCACTGACCAATGGACATTTTGCATTCTCTGTAAGTATGTGCCTGTATGTTAATTACTGCCCACACACACACACACACACACACACACACACACACACACACACACACACACACACACACACACACACACACACACACACACACACACACACACACACACACAATGTGTGGCCATTAATGTGCCAGGCTACAGCAGTCAATATGTCGTCAGTTCAGTTTTCAAATGGAACATACAGTATCAGTGTCAGTTGAGTTCTGCTTGTATGTGAATAAATGCTAATAATGACTTCAAGATTGTGTGTTTTATTTTGTATTCCTGTAGGTATATATAGAGAGTATGGTATGTGTATAATTTAACACATATATGTACATATATGTTGTGCATATATGTGCATATATTCTACATGTATATGTGTACATACCAGTCAAAGGTTTGGACACAGCTTCTCAAACACACATTGAATAGAAGCTGTGTCCAAACCTTTGACTGGTAGGCTATGTGCATATATCTTGCGACCATATATAAACATGTGTGCATATATACATATATGTACATATATGTCTATATGCACACATATATGACATATATGACATATAGGCGGCCATTTTTTTATATGTGGCATATATGTTAGACATATATGCATGCATATATTAAAAACATATATGTTCATATATTTTTCTTCCGTGTGGGTTATTTCATCTGCAGCGATAGAATGGGGACAAGAGTGAAAAAAATACAAAAACCTGACTATCCTCAGTTCTACCTAACTAACACAAGAAAAGAGGCGTAGTGTAAGACAGGTCACAGCTCCCAGGGCACTCTCCCATTTGGAGCAGGAAGTCAACGCATTGCAAAACATGCCTCAACATCATGGCTGTTTTTGGTTGGGCTAATTTCAACTCTCTCTTCCCCTTTCTCTGTAACTAAGTCTATCCGTGAACCTCTGAGAAAATGGTTACACATCCAATGGAGGGACGTACTGGAACTGGCTGGAGATACACTGCATGTAGAGCGATTTTGATCATCTATCTGAATGCGAGAAGTCTCTGCGTGTGTGTCTGTCTGTCTGTCTGTCTGTCTGTGTGTCTGTAATCCGCGTATCTCGAGAACCGTTCGTCCCACCGGCTTCAGATTCGGCACGCGCGTTCCCCGCCGCGGCACGGAGTGCAGTGCCGGGTCTCGACCCGACCCGACGCGCGGTTTTCCCGAACCGGCGCGAAACGTTCGGAATCTCCTTATGCGGGGTTGATTGTTGACATCAGGCTGTTCCGGAGGAAATCGGCGCAATCGCTGACTCATTGTGACATCACTTCATAAAAGGCTCTGACATCACGTACGCCACATGAGTCAACAAAAAATCTCTGAATATCTCCATATATAGCATATATGGGCATAAAATGGACGCAGAATCACAAAGATCTCCATATACGGGCATAAAGGGACACAGACAGACGGATACAGAGATCTCCATAAATGAGCATAAAATGGACGCAAATGGCATATATGGGCATAATATTTACGCAGAAACAAGGTTTTCCCGAACCGGCGCGAAACGTTTGGAATCTCCTTATGCGGGGTTGATTGTTGACATCAGGCTGTTCCGGAGGAAATCGGCGCAAGCGCTGACTCATTGTGACATCACTTCATAAAAGGCTCTGACATCACGTATGCCACATGAGTCAACAAAAAATCTCTGAATATCTCCATATATAGCATATATGGGCATAAAATGGACGCAGAATCACAAAGATCTCCATATACGGGCATAAAGGGACACAGACAGACGGATACAGAGATCTCCATAAATGGGCATAAAATGGACGCAAATGGCATATATGGGCATAAAATTTACGCAGAAACAAGGTTTTCCCGAACCGGCGCGAAACGTTCGGAATCTCCTTATGCGGGGTTGATTGTTGACATCAGGCTGTTCCGGAGGAAATCGGCGCAAGCGCTGACTCATTGTGACATCACTTCATAAAAGGCTCTGACATCACGTACGCCACATGAGTCAGCAAAAAATCTCTGAATATCTCCATATATAGCATATATGGGCATAAAATGGACGCAGAATCACAAAGATCTCCATATACGGGCATAAAGGGACACAGACAGACGGATACAGAGATCTCCATAAATGGGCATAAAATGGACGCAAATGGCATATATGGGCATAAAATTTACGCAGAATCACAAAGATCTCCATATACGGGCATAAAGGGACACAGACAGACAGATACAGAGATCTCCATATATGGGCAATTGGGCATGAAATGGACGCAAATAGACAGATATCTCCATATATGGGCATATATGGGCATAAAATGGACCCAGAACTATATCTGCAGTGATCTCCATATATGGACATAAAATGGACGCTGACAGACAGACAGATAACAGATATCTCCATATATGGGCATAAATTGACACAGGCAAACAGATGGTCAAAACGGGTCCTATGACAACAGGTATAATGGGGTTTGCATTAAAGGGCGGGGCATTCATTCCCTATTTACATCGTTCCCGAGTTGGCCAGGTCGCCGACTAGACGCTGGGCCGCCCGAACTTCTAGTTTCAATAAAACAGGATAAACAAACAATTAAGAAACATTAAGAATGATGGTAGTGTAATGCCTCATTCACACTACAGATATATAGTTGAACGTTTTGCTTGGTAATTCAATGTAATCTCAATGGAAACCAGCTTTAAAGATACAGGACACACAAAGAACAAAGCTTTGAAAGCTTTAAAGCTGGTTTCCATTGAGATTACATTGAATTACCAAGCAAAACGTTCAACTATATATTTGTAGTGTGAATGAGGCATAAGTGATTTGAAGGAGGATATATATATATATATATATATATATATATATATATATATATATATATGTCACGGTTTGTTAGAGAAACAGTACGGTCGAGAAACGGAGCACTCGTGGTGCGGCACGGGGCGGAACAAGCGGTCGCCACAACAACGTCCTCCAGGCGGAGCCGCTCGATTGTCCACGACATTGCAAGCGGCGATAGGCCAGCGGACCTTGGTCCTGCTCTTCGCCCCCGAGCGCCGCAGGCGCGAGTGGCCGCGAAGAGCGGGCCAGGGCCGCGCGGCCCGCGGAGCGCCGCGCGAGTTACGAAGCCGTGGTGAATGCAATCGTTATATTTATGCCCAGGCCGTAAGGCCTGGGCAAGCCCACGATAAACGCTCATAGTAAGCTAATGGCTAAGCTAATGGCTAAGCTAATGGCTAAACACCGCCGAGCTAGGCTAGTAAATAAAGAAAGAGAGTCGCAAACGAGTGACGTCAGCGCCTGCACTAGTGAATGGCTGTCGTCGCCATCTGGTGGTGATTAGTGTGTGGTGAACGACAAAACAAGCGCTCTTACAATGAACGTCCTGAGTTACCCAAACATACTGTAACATATATATATAGCTAGCTGTAATGAATAGTTTCAGAAACGGCCGCGACCCCCAAAATAATCATATTTTAATTGGGGACCCCCCCCATTTTGTATAACGCGGTTCTATTGTGAAAATAGCAGATCTACATGCTCACAACGCCTTGCGTTGTGAGCATGTAGTGTGCAGAAACCCTCTGTACACTTAAACTTCATTCTGTTGAGAGAGAAAACACTGTACTCCACTGCATTTATTTAAAAACTTTAGTTACTTTGTAGATTTGGATTATTATTACAAAACATACATTAACCACTTCCACCCTATACATTTCGGCCATTTGAAAATAGAGGATCTACATGCTCACAAGCTTTTACTCAAGTACATTTTGAATTCTGGTAATCTGGAGTTGTACAGAGTATTTCTGCATTGCAGTACTGATACTTTTACCTAAGTTAAAAGTTTGAGTACTTTTTCCACCACTGATCAGAGGGAGGCGGGGTCACAGTGATAGGACTTATGCTGCATTCACACTGAGAGAAGCCACGCTAATGGTTGGCTTGGTAATTCAATGTAATCTCTATGCAAACCAGCTTTAAAAATGTCCAAGCTTTTTTTTTTCCAGCTTGGAAATTTTAAAAGCTGGTTTGCATAAAGATTACATTGAATTACCAAGCCAACCATTAGCTTGGCTTCTCTAAGTGTGAATGAGGCATGAGCCTTGACTATGATGGCCTCCACTTGTTATCCAATGTTTAGGTGATAACTTATCACCTAAAAGTTGAGGTGATCACCCTTCACCTCGGACTATAATAAAGGGTGGCCTGCAGGTAAGAATATATATATATATATATATATATATATTAAACCTGGGCCGTTATCGGCGTTATCGTGCTGCGTTAACGCAAGACTCTTATCGGCGGTAAAAAAAAATATCGTCGTTAATCGCGGATCAAAGTTGGGCCTGGGAGCTGCATGCGCAATGACATCACACACAGGACACGCTGCTTTGTTTTGTTAGATGCAGCCAACATGTTGTCTTGGCAGAGGCGTTCTAAATTCTGGCTGTATATTTCACAACAATGTGCATGTTAATGTCACACTGTCATTGGCTGCACCTGTGTGCTGTGCTAGTTTTGATAATGAGACGTCAGCTTTCCTAAATTCAGTTGTTATTACTCAAGCTCACTGCATGGACAGACATGTCTGACCGTTCTGTCTCTGAGCTTGAGTGCCCTAAAAACGGTTTTCAAGCCGCCTCCTACCACGTTCTGACTGTCGTGATCGTTGCCGTCACAAAACAAGCAAGCAAAAGTGCTCCGTGTTGTTAAATACTCCCCTATAAATCACTTGTGCAAGAAAAGTGTGTAAATCCGTTGATAGAAGTGCAGCAGCAGCTCCGACCACAAGGAAGCACAAAGTAGCCTACACTGTAAAAAACGTTGTGCCTTCTTCCCACATAGCAAAATAGATCTGGGCCAGTTATGGCCCACATAAACCACTTACAGTTGGCCCACATACCGCAAGGAATGACGGCCCAGAGATGGCCCCATCATGGCTTGCCGGAGCAATTGTTCTGATCACCTCAAAAACGAGACTGAGTACACTGTCAAAAAAATCTTTTAAGAATTATGGTTTTCTTATTATTACCCTTATTATTTTTTTTGAAAATAAATAAATAGCCTACAAATAAAATAAACATGTAGCTGTTAATATTATGGGCTCATTTGGCTGTTTGCAGACAAATACATTTACTGCACCCAGCATTTAGCTTACATTTACTGAGCCTCAGTGCGGCTGCAGAGTTCATGTGCAACTTCTTCCAGAGAGATTGATTGATTGATTGATTGAAGACTTTATTAGAAGTTTGCATAGGAAAAAGTAGTTTCATGACAAACAAGATCAACTAAAAGGAGATCCTAGTAACATTGAATGACAGACGGATAGAACTCCATCATCATACAGATGGGGCCCGCGATTTTCAGGGACGCCACTGATCATTGGCCACTAATTTTGAATGCCTTCGGCAGACTTAAAATTAGCCATTTAATCGTGATTAATCGCGATTAACTCCAGGATTGAGTGCGATTAATCGCGATTAAAAAACATTAATCGTTGCCCACCTCTAATAAATAAATATATATATATATATATATATATATATATATATATATCAGAGGTCGCGCTAGGATTTTTAACAGCCGGTCACCGTGACCGGCATGATTAAAATTTATCGGACATGTGATAAAAAATACCGGACATAATAATTGTAATGCATGGATGACAAGCAGGTGCAAAAACATAGCCAAAAACAACAGTTTAAAGGAGACATCCAGACCAAAACACATATAGGGTTAAATCTGCCTTTTATCATACCCCTTCATACCTGCTTTAGTCGATTTTTTTCATAGCTGCCCCTGTTGCTAGATTTCGGCTGCCCCTGTTGCTAGATTTCGCGGGCTCTCTCATAACTAACACAGTGGATTGTCCTTAGACTAGTGCGGTTATTTCTTTAGCTTCAAAGTTAGTATTTTTTTGATTGATTGTGTTTACACAACGTCCTGAGACCAACCAAACCGCTGTTTTGACCTCACAGGCACCCTTACTTGTCAAACGGCTTCTGCTCTGCACCAGAGCAGGGAGAGGAGAGGCTAGAAAGGGAGGGGAGGGAGGGGTCTGTTTGACAATTAAGGGTAACTGTGAGGTCAAAACAGCGGTTTGGTTGGTCTCAGGACGTTGTATAAACACAATCCAATCAAAAAATACTAACTTTGAAGCTAAAGAAATAACCGCACTAGCCTAAGGACAATCCACTCTGTTAGTTATGAGAGAGCCCGCGAAATCTAGCAACAGGGGCAGCCGAAATCTAGCAACAGGGGCAGCTATGAAAAAAATCGACTAAAGCAGGTATGAAGGGGTATGATAAAAGGCAGATTTAACCCTATATGTGTTTTGGTCTGGATGTCTCCTTTAAGTCCTGTTGTATAATTGGGACTGAAGAATTGAATGTAAAGGAGTAGTAGGCTGTACAAAAAACATACAGCTTCATCTTGCATAAGGGAATTCATTTATATTGGACTATTCTCGCGCTAACCTCGCCTCACCAGGCTTTCTGCTGGGAATTCTCGCGCAGGCTCAGGCTGTGTGTTTGCATGCATACTGCATGGTTTCATAACAAGTTGTTTCTGTTGCATCGAGGCCAACACATGTACAGAATAATGAGAAATAGTCTGAAAGTGGGGTCTGCGCAAATAGGTTGATTGATTAATCTGGCCAGAAAGGAATCAATTATAGACTACTCACTAGTATGGTCGAGTGGTCACAATAGTGCGTCCATGCATCTCTGTTATGCAACTTTGGGAAGGTTGTAAAGGCTTTGGTGGTGATCTTGTACAGTTTCCATAACATCTCCTCATAAAGAACTTCAATCGAGTGTATAATGTTTGTTTTATATGGGTTGTTTGTCCTGCGTGCAACAGCTGCACGTTGCAAGATGACGCTGAAATGGACTGCTGTCTTCTCTCTCCCCCCAGCGCCCCGTTCGCAAATTAATGTATAGGCTAAACTGTTCTGATAATACAACTTGTTTTGGCTGTCCATTCATCATGTATAACTGCGCGCTCGTATTCCAAACCAATGCAGCTCACAGAGTTTAGCGAACATAACAAACCGACAACTAGGGCCAACCCAGCAACAACTATCGTTTCCTGTCTTACCTTCACAATAAAGTGTCTCCCGCTTACCTCCCAATGCAGCTTATTTCACACAGGTTATTATTAACAGGAAAAAGTGTAGCTTAACCCGTGTGTTTTTGTGCAACCAAACGTGCATGTGAGAGAGAGTGATGAGGGAGAGAGAGAGAGAGAGACATTGAGAAAGAGAGAGAGAGAGAGAGAGAGGGATTCGCGGTAATATTAATGAACTGCCGTGTCATTTTCAATCGGTCCTTATGTCCGATGAGGTTTATATTTTCCGGTCTTTGTCATTTAAAATCGGTCAAATCCGGCAATTCCCGGTCTAACGCAATCTCTGATATATATATATATATATAATTTCTGAGCATATATGTTTGCTGTGTTAACACTTAAAACAAATTGAAAAAATTAAGGATTGAGCAAATAAAGAGCTACAGAGGCCTCTGACAGGATCAGTATGAATATCTATAATATTTATTCTTTCCTATCCATACAGGTTGTTTAATTTGATCCTCCCAGTGACATTTTATAGTAGGCTAAAATGTTTTCCCCCCTTGGTGTGAATGAACTGGTGTCGTTCAGTGGTGAAAGTGGTTTGAAATTCTTGCCGGAACTGTCATAAATTGTCAAAAAATTTGGGAGGCTCTAATCCCCCAAAACCCTTGAAATGCATAGAAAACTGCATTTTGGGAGGCCCACCTGCTGCCCTTCTATAATAAGCCTCTTCATATTGTTCATTGTTCCATACAGAAGGGTAAGCATATATATATATATATATATATTATTATATTGTTATATATATTATTATTAATATTATTATAAAGTGTAAAAAACATCACAAGGATGCAACTGGGACGTATCATCAGTGATGTAGCCTGGGGTCGACGGGTGTTTCGGGTCTCGCAACATCATACACCCTCGCCCAGGTGACCCAGCCGGGGTTGATCAAGTCCCGACCTACGTCCCAGTAGCTATCCACGATCAGTCCTATTAGGGAAAGACAGGGTCACTCAATGTGCTGCACCGGAACTACTCTGCCGGGATTGGGGGTACCATTCTGGCGCGTGGAAGAACTAGGCTCTATGGGTTGACTCCTGGCCGGGCTCCTCCTACGTCTCACCAGGTCCTCCCCTGCTCTCACCAGGTTCAGAACCTGTGCGTTGCACCAGACCCCAATCCAAACATTCCATTCAGCTGCTGCAGTTGAATGGCCCTCCTAAAGGCCTCACCGTGGATTTGTTGGGCTTCTTCCTCACGGAAGACACATGCTGGGGTGCTAACCCAACCTGCTCCCGGGTGCCGTCTAAAACAGTTATCTAAAGTAACTAAGTACATTTACTAAAGTACTGTATTTAAGTACAGGTTTTAAGTATAGCCTAGCCTACTTTACTGGAGTATTTCCAATACTTTTAATTCTACTCCACTACTTCTCCCATTCCCAGATGCAGAATAGAATCATTTTGGTCTATTCTGCATTTATGTCCGCATGCAGGCACAGACACGAGTCCTCCTTGAGATGGGATTTATGGCTCTTTGAAGTGAGCCGGATCTCTGGGATCCGTTCCTTTCAAAGAGCCGTTCAAAAGACGTAGGCCTACATTATGATACTTCTACTCAAGTAGCCTACATTAACATTCCGAACTTCTACTTGATTGCAGTATTGATATTTCTACTTATGTAAAGAAATTGAGTACTTTTCCCACCACTGTACATTAGAAAGGAACGGCTCCCTACTGTGAACCGAATCCTATCGTTCATTTCAAAGAGCCGTTCAAAAGACTCGATTTGTTCGCGAACGTCCCACCTCTACCGGCTCCGTGTCAAACAAACACTGAAACGCAAACAGACTGGATCACACTGACCTACACAAACCGACGGTAATAATATAGAAGCACTTCATCAGAAAATATAACTAGTAACACTTGTGTAGGCTACTGTATGTTAATCTGACTTTAGTATAGGCTATTGTTTTCTTCCTGGACGTGCGTTTGTGGCTGGTTATTTAACATGGGATTTTGACAGCTGGCTTCTCCTCTTCTTAACGGAACGCCGTTCCGCCCCAAAATGTTTTAACGGCTCACTTTCACCACTGGTGTCATTTTAAATTACTACAACAACTGACACTTGTGTCACAACGTGTACTGTACACTGGATTTGTTTTCCTCCTGTGTTATGTGGATGGATATACTGGTGTGCCTTCAGACTACTTGACACACTGAAAAACGTGTTACACTGGTGACGTCAATAAGGTTTTTCTCAACTCTGGACAGACACGCTGGTGGCGCCTCAGATTAGATGAATGATTGAAACTCTTGTCACAGTGTTTACAGTTAAAAGGTTTTTCTCCAGTGTGGGTACGCTGGTGTATCTTCAGGCTAGATGAATGATTGAAACTCTTGTCACAATGTTTACAGTTAAAAGGTTTTTCTCCGTTGTGGGTACGCTGGTGTATCTTCAGTTTACTTGACTCACTGAAACTCTTGTCACAATGTTTACAGTGAAAAGGTTTTTCCCCGGTGTGAACATGCTGGTGGCATTTCAGGCTAGATGAATGATTGAAACTCTTGTCACAATCTTTACAGTGAAAAGGTTTTTCTCCAGTGTGAACACGTTGGTGGCTCTTCAGGTTAGATGACTGATTGAAACTATTGTCACAATGTTCACAATGAAATGTTTTTGCTCCAGTGTGAATATGCTGGTGTCTCTTCAGCTGACTTGAAAAACTGAAACTCTTGTCACAATGTTCACAGTGGTAAGGTTTTTCTCCAGTGTGGACACGTTGGTGGTTCTTCAGGTTACCCGAGTCACTGAAACTCTTGTCACAATGTTCACAGTGAAAAGGTTTTTCTCCAGTGTGAACATGCTGGTGGCTTTTCAGTGTAGATGAGTTATTGAAACTCTTGTCACAATATTTACATTTAAAAGGTTTTTCTCCAGTGTGGACACGCTGGTGTCTCTTCAGGCAAGATGAATAACTGAAACTCTTGTCACAATGTTTACAGTTAACAGGTTTTTCTCCAGTGTCTCCTGAGAGAGAGAGAGAGAGAGAGAGAGAGAGAGAGAGAGAGAGAGAGAGAGAGAGAGAGAAGTAGGGACAGAGGGGAGAGAGAGAGGAAGAGAGAAGGGGACAGGCAGGTTAAAAACTAGTAATTATAAAATGAGGAACAATTACGGCTTCCCTGTTAATATTTCTGATTTAATTATATTTGTCATCAACCCCTTTTATTCCAACTCCCAGTTTCTTTTCCCCACACATGTAAGTCCTGTCCCTGTTACGGGGACAGGATCCGGAGATCGGAGATCGGGCCCGATCACGTGATTTTCAAAAGATTGGAATTTTATGAAAGGTATAAGCTGATTAGATTTATTTTCGTTTTGTTTTGATCCAATGCTGTACTAAGTGAACAAAATAATCTATATGCATGTTGGATAGTGTAGATACTGTTTTTAAATACAATACAATAACTTAAGGAACAACTTGAATGCGTTCTTTCTTTTATTTTTCCTTAATACATTTCCAAAAGATCGGATTGGGAAAAATTGGTATCGTCAGATACTCAAAATCAAATCGATCGGAAGCAAAAAAACGTGACCGGGACATCCCTAGTTTTTAACACTGACTGACCTCCTCTGGTCTCCTCCCAATCGTCACGGTCTTCAGTGACTTCAGAGTCAGATTCAAGCTCCACTTCAACTCCAGCACAGTGCGAAGAGACGTCTTCATCGTCGGCCTCACTTTTCACTGCTGGTAATGTTGACGTTGACCCATCAGGCTCCTCTGGTCTTTGAAGTATCTCCTCCTGTTCCTCTTTAATGTGTGGAGGCTCTGGTTCGTCCTGTTCCTCTTTAATGTGTGGAGGCTCTGGTTCCTCCTGTTCCTCTTTAATGTGTGGAGGCTCTGGTTCCTCCTGTTCCTCTTTAATGTGTGGAGGCTCTGGTTCCTCCTGTTCCTCTTTAATGTGTGGAGGCTCTGGTTCCTCCTGTTCCTCTTTAATGTGTGGAGGCTCTGGTTCCTCCTGTTCCTCTTTAATGTGTGGAGGCTCTGGTTCCTCCTGGAGCAGACTGGAGCTCCTCTCCTGTTCAGGAGGATCCTCCTCTTTACACACAACCATGTGCAGGATGTCTAGGAGCAGAAAAATAACAATAGTGAACACTGGATTCCTGAAGTGTAAATACTGTAAACATAATCCATCCTCCATGTTCAATGTATAAATTGGTGTATCACCTACTTAAAGGACGACTTCACCACTTTTCAACCTATCTTCATATAATTATTGTTCACTATTGTTCATGATAAAATAGCATATATTTTTGAGCGGTGCAAACCGCTCCTATATTTCACTTTGTAGCGTGTTTAGCTAAAACATTTTAGCACGGAACGATGGGTTTTGCGATGGGACAAAAGTGTATATTTTCAAGGTAAAAATGGTCGCATCTTCTAGCTGTCAATCACTTAACATATGAAAACAGCAGACAATTTGTATCAAGTGTTAATCTTGCAGTTGTATTTATATATATATATATATATTTATATAATAAAGATTCAGCAACTCAAAGTTCTATTTCATGACTAAAATATAGTTCATTACAATCAAGCTGTGAAAAGCACTCAAAGCCACAATGCTGTGTTTTTCCACCTTCCCAGCTGGCAGATGTAGCCTACTTACTGCCCAGGGACCCAATGTGTTTGCTCAAATACTGTTTTGGGGGCTTGTTTGCTGCCTCCTAAATAACAACAGATATAAAATGTACACAGGGACCCCTGCAGCATTCATTAGCTTGTATTCATTTAACTCCAGAGTGTACAACTGGAACCAAATGGACATGTAAGGGACCATTTGGTTCCATTTTGTACACTCAGGTATGCAAAAACACCCAAAACGTCTCTGGCTATGCGTCTGGAAGGGATAGCGTGTTGTCTTTGCAGGCTTTTGTTGTCTTTGCAGGCTTGGCCTTCGGGCAAATCATACAGCATAGAACAGAGTTTGTATTTGCATACGGTACTGTACAAGTCGGGTCAAAGTTTAAATTGTGTGTACCGTGTGTTCCGGACTATAAGGCACACTTAAAAGCCTTTAATTTTCAAAAAAAACTACAGTGCGCCTTATAGTCCAGTGCGCCTTATATGGATCATACATTGACATTCCCTTTAGCACAGCTCCATCTGTTGGATGCATAACGCAATGGTAGCGTCTATTATGTGCGCCTTATAGTCCGGTGCGCCTTATATATGAAAACAGTTCGAAAATAGACCATTTATTGACAGTGCAAGTGCGCCTTATAGTCCGGTGCGCCTTATAGTCCGGAAAATACAGTAAATGATTTTTATGCTGTGGCTCTGTACGTCTAGACATAGGTCTGTTTATCAGCATCTGTCTGTAAAATATAGTGCAGTCTTTAGTATTGCATTCGCACAAAGGAGATGTGATTTTGAGACAAACTAGTTTAACAATTAATTTTGAGATGTATTTTAATGATAGAGACATTTTAGTAATAGTTTGCATTATTATTATCATTCTCAAGATATTTTTGCAATGGTTAGTATACAGTGAAAAATGAGATGAGATTATTGACAGTTCTACAACATAACAATGACAGAAAGAAAGATCAGGTGAAACTTACCGAGTGGATGGTCTTCAGGTTCCTCCTGCTTAATAGAAATGTCCCTGGCTGAGTCTGGAGAGTTCATCTTCTGCTCCAGTCTGGACTGATCTGAAATGAAGACTTTAACCCTCGGGTGACTGAAAAAAGAAATCACTTCCACTCTGACTGCATTTATCAGTCAAATTGACAGGTAAATTCTCTCCCTTTTGGCCCAGAAGAGCAACACCTCCTCCCCTGCTGCCAGCAGGGGTTCTATATTGTCTTCCAAATGTGAATTAGCATTTCAATTGACCTCTCAAATGGGGAGTGCAAAGGTGTGAAATTCTCTTCTTGCTTCTGGGAGGGGGAGGAACGGGTGAGACCTGTCTTTATGACCGATAACTAACAGTCAGAGTGGTATAATGGTATATTATTTCATACTTAGGAAACGTTTCAGAAGGGGGAAAAAACGAGAACATATGTCGAGTATTTAGGAAAAGTCATGGAAGGGGAAATTTCAGAGACCTTCACGGGGAGTTATTGCACTTTGCAATCTCAAAATCAGTCAAAAATACCTGTTAGTCACCCGTGTGTTAAAGGACAACTCCAGACTAAATAACATCTAGGCTCATTTTCCTACTTATATTGATCCCAAATGACTGTCGACGGGTTCTATTCGGCAGCAATGCCCTTGTCCAGTTTCCTCAGCAGAACCCAGCAGCCCTCATAGCATAGAGTGGAGCCCATAAGCCTATCGCTTTTACACTTTCTTTTTCGTAATCAATCTGTTATTCTAGGTCACACTGCCACCTATAGGTGGTGACCACAAAACACTTTTACTGCAAAGGAAGACATACTTCACAAAAAATATGGAGGAAAGGGAGAGCACATGAAACTTACTGAGATGTGGTTGGTCTTCAGATTCCTCCTGTTTAACAGAAATGTCCTCATGTTCCTCTAGTTTAATAGAAATGTCCCTGGCGGAGTCTGGAGAGTTCATCTTCACCTGCAGTCTGGACTCCATAGACTGTTCTGAAATGAAGCAATAGCATAACGACTTTAATGCCTGAGAGTAGAGACCCAGTGGTGTCAAGAATAACAGTAATATGTTTAGACGCTAAAGGCAAAATGTCCTGAGTAGGGATGGCCAACGGTTAACCGTTACCGGTAAGAAATTGGTTACCGGTAAGCACTAACGGTCAATTTTGACCGATAAAAAAGAAAAGAAAAAGGAAATCAACCCATGTGTCACACCAAAAGCCCCGTACACCAATATCTACGCAACATCAAGTCATCAACCATACAACTATATATATATACGCGCTGTGGTCACACATTTCTGGGACACCAATATCTGTGTAACATCCATGCATTCACGCAACTGGGAGTGTGCGACGCTGCTTGATTTTGGAGTCGTACACGCTGACTTGTTCAACAAATGCTCCGTCGTCGATTGGATTTTACAAAACAGACCCCCGTCAGCGTCACATTGAATCCCGTTAAGAAGAGCTTAAAACACAACTTTCTAATGTTACATGTTGACGACGTGAGGAACGCTAAAGTCGTCTTGGTTACAGAGAGTAGCCTAGGATATGCGAAAATAACACAGCTCAGAGTCGCAAATTCAATGATCGCTGCATCAGCACACACAAAACACGGTCGAGAGAGAAGAAAATGAATGAAATGGACATCACGTTTAGCCGATTCAACCATTCCAAATGTCATACGATTGAAAGTTATTGCTCTACATGCGAGCATCTCGTTGCTGCTGTTTTTAGGCGAGAGCCAGGGAGTGCACAGAATTTTAGAGAGGCATGGGCTGAAGGGCCTTTTGGTGGACAATTCTGTTGATAAAAGTTAAGGGCTCCAGCCCCCTTTGCTGTATGTGCGCACGTGCCTGGCGGAAGCGCATCACATTACAGATTGATCATTTCAATCCCACGGTTTCTTTGCAAAAACACATTTCTTTTAGAAAACATTTGTATTCTTGTTTCTCCTAGTTTTATTGTTTGTAATGTGTAAATATGGCACTTTATTATGGGGAAAACGGGTGTATTTTCCTTTTTTTTTTAAATCACAAACACATTTCCTTAACGGTTAACGGTTAATTGTGGGCTCGCCTGGAAGGCGAGCACACGTATGTTATCTTCATTATTTATCTATCAGTCAGTCAGTCAGTCAGTATCTCCTCAAAACTTTGGCGCGATTCATCTCCTAAACGCTTAAACCTTTCAACACCATTCAAATTTTTATGTGTTCAGCTTACTGAGGACAAGTGTGCGTGTATTTTTCATTTTGAAATGTTTTGTAGTTTTAGAGAAATTTAACTTTAAAAGAATCAAGTTTTAGTTTTCATCCCGGGCGATGGGATGTAAATCCCATAGCCATATATCCTAGAGCCCGCAGGGACAGTCAGCCATACACACACACACACACACACACAGTCCCCGACTAAGGATTTGTATAGTCGACTATGATTTCAGTCATTGTGTTGATAGTCGAATATTAGTCGACTATGGCCCGTTTTTTTAAATTATTATTATTATTTTATTTTTCGTTTTTTTTTTTTTTTTTTATATCTCTAAAATAAATAAACTAAATAATATAAGGCGAATTAAATAACAAAATACTAAAATAAGTAGGCCTATAGCAGGTGTAAAGTTTATTCACTTAGAAGCTAAAGCCCCAGACTCCGATGTCTGTGTGTAACAGCCATGCAACTACTGTATAGGCGATGCGGTCGCCGGTCACACATTTCTATAGGACACCAATATCTGTGTAACATACATGCATCTATTCACGAGACGCTGGCACGCTGCACAGCCTGCGCTGAGCCTGACAGAGAGACAGCGATTGGATTTTACAAAACACTTCCGTGCACGTTTGCGTTGCTTTTGGGAGTATGGACATTACATAAGGGACTTAAACTTTTATCAAGTGATGATGTTGCTCGGTGTGGAGTGGTAGGTCATAGCCAGATCATGCATCTTTCTGTAGTTTTGTCCTCTACTTGTTCAAAGTGACGGAGCCACACACACACACACACACACACACACACACACACACACACACACACACACACACACACACACACACACACACACACACACACACACACACACACACACACACACACACAGGTCCCCCCTCTTTCTTCCCAGGCTTTAAACAGCCATAACTTCAGTTCCCAACATGCTACTGGTCTCGAACTTTTGTTGTTTGTTTACCCGTCCACATTATATTTTAATTTTATTTTGATTTAATTGTCCATACCGTTAAAGGACCAGGTCACCTCTGGGACAACCAGATCTTATTTTATTGTTGTGTGGGACACGATCAACACAATCCTGTAATTTCTTGTGTTCAATCTGTGTTTTTAGATATTTTAGTATTTCAGCATGCTACAACTGGTCATATGATGCTTTGTAGCATGATATTGCATCATCTCATGCATCATATGATGCAAAATGCATCATATGACCAGTTGTAGCATACTGAAATACTAAAATATCTAAAAACACAGATTGAACACAAAAAATAACTCAACATTGTGTTGATCGTGTCCCCACACAACAATAAAATAAGATCTGGTTGTCCCAAAGGTGACCTGGTCCTTTAAGTTCATGTAATAACACTGCTTGTCTACATTGTATTTGCATTACCATTTTACGTCAGTAAAATGAAAGAGAGCATTGCCTGGGAACTTGACACTTTTACTATTATTGTTTTGGGTTGGAAGCGAGCCCACACTGTTTCGAAGGAACAGTTTTTCTAGTTAACTGATAAGGCCTTTCGGTTATCGGTTAAGAAAAAATCTCCATTTGGCCATCCCTAGTCCTGAGCCCAACTCTCCAACATATGAATCTTCAGGCGGCAGAATGGCGGTTAGATGATCTTCCAGAGCTCAGTCCGGAAGCGCTTGTCAAAATGTCACAAGACTGGTGGTCTGACGAACCTCCAGAGCTTGGTCTGGACGTGATTGACCAAATTGTTAAAAGATATTTTCAAACGGAGGATAAAGGAAAATCCTCAGAAGAAATAGAGCCTGCACAAGTTCCAGAGGAACCAGTTGTTGTCACAGAGGAACCAGCACTAGCAGAACCCCCAGTGGACAAGTCCCCAGTTGTAACAGAGCCTGCTGCTCCAGCACCAGAGAGCCCACATCTGCGAACACCGGAGTGCATTTTACAAGAAGACATGGATCTTTTGAAGCTGGTTGACGAGGATGGACTGGCAGTGTTCTGCCCTTGCTGCTTTGGGCGCAGAAAGAGGGAGCAGTCGCCACCCTTAGCCAAGCCAGGCACCATTGAGGATCTGGAAGAGATGAAGAAGCAGCAGAGCAAGCTGTTGGTCATAAAGATGAGAGAGGCCAAAGAGAAGCTGGAAAACGTGTATGCGTCCGATTGTAAAAAACTGGAAGAGATGGAGAAGCAGGAGAGGGAGCTGTTGGACATAAAGATCAGAGAGGCCAGAGAGAAGCTGGAAACCGAGATGTTGGAGTCTGACAAGCATGAGCACCAGCTGAAACAAGATCTGCTTGGTTCCAAGATCAAGCTGGTTGACGAGGATGGACTGGCAGTGTTCTGCCCTTGCTGCTTTGGGCGCAGGCACAAGGAGAAGCGCAGTCGTCAGGAGGATGAGTGGATGAGTTACAGGGATCAGGAGATCAACAATCAGGAACACTCGTTCAAGAAGAATCTCCTGAAGGAGAAAGGATACCTCATTAAAAAAATGACAGGAGACGGAGCGTGTCTGTTCAGAGCTGTCGCTGACCAGCTGTATTCGAATCAGGAGGAGCATATAGTGGTTAGGAAAGACTGTATGGACTACCTGGAGGAGAACAAAGATGATTTCCTCGGGTTTGTGGAGGGGGACTTCGACACTCACATCAAGCACATGAGGAAAAAACACAGCGAAGGGGCCCTCGTCGAGATCCAGGTCATGGCGACGATGTACAACAGACCCGTGGAGATCTACAAGATAGATGATACGACTCCAGATGACATTTCAGAGCCAGATTACATTCCAGTTCAAGGGCCAAACAGCACCATCCAGAACAACAACGAGCCAATCAGAGTCAGCTACCACAACAAAAACCACTACAACTCTGTGGTCAAATCGGAGGCACAAGTAAAAACCCAGTCCTTTGAGAAGCTGGACAAGGGAAAAGGAAGTTGATTTGGTATTGGAAAGCCACAACTGAAAAAGGAGAAAACAAAAGGAGATCGGGGTATGTAACAGACACTGAAAAAACGTATAGGAAAACGGCATATTTTTCGTGTTTGTCACTGCTAAGCTCTTATTGGTGACCTGTTTACTGCACTGCCGTCCGTTTTTATCCTTTTGTCACCGCTGGACTTTTATTGGTGATACGTTTTCTACAGTCCATTATAATTTTTGTATGTCACTCACTGCTGGACTTTTATCTGTGACGTACCTTTTGCTTAGCCACTGCCGTTTTATTTTTGACCGTTCACTTTTTGCACTGTAAGTGAGCTGCACCGCACTTTATTGTGTGGTGGTTAATGTTAAAAGTAATTAAAACTCACGCTATAGTCCAGGGGCAACGGTGTGCTGCAAGTGCAACAAGAAAAAGGAACACAAATTGTATGGAGAAGACAGCATGGCTTTGCACATAGAAGTGATTGACAAACTATCAGAAGACTGGTGGTCAGACAACCCTCCAGAGCTCAGTCCCGAAGTGATTGAGAAAATGTCAGAATGGTGGGATTCTGATGAACCGAGTCCAGATCTCAGTGACTGGTCAGATGATGTAAGAGCCATTTGAGCCACATTGCTTATTTAATTGATGATGTCACTGATTGCCTGATTGCCTATCTATTTAACCCTGCCCCTAACCAGCCTCAGGTGGTGTTGATGGCGAGGCAAACAGTTTTCCAACTGTGTCTCATGAGCTGTGTCTGTATTCTTGCCTTGCTGTGTAAAGATTGATTATTTCTTTATTTGTTGCTGAAGTATAGGACCGAAGTTACAGATAATAAATATAATTTCTTTAACCCAATGACAACGTTTTGGACAACAGATTTATTGAGCACACGTTTTAACATCACCCTGGCCATCAGCATCCAGTAGCACCCAAGTATTGGACTTGGGCACTACATTTAGTTGGAAAACTGCCTCGTTCCAGCGGTGATTCGTATTGGAAAACGAATCAAAACCAGCGGGGCTCGTTTGGACACACGGACAGGCCGTGTGTTTGATGTGGAGTGGCAGTGGACTGATTGTTTGTGACCCGGAGCCGGAGCCATTGGGGCTCACATCGGCAGCGATCCTCTGTCAGAAAGGTCTGCTGTTTTTGGATGCGATCAACTGGGAGCTATAGGGGCTCACTGGGGTGTCGCCAGCAGCCAGCAGAGATCACCTGGACCGGGACAACACAGCAGTATGTTCAGCAGAGTAGCGCTCTCAAACCGATCCACACCACAAAAAGTTTTAAGAACAAAAGAATCTCCTACACAACAACAATCCCTACAACATCCCGTTTGTATTCTACATATGGCCATGCATTGGAGCGATGTCCAGAACTGGGGGAAAGGGGCACCAAGACTCTGGACTTCTATAGGAGAAGGGCCTGTGTTTGTTGGTTGCCTGTGCATAGGGCACCGAAGCCAGAACTGTGACAAGTGCATTGGGCGCATACTTCACTGCAATATTCCCAGTGTCCTACATATGGATGGAGAGTAATTAGGAAATGGGGATTGGAGATATTGAACTGCAAAATAAGACCAGAGCACTATATCAACTTGTGGTCACACAGGCCAGAGATGACAACAATGACATTCTTCAGATCTTGCCTGAACCATGACTGTGCTGTTCTGAAGAGTTGAACAAGTTGAACAAAATCTGCCTTTTTATGGGAAGTAGCATCTAAAAGCAATTTGAGTTTGTTTTTGTAATGATGAATTCTGCAATTGAATATTGACTGAGTAAATGTAGTGCCCAAGTCCAATACTTGGGTGCTACTGGATGCTGATGGCCAGGGTGATGTTAAAACGTCTGCTCAATAAATCTGTTGTCCAAAACGTTGTCATTGGGTTAAAGAAATTATATTTATTATCTGTAACTTCGGTCCTATACTTCAGCAACAAATAAAGAAATAATCAAACTTTACACAGCAAGGCAAGAATACAGACACAGCTCATGAGACACAGTTGGAAAACTGTTTGCCTCGCCATCAACACCACCTGAGGCTGGTTAGGGGCAGGGTTAAATAGATAGGCAATCAGGCAATCAGTGACATCATCAATTAAATAAGCAATGTGGCTCAAATGGCTCTTACACCCGCCCCCAATTGCTACTGGCGGGAGACAGAGCAATTCAAAAAAATAAATTACAAAGCCATTGAACAAAAAAATCTAAATACAAAGAACCTTGCAGGTATAACTCAGTCAATATTCAATTGCAGAATTCATCATTACAAAAACAAACTCAAATTGCTTTTAGATGCTACTTCCCATAAAAAGGCAGATTTTGTTCAACTTGTTCAACTCTTCAGAACAGCACAGTCATGGTTCAGGCAAGATCTGAAGAATGTCATTGTTGTCATCTCTGGCCTGTGTGACCACACGTTGATATAGTGCTCTGGTCTTATTTTGCAGTTCAATATCTCCAATCCCCATTTCCTAATTACTCTCCATCCATATGTAGGACACTGGGAATATTGCAGTGAAGTATGCGCCCAATGCACTTGTCACAGTTCTGGCTTCGGTGCCCTATGCACAGGCAACCAACAAACACAGCCTTCTCCTATAGAAGTCCAGAGTCTTGGTGCCCCTTTCCCCCAGTTCTGGACATCGCTCCAATGCATGGCCATATGTAGAATACAAACGGGATGTTGTAGGGATTGTTGTTGTGTAGGAGATTCTTTTGTTCTTAAAACTTTTTGTGGTGTGGATCGGTTTGAGAGCGCTGCTCTGCTGAACATACCATGTATTACCGTTTTCTTGTTTATGGCTTCTTACATGTATTTTTTGTAATTGTTCATATAATGCCCAATTAGGGGGGAGTGTAAAGGCCATTGCACTGTTTTGTATGTTAGACTATTGCTATTATTTTCATTATTATAGTTGTGATTATTTGGCATTATTTAGCTTAATTAGTTCTATTTGTTTCACATATTATTGGTTAATTAGTTTGTACACCAAGGGCACGCCTCTCCCAGGCCTAGTTGATTGACTGGCAGCAAAGGGTATAAGTAGGCCTGGGTAACGAGGGAAGGGCATGCACCTGGGTGGACAAACGGTTTTTACCAGCACAGAGTGACCAGAGACAGAGAACAATGCCACTGTTGTTTGTACCAATATGCACTTTGAGGAACAAGTAAAAGTAAAGTATGCAAACTAAATATGAAGCTGTGGATATTGCTTTCTTTCGCCTGTCTGCGTACAACTAACAGTCTGGGTGCATCAGTGGGGTTTTGGAAGTTTATTTGGAGCCGATGAAACTGCACTTTCAATTGTCTTTGAGGATGTTGAGAGACTAAATTGCATTGCTGAAGAAGTTACAGGACTACTGTGAGACCAGAAAATAAGAAAAGTGTACCGGTGATGACCGGTGGGAAGAACATTTAAAATAAATTAAAAAGTGTGCTTTCCCTAATTATAGTTCTTAGATTAGATGTAAAGACGGCAGAAAACAGTATCAGCAAGTCAGCCTGATTAGAAGAATTCTGGAATATGTATCGGCCAAGAGTATTGCAATCCTTGCATCTCTAGTAAATAAGACAGTACATACCTATCCTGTACAACTTCACTACAGGTTGCATCCTTGCAGCAGACAATCCATGTCCCTCATCCATCTCTCGCTGTTCCTCAGACAACGTTGAATATCTTTTGGAGGTGATTTCTCTCGATACTGTAGACCTCTCCTTGTGGTGGTCTGTGGAAATAGCCAGTAGAAAGAACTTGTAATTATCATTCAGCAACCTTACATACAGAAAACATCACTAACTCCCACAAACCACCACTGGCGTGTATATTTCTTTGGCTGGGGAAGCAGGTAAACTAACCAACAACACAACTCTGGTGGAGTAATTATTAGTTAATCTCCTTATTATGATTGCCAAAGGGACGTACGCGCTGCAGTGTAGCTCATGATGAGAGGCAACGCAGAGAAAATTGCTTCGCTAGTTTAGACAAAACCCAGAAAAAGGATCACATTATGGACACAAATAGTAAACATACTTTTAGGATCAGCCCTCCTCTTTTCGGCCAGCCATTCCTCCACCGAGAGGTGTCCAGTCCGGGAGCAGTAGTGCTCACCTCTGTAGATACTGTGACCGTACTCTTTAGTTTTGGGCATGCCACACTTGGAGCAGTTAAACCTCTCCTTGATCAGGGGGTCTTTCACAAAAGCACCCGCCTCCCGTGCCTTCTGCACCTTTTCCTGCCTCTTCTTCCTACGGTAGAAGGTGGAGTGTGCTGAACATTTAGAGATGGCACCACTGGAGGAGGCAGAGTCATAGGCAGAGGTGACAGTAGTCGGCGGGGCGGAGGCGAGGGTACGGGACGGGGCAGAGGTACTTTTAGGATTAGCCCTCCCCTTTTCGGCCAGCCATTCCTCCACCGAGAGGTGTCCACTCCGGGAGCAGTAGTGCTCACCTCTGTAGATACTGTGACCATACTCTTTAGTTTTGGGCATGCCACACTTGGAGCAGTTAAAGCTCTCCTTGATCAGGGGGTCTTTCACAAAAGCACCCGCCTCCCGTGCCTTCTGCACCTTTTCCTGCCTCTTCTTCCTGTGGTAGAAGGTTGAGTGTGCTGAACATTTAGAGATGGCACCACTGGAGGAGGCAGAGTCATAGGCAGAGGTGACAGTAGTCGGCAGGGCGGAGGCGAGGGTATGGGACGGGGCAGAGGTGACAGTAGTCGGCGAGGGGAGATGCAAGGGTACTGGACGGGGCAGAAGTGTCCGCAGAGGAGGAAGGCTCGGGTGTGTGCAGGGCAGAGGAGGAAGAGGCAGCAGCAGTGTGCCTTCTTCTGCCGACAGCCAGACCAGAGGCATCCTCAGGAAGAGGGAACTGAAAGGGCTGGTCTCGCTGCACTGCCTCCTGCTGCAGCTCCCTCGCTGGTGGAAGGGCTTCAGCAGCAGTGATCTCAGCGCCAGGCCCCGGGCACGGCTATGGTGATGACGTCCTTGCTCATCTCATCCTCCCTCTTGTTATGCCTGATGGAAATGAGTAATTCATCAATACATTCAAATCATGCTTCACTTGCTAAGATTCTTGCTGTCACCAACACTAAGAAAAGCGAGATGAGGCATGTCTTACCACGTAAAAACGACATGTGAACTACGTCGTCAGATCCAAACAAGGTTGGGGTGTGGTGGTAGAAATGTATAGATCACTAGATAAATGTTTGGCCCTCCAGGCCTCCATTTTAACCCATTTGAAATGGTCTCACAGTGCATGTGCTAATTCAACTCACTACAACAGTCAATCTAACAGCAGAGTTCTCTGACTTCTCTCCCACATGCTTACTCCTTATTCCCGGGCCTGGGGTTAAGTATTTCTACTGTATTTCCAATTTCCAAATACTTTTACTTCTAAGCTACTCCATCTCGGACTCAGATCCAAATATTGTACTTTTACTCCACTACAATTATTTGAAGACTTTAGTTACTGGTTACTTTGAAGATCTTGATTATTATTATAAAACATATCTTAAAGTATCAAAAGTAAAAGTAGTCATTATGCAGAATGTCCTATTTCACAAGTTTTCAAAACGTATGCAAATATTTTTTAAAATAGCAGATCTAAAAGCTCATAAAATATGAGTCGCATCGCAATGTATATTGTGAGCTTGTCTGCCATTTTCAAATGGCCGAAACATATAACGGATTAAATTAGTTTAATGTATATTTTGTAATTTAATCAAAATCTATAACATTGTCAAATAATTGTAGTGGAGTAAAAAGTACAATATATGGATCCGAGATGTAGGGGTAGAAGTAAAGGTATTGGAAATTGGAAATGCTCAAGTAAAATAAAATAAAAATACCTCAGAATTGTACTTAAGTAAATGTACTTAATTACTTGTGATATTTGTCCGGACACGCAGCTTGAAAACAGGACAATCCCGGCGAAACTGGGAACTCTGGTTCTAAATCATTGGTTCTCAAAGTGGGGGTCTGGGGACCCCCAGGGGTCATTGAGGGGTCATTGAGTTCCAGGGGGTCTACAGCTAAATGATAGTTAGGAACTAAATGGACCCTTATGGGTATGTAACTCATAGAGTGTACAAATCATGGAACAGGTCTATTTGGTTCCATTTGTACACCCTCAGAGTTAAATTAACATGATTCAATATAAATTGGAGTCCCAGAGATAGAAATGCCATTAAATGGGGGTCCGTCTGTAGCCTGGCTATAACGCATTTCAAATTGGGGGTCCTTGACATTCAAATGGTTGAGAATCACTGCTATAGCTAAGCTGTACCAATCTTCTCTTATGGGATATCTTTCCAAATGGCAGTCCGCGGGTCAACTTGGGGGTGCTTGACATGAAAAGGTTTGAGAAGCACTGCACTAAACCAGTGGTTCTCAACCCCCAAAATGTGTTGGGGGGGTCCCCAGATGATAAATGCAACATTGTTTTCTCACTCAACAGTTAACAAACCAACATAAAGTATAAGTGTATAGAGGGTATCTACTATCTACACATTTCTAAAGTGACAATTTAATGACTTTTTAATACCTCTAAAATGACAAATTAAACACTGGGCAAATTGTCAAATATTAGAGGCAGAAATTGTGAAAATAGCCAATTTACATGTGAGCATGTAGATCTGCTATTTTCACAATAGAACCGTGTTATACAAAATGTAATGCCTGTGTAATACAAAAACTCATAGTGCTCGCAGGGTGGGGGGTCCCCACATTAAAATTTGATTATTTTTTGGGTCGGGACCTGAAAATGGTTGAGAAGAACCACTGCACTAAACGACGTGTCAACAAACACACATTGCTGAAACACATGGACGTGTTGATGTGAACTTAGCTCTGGTCCATCGCGTCTCCTCATGTGAACTGATTAATAGACGGAACACATGAATGAGTTCATAATAAATAGTCCTACCTACTGTGTTTCAGTGGTTGAGCTGCAAACAAACGTCCTCCTGCTGCTACTTAACGACGACACTGTTATAGTGTTCTTTGTAGTCAAGACAAGTATCAACAACGGTCCGTCAGGCAGCTCTACGCAGCCACCATGTTGTTTTCACTGCTGCATTGTGGGTAATGTTGTTCTTCATCTGACCACTTTGTCCAGACTGGTCCAGACGCCAGTTGGCGTATTGCTTGCTGCCCCCCACTGTTGGTCTCGGGTAATTTCCATTGTAACAGTACTACAGCAATCTGGGAACCCATCGTCAAAGAAGAAAGGGCGACACCTATCGGTCTGTCTCTTGTAGCGTTCTCTGAGGCTGTCTCGAGAGATTAGTACTACAGTAGCCTATTATCGGGTTTCTTCTTCTTCTTCTTTTTCGTTTCCGGCAGTGTGGACGCCGTTCGGCGTATTACTGCCCTCCACTGTTTTGGTGGTTTAATTACTCATATTCTTCCATACAGCCCAGTGTCATGCAGGAACTGCAGTACTGCCTTTGTAATCTTCTGGTGGTTCTCACTGTGCCCAAACAAAGTAAAAAGGGAAAAAACCTCCACTCCTATTTCTGCCATGCTTGTAAAAAGCCCCTGTCTCTCTCAGTCTGATACTCCCTACACTCCAGGAACACATGAGTCACAGTTTCTGACTGCCCACACTGGCATAAACCAGTGTCATGCTTCCCTATAATAAACAGGCTCCCGTTCAATCCACTGTGCCCTAGCCTGAGTCTACATAGCTTCACTTCGTCCCTTTTCCTCCCTCTCCCAGCCTGTCTGCCACTCTTTCATTTATAGACGGGTTTCTGGTCCACGTTACACTGATAAAACTAGATGCGTGCGCAGGGTCCGTACCAAAATTAGCCAATGAAACCAGCGCTCCCCAAAACAACAGGTTTGGGGATTGGATGGAATTGATTACATGATACAGTCAGCTGTGCATGTCTCAATGTTTGTAAACAAGAAACCTGTCTATGTCAGAAGTGAGTACAGGTATAACATAGGGCCAAAGGTTGTGTTTGATAATATTATAATACACTGTTGGTCAAATCCCGCCCCATTCTGCTCTGTTACTAAGTGGTACAAATTACCCCTGGCTAGCAGATTGTTTTTATCCACAAGTTTCCGCGGGAGTTTACTGGAGACTATCAGGACCAAACTTCCGGGTTTAACAGCAGACATACAAGCTCATGTCGCGTCGCAGATGCAACCCGTTGTGAGCTTGTAAATCGGCGGCGGAAACTCGGTGCAGACGTTTGCGCAATGCACTATGGGGCGTAGGAAACTCGTGGATAGTGGCAGTGAATGGGGGGAGGGGGTATTTTCATTGCCTCATTATTGCTATTTAAAGTACCAAAGGAAAAACATCTAGGTGATATTAATAAAAAGGGAAGACAAAGGTACAGTAGTTACATTGCAAAACAGGGGGTTTCCCCAGAAAATATATGTTTTGATTAGTTTAATCCCAGTGGGACAGAATCACCATGGCAGATTGTTTTTACATTGGAAATGAATGGGGAAAAAAGATTTTTCATAGCCTCATTACAGCTATATAAAGTACAAAAAAAAAAAACACATCTACGTGATATTAATAAAAAGGGAAGAAAAAAGTACAGTAGTTACATAGCAAAACAGTAGTTTCCAGTCAGGGAGTCTCAGGGACCAATCAGAAGGCTGACAAACGGTCTATTGTCACAGCCAGGCCGAAAGGCACGATGGCAGCAAAACTGTCACGCACAGTCAGTTTCGCTGCTCTTGCTGGACTGGTTGCCACAGCAGAACCAATCTTTCACACAGGCCTGTTAGAGCGCCACCAGGAGGTGCAAGACACATTTTTGTAATGTAGGCCTACTCGTACGGACCGATTTTGTCAAAAAAATCGACTCACATTAACTGCCAGTATTAAAACTGGCCTTGTGGCTTATTTACGAACGAAGATTTAAGAGGCAGCTGTGTGCTTTTTCAGTCGGAAAACTTTCTGAAAAGCAGCAGTGCCAGTTGCTAATGTAGCTATTGATAGGTAATTTAATTCATAACATTTAGTTCATGGGACAGAGCCCAGAATTTCATGAAAAGCAATAGATTCTGGTGGCAAATTCTAATGGTGATTTTTATGACATGCTAGGTCTGTTACCACCACTTTTAAATGAGAAATAACCGGAATTCTGTTTTTTTTTTATAATTTCCATAGTATCCTTATAATTCAATTGAATATGTCAAATCATGACTGGAATTGATTGGTACTGAATTATAAAACATTTAGAAATGCAAAAAGTTAGTATACAGAGAACTTATTTAAAAAAAAGTTTTACATTTGATACATTTTCGTTTTTTTGAAGGTCACAAAATGTTTATATTTTCCTAAATATTTAACATACAGACTTGCATTTAGCATTAAAATGTGCACATCGAAAGACCATGCCTCATTACATTATTATTATCTAACATATAATTAGAGAGAGAGGTCAGTCACAAAATGCATTATCTATTCACTCGCTTCAGCGACTGATCTCAAATTTAACATGGCATTGGCCATTAGCATTATACACACGGTGACGGAGCCCGAATTTCATTTTTCCCAAATTCTAGCGGTTTCTTAGCGTTTCTTCACTCTACAGCTCTACAGCCTGTTGTCAGGGTTACGGTCCGTCCCTCCAGGCCATGGGATCTGTAGCCCCAGGCCCACACACACCTCTCTCACAGTTAGGAATGTTGCAGTCTCTCTCTCTCTCTCTCTCTCTCTCTCTCTCTCTCTCTCTCTCTCTCTCTCTCTGCATGGGTCACGCATGCAACGGGTGATGTGTGTTTCATCTTCTAACGGGTATAGAAAAATTATGTGGAGCAAATACATCCTCATACTTCTATTCACCTAATTTTGCTGTTAAATTATTTGTATCCATCATAAATATACACTCCTCCATGGGCTGCTCCTTACATTATGATGCTCCCACATGTTCTCACGCACGCACCATGCAGTTACAGTTACTTTCCCCATAACCCACACTCTGCACATATTTTGCAGCACATATATTCGAACGGGTAAGGTCTAGTCATTATTATCTTACTGAAAACCATTCAGTGAATGGTGTCAGAGATAATTAATCAAAGCTATCATCATCAATTGCAAGTGAATCTATGAGGTCACCTAGACCAGTGTTTCTCAAATGGGGATACGTGTAACCATAGGGGTACGCGGGGCAGGGGGTACGTGAGGAAAAACTAGAAAATGAGAATATGTATTTTGAATGTATTGGTATCGGAACTGGACTTTTGTTGTACATTTTGCTGTAGTCAGGGGAAGGGGGTACTTGCCTTCGGAAATCAGTGTAAGGGGGTACTGCAGCCAAAAAAGATTGAGAACCACTGACCTAGATCATCAGGGACATTCTGGCAGTCCTTTAACCAACACATTTGGGTGCACTTCAGTCCATTTACAATGCAAGCACAGATTTAGCATGGTTTCAATTGATCTCTGCGACTGGATTGGAGTGATCCAATCGCTCACATAACCGTGGTTACAAACATATCGCTATATTGGATCACTCCAATATATGATAGTACACTACCAGATCAGTCGGTGATCTATCAATAAGAACTATGAGTTCAAGCCCTCCCTGTGGGAAACGGACAGCTCCAGTTCAACTCACAGAGACGAGCAGAACAGCTTGTTCCACCTGATTCTCAGGGACCACGTTGACGCAGTAGAACCTGGTAAAGGTACTAGGCGATGTCCAGCCTGCCGAGGCTTCCCAAGAAGTGGCCATACCCTGAATGGAATGTGCCACTACTGTGGATGGCAGAGTCTGTCCGGCCAAGTGATACGCACAAGCAATGGCATCAACAAGCCAATGTGAGAGTCTCTGTTTCGAAATCCTTCAGCCCAGGACTCTATCACCATAGTATACAAAGAGCTGATCAGTCAGCCTTTGTCCATATGATGTACTGTAAGTGTCCAAAGCCCTCACCGGGCAGAGGACATGCAGAGCATCTCCCAAGCCGTCAACACTCATGGGAGGGACATAAGCTGACGGGTACAGAGGCCAGACCTTTTGGCAGAAATGAGGAAATGGTTTGCAAGGTGACACTCGACTTGTCATGTCCTATCTGAAGACACTCCGCGCTCACCGAGAGTGCATGGAGCTCACCAACCCTATTTGCGGAGGTGATTGAGAGAAATGGCACCTTCCATGAAAGGTGCTCAAGAGTATACAGGGGCTCAAAGGGAGACTTCCCGAGACTTCACCAAGCCAAGGTCCCAAATGAGAACCTGAAGAGTCTGAATGGAGGCACCTTAATCCTTTCATAAAGGGTGACAGCTCCACCAGAATGGCATGCAGAGATAGCAGCAACATACACCTTCAGTGTGTTAGCCGGCCAGCCCTTATCCAGCAGTGACTGCAGAAAGTGCATTGTTGAGATATGCTCTCCCATCATATTGCTGAACCTTTATTGTGAAGGACTGGACCGGAAGGGCTTGTTAGCCTCATGGTATTTAAGCTGACAAAATAAATCATGCCTCAGTTTTGTGTCACTGAGTTCCAGCCTGAGCTGACGCCTCTCTGTCTCAAGTTCTTTTGTTTGATTATCCTCCGTCTATTTCACTTTGAGTATTTTTGGTACAAGTCTAGTTTCCTGCAGAGCAAAACTCAACATGCATCACAGTCTGAACATCACAGTGTTCCGGATCAGCACTGTGGGTGGAGGGGGTCTGGAACTAGATCTGACCACCTGCGCCTCTCAGGGGCCAAGCCTATATAGCTGGAGTAATTGTTATATTTCAACATCAGGAATGCTCAATGCAAGTCTCTAGGTATTATATTGTGCAAAATATAGCCCATTTTGTGCAAAAAAAGAAAAAAAAGTTTTTGAATAATTACTTTTGTATGCCTTAATTTTATATTCCCAAGTACCATTTTTGAACATTACAATGTTTTACAATTCAGTCCCCATCAATTCCAGGCATAGTTTAATAAATTCAATTGCATTATAAGGATATGATATGGAAATGAATAAAAAAAACAAGAATTTCAGTTATTTCTCATGTCATAATTACCTAAGCTCAAACTCTTCTGTTTAATAGTTATAATTCACAACATCAGAGTCTTATGTGCACATTGTAATGCTAAATGCAAGTCTCTATGTTAAATATTTAGGAAAATATAGCACATTTTGTGACCTTAAAAGAAACGAAAATGTATCAAATTTGACCTATTTTTTAAATATTATTATTCCTCTATATACTAACTTTGCATTTCTAAGTAATATTCTTCTGCATTACAATGTTTTATAACTCAGTACCCATCAATTCCAGGCATGATTTGACACATTCAATTGCATTATAAGGATACTATATGGAAATTAATAGGACCAATAAAGCAGCAAATGGTGCATTTTGTTATAATTTTCCTCCATTGTTCACAGCTGAGAAGCGCGAGACACCGCCATGAAAACCAACCAATCAAAACACGGCACTGCCGCACCACACAGCTAAACCCCATCTTCTGAGTAGAGTCTGTCAGTGCGTGCACTCAGCACACCCGGTGTGCCACGCACTGGATTTCCGAACGACAACGCACCAAGTGCACCGAATGAACAAACGACAACATGGCACACCAGTGCCTTGAGTGCGCATTTCCTAACGCACCCAATTTTTACAGTGAAAAGGGTTTTCTCTAGTGTGGACATGCTGGTGTTTCTTCAGGCTAGATGAATCACTGAAACTCTTGTCACAATGTTTACAATGAAAAGGTTTTTCTCCAATGTGGATACGCTGGTGTGCCTTCAGGTGACATGACTGATTGGAACTTTTTCTCCAGTGTCTCCTGTGAGAGAGAGAGAGAGAGAGAGAGAGAGAGAGAGAGAGAGAGAGAGAGAGAGAGAGTGCAACATACAAAGTAAACAGACAAAAGGAATTGACCAAGTTAACACTTAAGCTGAGCTATGATTAAAGGCCAAATTTTAAAAGTGAGTCTTGATGAAGGATTTAAAAACCTTGATGGTCTGGGCGGATCAGACATGAAGGGGAAAGTCGTTCCAAAGCCTTATGCCACGGCAAAGGCACGATCGCCCCTAGTAATAAGTCGAGCGATAGCCATAGGGGATAGCTGACCATAGAGTCCTTACTGGATTGTAGAGTTGGACCAGTTCAGCCTGAAGTCCTTGACACATGCAAATACGTCCGTTTACATACTCAACTTGAGTTAAAGTTGCAAACTTGGATGCATTCTTTTCTTATTGTTACAATGATGAAGTTGATGATACTATGAAATCATATTAATAAAAGCTTTTTGTACTTTTGTAACCATGTTTCTGCCCATCTTAATATGGTGAAACGAACCTGTGTGTGGAGTAACTATTGTACAAGGGTTGATAGTTAAATTAGGTCTTTATATAGATATTTCCTGGGGTGCAATTCCCCAGGTGGCGTTGTCTGGCTATTGTTTAATTATATCGCCCTGTCACACTCACATATGAAGGCAATACGTGATGCTATGAAAGAAGCTTCAACCCTGAAAAACAGTGAAAAGTACATGGAGGACCCCACTGAATGTGATGTGTACATGGATGAGAGTATAACTGATAATCAAATCCTACACAGAGCATCAGGAATTATAAGGAAAGCTATAGAAGATATTCATCATGACCACCAATATTATGCAAGCAGTGATGACCTCTCTTTTTCACACTGCTGTGACTACGTGCCAAATATATGATTTCATAAATTGGTGTGTTGATGAAAAATCATTCAGAGCTGGCCAGACCCATGAAGAGAAAAGCGAACAAAGACAAGAACTGCCAGTAATTGCAATTTGTCATAATATCATTGCACAAAGCTGCAAAATCTCAACCCCCATAACACTTGGTCTGGCCATTCTTGTACACCATGAGTTTGGAAGCATAGCCATCATTATGAGTTGCATGGATTGGGCCATTGTGTATCATATGCAGAAGTGAGACAGTTCCTCACATCTGTTGCTGCAGACCAGATATCGAGAGATACTCAAGGTTCTGTTCCACAAGGGATAACAGGAGTTGCATCTCATGAACCTATTCATGCAGCAATAGATAATTTTGATCAGCTTGAGGAGACACTGGATGGAAAACACACCACTCATGCCATGGCAACAGTTGTCTATACATGTGGTTACAACTCTGCTAACGCTGACCGCATCTTAAGGGTGCCTGAGAAATCCCTGAATGCCTTAGACACTTATGATGTCAATGAAGATGTAATTCAGAGGTAAGTAATGTGAAATACATATCATTAGAAATCACTAAATGAGTATTTCAAATATACATAGTCCTACATGAAATGGCATTATAATGTTTAATTTGTGTTCTATTATACACCAATTTCAGCCTCCAGTGAGACCAGAGCCTCCACACATTGACAATGCTCTACTGGAGGGTTCACAACAGTTTCACCATGCAAAAATAGACACCGCTTGGAAAATTAGCAGGATAATGAAGGAAGGTCGGCAGAGTATGCCTGCATGGTCAGCTTTCAATGAATTTGTCAGTTAACCAACATGTAAAGTAACAACTGTGAAGTGCATGCCTTTCTTGAGAGCACCTCCAACAGAGCTTTCAACCATTTACACAGCACTCTTGAACCTAGTGGACGTTGCATCAAAAGTGGGGCAGAGTCTTATTTTTGTGACAGCAGATTTGGCAAGGTCACTATGAGACTTGATGGCATGCACATCACAAGGAGTTGTGGGATACACACAAAAAAAGGCACTCTCACAAGATGGCTCATGACTAGGCACAAGACTGCAGACTATGTGGATGCAATGAAGCTACTCTGTGATGATAATTCACCAATTACTGAAACTCATCATGAGCATGGAGCATCGAGGATGGATCGGGATGAGAAAGATGTGGAAAAGATTATGGAGGTTATGGAAGAAAAGCAAATCCCATTTGACTTAGACACCGTTCCTGACATGCTGATACACATTGCAACTGGGCAGCTGGCATCAGATTGAGTTTCCAAAGACTTGTCGAACTTCATTGAAGATGGAAAGATACAGAGCATGACATTCATTGAAGAACGGTTGGTCAAAGAAACCAAATCTAAAAGTTTATGGGCTCCAGAGTCCAGAAAGTGTTCAGCCACCTTTGCTGATATGAAGAAGCCATTAACTTCTAAAGCCAAAGGACAGATTGTAATGGATTCAGATATCCTCTTTAGAAGATTGTTGGCAGTGTCTAAACAAAGAGAAGTATATGTATGGAGGATGTTTTAGCCCATGAGCTGGCCGCTGTTCCACCTTCTCTCTTTCACGATGATGGAAGTATGCGAAAAACTGCAAAAGCAACACTGGCAAAGAAACTGGAGTCTACTGTTGAAGGAAATCACTTGCCAGATGCTGCATCACCATCTGCTCACATCATAGATGGCATGGTCATGTTGCAGAGTTTGAATGATTCTCTATTTCAAACATTCAATGACCTTGGAGAGTGTGTGTTGCGGAAGATTCTCTCTCTACTGAATCAAAGTCAGAAAGTAAACTGTGTCACCATAGTCTTTGATCGGTATGATAATCCGCAGTCAATCAAATTTCTCGAGAGGGAGAGAAGAGGAAACATAACAGGCCACAAAACACATCATATCACAGGCACAGGAAACGTTCCAAATTATCGACAGTACCTTCAGATCTGTGGTAACAAAGAAGCCCTTTGCTTGTTTGTGTCTAACTACGTCATTGGAGCAGCACAGACAAGACTCAAAGTCGAAGACTCCATTGTGTTGGCGGGAGGATTTGAAAATGGCCAGGAAGTCAGGATTGTTGACCATACAGGTGTCCGCTGCTTGCCTGAGTTGTACAGCACCCAAGAGAAGGCCGACACCAGAATGGTACTGCCTCTGTCAAAAATACAACACCATCATTGTGAAAAGTGATGATACAGAACTGATGTACTTGTGTTGCTCATCTACTATGTCAGTCGACAACCCCTTGGAACAGCTTCCATTTTCATGCATGCTGGTCATGGGGATAGACAACGATACATCCCAGTGTCTCATATTTCAGATAAATTGGGAGTGGCTTTGTGTGAGAGTCTTCCAGCATGCCACGCATTGACTGGATGCGATACAGCGAGCAGCCTGTTCAGAATAGGAAAAAACAACAGCTTTCAACAAGCTGGAGAAGCACATAAAAGAGCTTCAGGGTCTGAGAACCTTCGGCTTGACAGATTGTCTACAAGAAGCTTTAGAATGTGCAAGACAATAAGCCCTCACTCTCTATGGCCTAAAAAAGAAGGCAAAGGGCCAGCCATGTAACGTTGCATTCTTGCATCAACGACAGACATGCCAGTCTCACATCTACCTCCCACTGAGGATGCTTTTGAACAGCACGTTCAACGGGATATGTACCACACATATGGTATATGGTGCCAGTCATGTCCCCAGACCCCTTCTGTGGAATCCAGTTGGGAAGGGTTGGATGCTAAAGGAAGATGCATCACTGCAGCCTGTCATGTTCAAAAATGAGCCTGCACCAAAAGCTGTAAGAGACCTCACTCATCTCTACTGCAATGATAAGGATTGTGGTCAAAGTAGCAAGTGCCAATGTCTGTCTGTGGGGTTAAATTGCACAGAATATTGCACCTGTATTTACATGGACTGTCCTAATGTTTGTGAGTAATTCAACCTGCTGGAAAAAACACAATAAACAAAATGGGCAGTTTCTGAAATAGTTGTTGATTTGAAAATATTGAAAAAGAAATAAACAAAATAAATGAAAATGCAAAAACCTGGTGATTGATTATTTGGCATTAAGAATGTCTGGTTGGTGTCAATGCAATATTATATTTATACAATAGTATAAAAAAACAAAAATGGTGCATGATTTCTGCACTTTTTGGTAAATCACTTTATTGAAGACTTTAATGACTTTTGCAGTAAAATTAAAACTACTGACCATCCATTTCATGAAGAGGACAAGTAAAAGTTATGAAAGAATACTGTCAGGTTTTGTTCTACCCCTTATAGAAGATTATCACCAGGATTACAGGGGAATATTCCTCAGAAATGTTATTTACGCCTATAGAAAGTCTGTATATAAAAGGTTGCTGATTCAAAACAGAACCACATTTGTGCATTCTGATTGTTTTGGGATGTAGGGACACTACCTCTAGACCATCTGTGCAAGTATGAGGTCAAAACAACCAGCAGGTAGAAAATGACAAAGGATTGACTTGGAACTCCATCTTTCAGGATAGTAATTTTTCTTTCTTTTTTTGCCTATGTGGTGAGTTCATTCATGGATTAAAAGTAAAAGCAAAACTCGGGACAATCCATTTCATGAAGGGGACATCCTAAAGATATGAAAAAACTATGTTGTGTTTTGTTCTACCCCGGGTAGGGGTCAACTTTGGGGCTTCTTTTTCCTCCTCTAAAAGGTTGCACTGAGATGGACCCCAGCAGGGAAAAGTCAAGGTCGACCCAAAACCACCTGGCGGCGAACCGTGACAGCTGAGCTCAAGGAGATGAACCTTACATGGGGCGAGGCACAACACGCAGCACAAGACCGGTCTGGATGGAGGCAGATCGTCGAAGCCTTTTATGTCCCACTTGGGATGAAGAGGATTAAGTAAGTTAGTTACATCTCGCGACCCACAGAGAAGACCATCTTCATGCTGATCATGTTCGTAGTCTCTGCCCTCGCCATGCTCCTCACCTTCATCCAGATGTTGTACCTGTGCATAGGACGCCTTTTGGAACAGGCGCGCGTTTTGGAAGAGGAACGCAAACGCGTCTTGGAACAGGCATTACATTAACATTAACCACTTTGGCCCTATTTAAGCCATTTGAAAATAGACAATCTACAAGATCACAATGCGTCGCGGTGCATTGTGAAAAGATTTTTTTATACATTTGGGATTGTGACATTCTGCATAATGTGTACTTTTTATTTTTGGTACTTTAAGTACATTTTGATGGCAGTACTTGTTGACCTTTTAATTGTAACATAGTATTTCTATATTGCAGATGATACGTGTTTGTAGATGAAGACGGAGACGACATGAAATGACACGAAAATGCCTCCTGGTGGCGCTATAAAAGTCAGATGTGAAAAATGCAGGATAAAGGGTCTTCCTTGCCCTCTAGGGAGATTGCATAAAACGTTTTACACTGATCAGTGGAGCGAAAACAAGTCTAATTCAACTAATTCTGAGATTTATACTTAATTTCTTTCATAAACATTTGTGTTTGTGCATGAGAAATATAACCCCCGCCGGCTCCACTGGGTGCATCGAGCGTCGCATCAACGTCAACGCTGGGAACGCTCAAGTTTTAATCAATGAAGGGCGCTCCACTGCCGACGTTGCACTCGACATCGGACGTCCAAATTCGCCCCCGTTCATATTTCTTTTAAGTCGGCACATGCAACGCTCCCAGTGGAGCCCTAGCCTAACAATTATAAACATTTTGCATGCATTTTGCATCATATGACCAGTTGTAGCATGCTGAAATACTAAAATATCGAAAAAACACAGATTGAACACAAAAAATAACTCAGGATTGTGTTGATCGTGTCCCAAACAAAAGATCTGGTTGTCCCAGAGGTGAGGTGGTCCTTTAAACTGTCTTATAATTTGGTGTTTAAATTAACAAATAAAACTATGTAGAAATAAAACAAACAACAATCAAGTGATTCTGGGTGATTTTGAGTTACAGCAGGCTCTGGGCCAATTGATTGCCATGGCAACCCCAGCTTGATTTGGAAAATTCCCCACACCTGTTTGGTCCTCCACACCTGCTATTTAAGCCAGTCCACTCCACACAGTCGGTTTGCTCTCTCCAGACATGCAGTGCATGCTCTCCACAGTCGTGTACCACCCAAGAACTTTTCCATTTTACAGACCAAAGCTTCATATTTGGTGTGCAAATATGCACAAGACGAGTGACTCTTCTTTGTGTCATTTTTGGACAAACAATCTGATCTAATGATCGGGTAGGGGTATGGTCAACCACTTCAACCCCAGTGTCATTTTTAGAATATTCGCCTAAAATTACCTGCCCAAGGCCCAAAGCAAGCAATACTGTGAAAACAATATCCCTCTGTATTTTGTTCAGGTGTTTTCTTGGTGTAATGTTTATTAAGGCCTCATCTCATGTAGATCACCATATAACTTGAAACGTAATGCCAGTGGCAGAGCTTGTCTAAATCTTATCATTTCTGATATTGTTTCACTATCATTTTTATTGTATTTTTTTACAGAAACATTTGTGTATGTGCATGACAATTATAACATTTTTTTTAATCCCCCTTTACATTGTTTGAATTGGGTGTTCTAACAAAAATCCACCTTTATATTTTGTTTGAATTGGGTGTTTAAAGGACAACTTTGGTTGTTTACAACAAGGGTTCATATTTTAGATAGTCATTAGAGAAAAGAAAAGATGAGTGTCTAAATGTTTTCATTTACTTCTATCATTTTAGTGATTTTAATGATTTTGATTTTCACTCATGCCCCAGGTTGGGGGCATGCATGCAAGGGTCTATATATGTATTTTTTTTAGACACAATAAGCCATTCCCAAGATGCACCGCTATCTTTCATGGGCAGATGACTTATGGGGGATGGTGTAAATAGTAATGAAGAAATTGCTGGCTTATTCTGTCTAAAAGACATGTTTAGCCACGTACAATGAACAACCCCCAGACCCCCCGCTTAAGGGGTGGGGGCAGTGTATGCAGTCATACAGAGATATTCATTTAAGTAATGATTGTTTTTTTATCATACAAAATGGGTCTTACATTGCAAATCAATTTCTGTACAGCTACTTTTTGCGTTTTAATGGCTTAAGTGTACCCATAATTTTCCATGCTAATAAAGCAGGCCTGATAAAAGTATTTAAAAAAAATCTCCTGTTTTCTTACGGTCTGAGGTTGGCAGGTATGCACACGTTGACTAAAGAGACGTTAACTATCCCAAACAATGACAGCTTTTGTTCTAATGTTCACAGTAGGAAATATCTTGCAAAGCCCTTGTGAAGTGCAACTGTCCCAGGCATACGCGGCAGCGTGTGTGGGTATCATGGACCGACATGTTGCTGCTACACGAGGGACACATTTTCTGGGTAGTCGTTCAGGAGCTTCTACAACGGGTTGAGAAGGAGTTGCGGTGGATCGGCGGCGGCTGGCGTCACGACGGGGCCGTTGCCTAACGGGTTCATCGTCACCCTCTGAATTACCGGAGAATCCGGCCTAAAAAGAAAAATATATGTTGGCTTGTTATCTAGCTGTCCAGTGTCACTCGACAGACAAGTATTTCAATTCACTTGGTGGCTAACACTGTCACTGATGCTAAAGCTACTGATAACTACCGTGCTGTAATTGGCCGACTTCTAGCTTCTATAAAAACACATAATGGCATCGTGCAGTAAAAAATTGTATAACATACCTGTTCACTCATTGTGCAGGAAAGGTGCTCTTTTTTCTCTTTTGTAATGATGTTTTGTCGAGATGATGATGATGATCGTATGTTGCGACTAACTTGCGAGCGTACACGTGTGTGCACGGAACAGGCGCGTCCGTGAGTGCGTGTGCACGCGCGCATGCGCAGTTTAGGACAACAGAAACACATGCCGGGGGGAGGGGGGGCGGGTGCTGCAGTATGACGTTGAGCGGGGGATTGATTGATTGATTGAAGAATTTATTAGATGTTTGCAATAGAAAAAAGTACAGTTTCATGACAGTACAAATCACTGGTACAAGGTCAACTAAAAGGAGATCCTAGAAAGCCGAGGCTTATTTCCACAGGAACCACACTTTAAGTATCTCATATAACATTGAAAGACAGACGGATAGAACATAGTACTTTATCTAGGATAATATCAGTTTCAAAAGCATAACATCAAATACAAAGGCAGAAAAAAGAATAATAAAAAAAAAGGGGGGGGGGCATGGGGGCTTAGTCTATTTACAAGTCACGGGTAGCAGCTGTCTGAAGGTGACTTTTCATACCAATTTTGAAGGAGGCTAGGGATTTGCTCTCCTTTAGGGCTTGAGGAAGGGTGTTCCACATGTTGATGGTGTAGCAGGAGAACGAGTTAGAGCCTTGTTTAGTGTTGAATCTACGTTGATGATGATTAGTGGAGCTGCCTCTGGTGTTGTGGTCGTGAACATCCTTGACCTTTAAGAAGTAGTTTGTCAGGTACATGGGGATCTTGGAGGTGTAGTGTATCTTGTACACCAGGCCCATTGCAAGATGCTGTACTCTGTCAGCTACTTTGAGCCATCCCACGCTTTCGTGGTGATGATCGTGGGAAGAGTGGGAGGTGGGAGGTGTTGGAGTGGGGGGGTGGAGCCCAGTTTGAATTTCAGTTTGCCAACAGACATTGTTGGCAAACATTTAAATTTAGGCTGCTGCCTGCATATAATTCCTTTAATGATTTAGATTTTCATGCATGACCCCAGGTTGGGGGCATGCATGCAAGGGTCTAAATATGTATTTTTAGACACAATAAGCCATTCCCAAGGTGCACCGCTATCTTTCATGGGCAGATGTGACTTATGGGGCTGGTGTAAATAGTAACAAAGAAATTGCTGGCTTATTCTGTCTAAGGCTGGACTCACACATATGAGTGAAACATTTTCTCCGTATCGTCTGAGAATGGCCACTGGGGGCGCCGTACTAATGCATTGTCAATGGAAGGTTGTTTTGTTTTTTGTCGTTGCCATGTCTCTAGCTCAACCACAGCCTGTCTTTTGGCCAAGAGACACGGCAACGTCAAAACACTAAACAACCTTCCATTGACAATGCATTAGTACGGCGCCCCCAGTGGCCATTCTCAGACGATACGGAGAAGATGTTTCACGCATATGTGTGTGGCGCGCCTAAAAGACATGTTTAGCCACGTACGCATGTCCCCATCCACTGAAATCAAACTACTAAAATCGCTAAAACGATAGAAAGCAGTAAGTTAAAAAAAACATTTTTTAACACTCATCTTTTCTTTTCTCTAATTACAATTAGTCCAGTCATTATATGAAAAAACCTAAAACAAATTGCAATAGTAGCAAACTCAACTGATTCTGTATCCTCATTATGTCCTTAGTGAGGGGAAAAAAAGTCCCAAGGAATCCCATCGGGGCAAAGTTTTGAAAACGACCTACCTACCTTCACTTACTATACACTACACTATAAAGGAAAATATGACTCCCAAAGAATCTGCTTTAAGTGGGATGTGAGGGGTCAAACTAGGGTTTTTTAATTATTCTGAATCCATTGCAAGCCTTTGTTTTGCATGAAAAACATTCCTTGGGCTAAAAACGGACCCCAAAAGACTGTGAAAATTGATGACTCATCACTAAACCATCATTTTGAGGGGCCATTTCTTTCCCAAGGAATGTTTTTTGTGCAAAACAAATGCTTGCAATGGATTCAGAATAATTAAAAACCCCTAGTTTGACCCCTCAAACATCCCACTTAAAGCAGATCTTTTTGGGAGTATTTTTTTCCTTTAAAGTGTAGTGTATAGTGTAATAGATTCTATGAAATGTAATCTATTTGTTTTATATGTGCAGTCACGTGTCTGTCACTTTACCTAAGAATACAGTAAGACTGACTCAGCAACAGCTGTCGGGACCGTGGCTCCACGCGCGCTCCGACGTCATCAGTCCATACATGGAAGACTCTTCAGAATTGTATCTTTAGACATTGTTTAGGATACACCCTCTCAACTATTCTTGTCACACTGTCCGTGTATATAATGGGACCATGCCTGAGAAATGGGAGCGACAGATGGGGATGCGTGTCGCTCAGAGCTCTTGATAAGATTGTTCAATAAATGTTGTATTCATTATACTCCACCCTCTAAGAATTCAATTCAATTTATTATGTTATTATTTATATAAGTATGATGCTTAAAGAATTCTATTACAGTGGCGACTCTGGTGGGACCGGCATAATCTGTCTGTCAGCTTTTCTCTTTTTCTGTACAGGACATACTGGCTATTGATTCAGAGCAGCTGGCGGACAGGGATCGCCGGTCGAACTTAACGGGGTGAGAGTATCGTGAATACAATATGATTTGGGAGGCCAGACGTGGTCATTATAATTGCATGTACCCGGGACAGGCCACGACATTTTTATGCGGCTGTCGTACTTGCATGAACAAAATTTAATAGAGAGATGCCTTGCATGTATAGAAGGTATCTACCGTATCTCGGAAGTATACTGTTTAAACGTACAGTACCCGTGTAATTCGGGGTGAAAGCTAATACGTAGCTCCACGTGATCGTGGGTTGTTTCTGTTAAAGTACAGTACCTGTAGGAAACCAGGGTTAGGGTTGATTATCGATTGGGGAATCGCCTTTCGGCAATAATCATCTCGGTATAGGATATTGCATGACGAAATATTCTCTAAAGACGCCGCACGTGGGCGATTCGTGGAAGACAAAAATATAGACGTTAAAGGACGTGAATAAAACGTAACCAGACGTGTAATATTTAACTATGTAAGCCAGACTTGGTTGTTAAATGACTATGCATTTATGACTATGCCATGTAGTACAGGTGATACTGTACAACTAATGTTTTAATGTGTTGTGAGCATCTTTCTGGATGTAGGCCTACTGTATTTTGGGGTGACTTCGATCATCCATAGGCTGTCCTGTGATAAGCTGCTCACAATGGGGGGATAATATAGTATGAATTTAATATATTACATGGTAATGATATTAATTATGCATTTATGATAATCAACTAGAAGTGGGTAGTTGAAACCAGAACCAAAATAGGAATCGGTAGGCTATTATCTTTTCTTTTCTCTGTCTGGGGTAAAAATGGCCTGGGAGAATAAAAAGGTCTTATGTCATTAGGACATTGGGTAGACTGTATATAGGTTCTGCCACAACCTAAAATATTTGTGAAAAGCGTAAGACTCGAGCTGCTGGGGGTGTGGATGTGAGTGTGAATGTAAGGAAATACATTTTTGGCCTATATCAAATAACTGATGCTGTAAAAGAATACCAGGCGGACGGGAGAGTCTGTTACCTTGTATACATAGTCAGTCATGGTCGAGCGATCAATATATCTGAAATGAAGAAACTGTTTGGAGGGAATGCTGGAGTTTCAGTTTGACTGGTAATAAAGAATCCCCGACCATCATGGTCGGCTGGGAAAAACGGCTTTCCGGTGATTTTAGGCTATAATGTAAGCCTATAGACTTCAAATTACACATTATTATTTGTCTAAAGTGTTAGAGCTACAACAAAACCCCTATTATAATTAGTCTAGACCTGTCAAACTCTTGTGAGTCTGTCTGACACGGCAGCTGAGCTGCCTGCTTCGGTTGCGTTCTATTTTCGCCGTACAACAGTTACGCGTGGTGGGGGTTGACAGAGCGCCTATGTGAAATGAGCAGAAATAGCGTTAGCAGAATGAAGTTTCCGGCGCTGGTCTCTTCAGAATAAGAGTACCCCTAAAAGCCGGCTATAATAATACATTATGTAGACCTACTGCACGTTAGGTTTGAAGCTCTTGGAGCCTGGCTTATTTCTGCCGGCTCCCAGATCGGAAATGTTCTTTCTGCTCACTTCACGGACCTTGTCAGAGCTACAAGCTGACAGCACGGTGAAATGCGCTGCGCTGTGAGCTTGTAGGTCTGCTATTTTTAAGTGAGATACAGGGTCACAGCAGGCACGGGTTCCTTTGCTGGCTATTTTAGAAGCGTACCGCACCGGCCATACGAAGAAGCGTATAGGCCTACATTGAGGAGACGATTGTTCTCGTGCGTCAACGCTTGCATAATCATACAGCAAAGGAAACCTCGGCACAATTAAATAGACATTATTTGATTTGACTCAAAAACCCAGGGACATTGAGCTCGTTATGACAGACCTGGTGAGAGTAGGATATTATAAGGCTGTAACAAAATAAACCACTGTTAATAGTGTAAGATCAGCTGTTTTCAAGGCATGTTGGAGGATATATTGATTGTAATGGTTGATGAAGGCTTAAGTTGGTCTTAATATTTAAGTGGGACATCAGTTTGACTGTTAAGGCTGATTGGGAACATATACTGTAGCAGCAGTAATTGGTGACTAGGCTAGATCACATTGTTTGATTAACAGTGATGTTTGAAGGTTAAATGGATAAATTTACATGTATGTGTTGACCAGATCATTCTGGGTTGACCTCTAAAGCTTGACTTAGATTATTTTACCAGGGTTAAATTAAGGTTGGGTAGCAGTCTATTCTTAATTATTAACACTACGGTAAAATCGGTTGGCATTGCTTTATGACAGGTATTAAGTGAGGTAATTTGTGGGTGAGAACCACATCATAGACATGGTAGTGGACGTCAGTCTAAATGGTTTAGTAGTTCATTAATAGACAGCTTGGGCTGTGATTGACATTATGCTATTTGCTGACTTGGATAGGACAGTGTAGAATAGCTGGACATGGGGAACAGGTGCCGTGCTTTAGGAATGGTGGGGGCCTGTGGAAGACAACCCCTGCTGCTGTGAGAATAACATTTCTGTGGTCCATCCCAAATGTGTGTCAGTCTGGGTGGAATGGCTGTTTCGATATTTGGGCCTATTTGGCCTTTGTACGCTCATTTAAAAGGAGAATGTAACTTATTTCAGCCAGTGGACTGAAGAAGAGATTGTCCAAAATATATCTTTAGCTTTGCAGTTTAGCAGTCGTCAAAATAAAAGTGACCATATGAACTAATGAACATTGATTTAAAATAGGCTGTAGTCAGCTTGTTGTCAGGCTATTCTCTTCATAGGTCAAGCAAGGACTAAGGGTAAGGGTAGGAAATAAACAGTAGTGCAAAATATATATGGTTGGCTGAAAACTTTATGGATAAAATGTTTCTCTAATTCAGTGAAACTCAAGCAAAGTGATGGTGTAATCTGGTTACACAAGTATGTCACATACAAGAAGTTAAATGTTTCAGTAGAATCTCATTTTTCCTAATATAGACAGTAAAAAAAAAAACGGTTGCCAACCTGTCAGTATATTTTCGCATACTTCAACTTGTGTGGAGACCAGTGCTCGGGGGAGCACTGCTACTAGTTTATTTTTAAAGTCTTAGCAGCCAACATGGCAATTTCTTTGAGAAAGGATAAACAACCGATTGGTTGGATGACTAGCTTTTAAGTGTAACCATTTTAAATTCTTAGATGTGGCATGTAAAATGTATCTAAAGAAAGGGAGCTGAAAAACGGGCACTAAATAGTGGTGAATGTATGTACTTAATATTGTAAGATGGGTAGTGAAATTATCCAATGTACTGGGGTTTTCCCATGTGAAAAATAGACATAATATTATAATATTATATTATTTGTTATTAATGGAGGACATGTGGTCAGATCTAGAGAACTGTTTCCGGACAGTACAATTACTGTACAATGTACAGGGCCTCTAAAAGTAAGTGTGACAATTCTCTCAGCTGTTCAGGAATACACTGTCGGTTCGTGACATAGTATTGACAGAATTGCCTTAAGAAAGATTCTGTGTAACTGTAAAATAAGATCGCATGACATTTCCCACTTAATTACTATCATTGAAGTTATAATTAAATACCAGAAGAATGAAGATAATTGTAACATTGGGGTAAGGATAGTGATAGTGTATGGTTGTATTGTTTGATCATATTGGTATAGGCCAACCCTCAAAAGCAACTAAGATTCATTACATGGTAGTGGTGAACAAAATGGGGAATCCTTCCAGTTGCTCACTGCGTCTCCATTTAGTGTCTCACTTGTCGCATGGTGCGATTACTGGGAGGAAAACTGCACGTACATTCGCACTTCCAGAACGACATGTGTTGACATGGAGCAACACAATGACTAAGAAGGAATCTAATTCCAGAGACATTTTGAGATTGGCATGACCTACTGTGAGGGGCACACAGAGGTCACCAGGGCACACGGAGGTCGCCAGGTGGCAACTGGCCACAAGGACAGAGACTCTGATGACGAACATTCCTGGAGTCACATGGGAAGAATGAACTCTCTTGATGAACTAATGATTTTGTCTTTCCGTTGACTATTTTTTTTTTTTTTTCCCCCTTGAGTGGGTGCATTTCCTCTCCGGGTGGAGCGCGGTGTGGCGGTGGGACATTGATGGATCCGTAGTGAGCTGACTGTGAGTAGAAAGGCTGTTTCTCTAGGTATAAGTGGCTTCCATATGATAAAAAATGCAACATTACTATCTAGATAAATATAGTCCTATGCCAGGGTGATACAAACCAGTATATAGATAAACCATTTACTTATAACTCAATCAAAATTGTTTACAGAACATGTAGAGTTTTGTAGAGTGTTTGAAACCATGATATTTTGGATTTGAAATATAGACCTAACTAAAAAAGGGTGAATGGGAATGAAGTATTCTGTGAAATTTGAACCCTATTTAAAATACTTTATAGTAGTAGTATGCTTAGTTAATATGCCCATAACTATGTATACTGGGATGGTTCTTAACCTTGCCAGTCATAGGACAGTCTGTGAAGAGAATTGTCTCACTGAAAATTGTTATGCCCAGGAGAGGAAGTGTTCAGCCGTGGGGTAGTCCTTTGGACTTAAGAGAAGGTCCCAGGGATGTCTAACAATAGAAGCCTAATTTTTACACTTACATAGGATAAGTGTCACATTGTCATTAATATTGGACCCAGATCATGTAAAATAGTGCAGTGGCATGGAATTTAAGAACACAACAGTGGCATCAGACTGACTGTTGCCAATATAATTAAGGATAATTATAACTGATTTAAAATGATTTAAAATCGTATTTGAATGAATCCCTGTCGTAGGCCAATATCAAATGTTGTTCTCTTCCGACTAAATAGAGTAGTCATCTTAAATCTATTGAGATTAGAGTAGGAATAATGCATTTTTATATGAATAGAGGGGTCTAATGTCTTAGACATAAATAATAAATAATTATAATATAACTCTTATTTTGAATGTATTGACATACAGTACTGATTCTATAATAGTTGGACTCAAGTAAAAAGGTACTTTAGGTAAGCCTACTAGTATGTACTGTAGGTATTATCTGACTCTGGGGTAAACATACAGAAGGACAACAACAAAAAATAGTATTTATTATTTTCAGGCTAGATCACGCCTGGTGGCCACTTACGACTTGGTCTGCAGTGGGTTAGAAAGTCTGACATGGAACGTTGGGGGAGACAGGCAGAGGTCAGTTCAGCGGTTCAAGCTTGTAATCACCCAAGGGTAACGAAAATGCTGAATGACAGGAACAGTGTGGTCTTCAGGTGACATTAATTTATAAGGTTAAATATCGGTTGTATAGCCTTCAGAGTTTGGAAGTAGATCGTACATGGGGTTGAGTTTGAAGGTACTGTTATTTCTCATAGATTATCTATATGAGTAATGTGGAAACTTGTTAGAATAGTTCAGTACATTGCCAGAGCGGATTGATCTATGTGTTAAGTGTATTGACCTACTAATAGACAATATAGAATTGTACCGAATCCCTACGTAACCCAAGGAATGGGTCCTGAGCCTAGGAATATAATATATGATCCTAGGAAAATAATATATGTTTCTGTGCATAAGAAGGGTTACTATTTAAGTTGTTAAATTAAGTACAGGCTTAACAGAAAAATAATATATGTTTCTGTGCATAAGGAGGGTTACTATTTAAGTTGTTGAATTATACAGGCTTAACCGGTAGGCTGTTTTGAGAGTTGTCTGTAAAGAGAAATATGTTTATAAACTTCTATTTTAGTTAGTAGTAAAAACACTAAATGGTTTCTGTAGAATAAAACATAATCAGTGTTAAGGGGATAGCAAATAAGGGGATAGCAAATTGGACCCTTCTTATTTAACTAATAAACACTATCCACTATCGGGGTGCTGCAATTCGGAGATTGTGTGCTTTATAAATACCAGTGCTTCTCAAAAAAGGGGGGAGGTAATATATGGATTATAAAAGAAGTATAAGAAGAATTCGTATAAGAAGAATGGTAATATAAATCATAAAAGAAGACAGGATATGAATTAGCCTTTTTGAGCATTAGGCTATTAATTATAAGAGGACTAGAGCATTAGGCTATTAATTATAAAAGGACTAGAAGAAGTTACAATTATAGAATGACTCTAGTACATTTTCAGGTTTGTTTGGTCACCTGTTCAGTTCTCTACTGGCCAGAGGGACTCCTGCTGGGTTAATGACCAGCTGATAGAAATGGGAGGTACACCCTTGGAGTCACTGTATGTTTGGGAATAACAGGAGCCTGAACCACAGGCCACTGCCCACTGAATTGAAATGCAAGGAGTGCATGTCTGAGGTTGAGTGATACCCGGGTATATTGAGCATATATGGGTCGAATATATGTGTATGTATGAGTGAAGACAGTGTTTTTGAGAATCACTGGTTTGTTGGAGAATAATGTTGAATGCATTATACGGAGTATGTTTTCAAAATTAGGATGTTTTCACCTTTGAAAATGAAAGAACAGTCACGCTAACTATATTTTTGATTTCTCTCTATAGGGATCCTGAGTCCCATTTTGGACGGAAATGAAATATATTGTATGTCATGGGATTGTCTAATGAAAGATTGTTTTCTCCCACGAATCACTTAGGCACGGAGAAAGGTGTCAAGTGTTTTAATGCAAAATTGGGTCCTCCCATGAAAGGATTTTCCAATTTTTAGGTGCTGAAATACTCTGGGGGTCTTAAGAGAGAAACACATGTTAAGTTGTGAATGTCTTAACGGATTTCTCTTTTCTTCCCAACATACTGTATGTGTTGTTAACATAAACTAACTAACTAAACCCGTAACAACATGTCTATGCTATGAAATATTGTTGCGTAGATGAAATGTAATTACAGGAGATGTCAAAATGTTTCCAAAAACATTGAGTCAATATGGTAAAAGAACACTCCTAACAATGGAAAAAATGGAAGGAAAGATATGTCAAATATGTCTAAACCCTATGGTAAGAAAATACTTCCACACATTAAGGTATGTAAAAATATAAGGTATCATTCATTATTGCACTATTTATGACCATTTTGTACTACAAATTGAATATTGTTTAAGTGATAAATGCTCCCCATTGCCATGTTGGAAAATACAGAATATTGATGGCTGTATAGATTATAAAAATCATTCTAGGTTAGGATGTGATAACCCTTGGTGCTGAGTTTTCTATTTCCAGTTTTATGAAATCCAATAAATTAAACCATACATGAAAGATGAGACGGAGCCATAAAAATGAGATGTATGGAAACCAAAAGATGTCTGGGAAATCACCATGGAATTGCCGCCTTGCATCCCAACCAGATGAGATGATAGAACTGTGCAAGGGACATACCCTAACTGCCTTGCATCCCATCCACTATGAAGGACGCTGTCAATCCAACTGCTATGAGGACGTTGTGATCAGAAAAGGGGCATGGAAGCCCTGTGTCGTGACATTGCCCAAATAAGGGAAGAAGAGACATTACGAACCAACCTAAGAAGGAACTCATTCATTCAAGTGGAGAAGAATTGCAGGAGAAACACATACACAAACAAAATGCTGGCTTTACGAAGTGATCGCTCAAACCTGAGGGTCGTAGGATGGAATTTTCCCAAGATATGCATCATTGGTTTTTTCGCCCCTACCACATTAAAATGTGTCTAATAAATATCCTCCTGGAGATGGAAAACAAATCTCATTACATTTACTGTTAATGACCATATATGATGATATATGATCAAAGGGAGGAATTGTAATAGATTCTATGAAATGTAATCTATTTGTTTTATATGTGCAGTCACGTGTCTGTCACTTTACCTAAGAATACAGTAAGACTGACTCAGCAACAGCTGTCGGGACCGTGGCTCCACGCGCGCTCCGACGTCATCAGTCCATACATGGAAGACTCTTCAGAATTGTATCTTTAGACATTGTTTAGGATACACCCTCTCAACTATTCTTGTCACACTGTCCGTGTATATAATGGGACCATGCCTGAGAAATGGGAGCGACAGATGGGGATGCGTGTCGCTCAGAGCTCTTGATAAGATTGTTCAATAAATGTTGTATTCATTATACTCCACCCTCTAAGAATTCAATTCAATTTATTATGTTATTATTTATATAAGTATGATGCTTAAAGAATTCTATTACAATAGTAAGTGAAGTTAGGTAGGTCGTTTTCAAAACTTTCCCCCGATGGGATTCCTTGGGACTTTTTTTCTCTCACTAAGGACATATTGAGGATACAAAATCAGTTGAGTTTGCTACGATTGCAATTTGTTTTAGGTTTAGCCTAATTTTGGCCTAAAATTACTGGACTAAATCTAAAATATGAACCCTTGTAAAAAAAGTTGTCCTTTAAATTAACAAACTAAACTATGTGGGAATAAAACAAATACAAAATGGCGTGTCTTCTGAGTTAGTAAAAAAGGCTCTGGCCAATTGATTGCCATGGCAACCCCAGTCTGAGCTTAATTTGGAAAAGTCCCCACACCTGTTTGGCTATTTCTGCTATTTAAGCCAGTCCACTCCTCACAGTCAGTTTGCTCTCTCTAGACATGCTGCACACGCTCTCCACAGTTGTGTTCCACTGCACAAGAACTTTTCCATGTTTACAGACCAAAGCTTCACATTTGGTGTGCAAATGTGCACAAGACAAGTGAAAATAAATCTGTGTCTGTCATATTTGGACAAGAAATCCAATCTGATGACCACATACGGCCCAAAGCAAGCAATATTGTGAAAACAGTTGTTTTCTTGGTGTAATGTTTATTAAGGCCTCATCTCATGACTGAGCAACACATAGATCACCATATAACTTGAAATGTTAACGCCAGTGGCAGAGGTTGTCTAAAGCTTATCGGTCAAAATACTTAACCAATATAGTCAAAATGTCTTCATCTCATGATCGAGCATATACTACACACATGGAACATAAAATAACTAAAATACCTGGCCCCTCAAGCATGACTGGTTCTTTTTTGTCAGCTGTAAATTGAGAATGTAGGTGGTGTATATGAAACAAAATAAATATACTACCAAAAAAGTCACATGCCAGCAGAAATAGGCCTATACATCTCAACAGAGTTTTATACTTTTATAACATCTATATAGTTTATTTTCTGCTTGCACAGCTCACAAGTGAACATAATTTCTTCTGTAGAGGCACCCATATCCAACGTAATGAATTTGCTCATATGGCCATGGATGGGCTGGTACTTTGGGGGTGTCCACGTTGGTTCTTAACCTGTTGTCTTTCACACTGCCTTAGACTGTAGGGCAGGCCCTGTGAAGCAAGCTCCACAGTGAAATTGTCATTTTCAGTCACCATATTACTAGCAAAGCGGTGGTAGTAGTAGTAGTAGTAAGACAAATGGTCCGTAGACCTGCAGGGGTTCCTTAAGCAACACGCAGCCCGATGCCATCTCGCCAGACAAACAGTCGTACAGCGGGGGGCAACAAAAAATGTTTTAGACTGTCCTCCGCCTCTTCCTATTTGTCCTACATATAAAAGTAGAAGATTTAGGAGAGGCAGGAGGAGGAAGAGGAGATGTTTCCCTGCCCTCGTGTCTGGCGGATGGTGAAAACAACCTCCTCTTTTCCTCCACCTCCCTTCATGTGCCCTCCACCTCCAGATCTCTGACCTCAAAAAGCTGGTTGATGGCCCGCAGCAGCAGATAATTCCTCAAGCGGAGGAGATTAGCGTTAATGCTGGCATATATGTCGGGTTGTACAAAGTGATGTGATGTACAAAGTGATGTCTAAAAATCACTTCGTACAGTGCTATGGTTACGGGGTTTGGTGCAAATAGGGGGCATCAGTTGGGGCAAGAGTGTCTCCTTACTGGTGGGGAGGTTGGGGTGCGTGCATTCTTTGTTTCTAGAAAGAGAAACACTGTATTCATTAACTCTTTTAGTGCCAGCAGTTTTTCTAATTGGGTGGGTAGCTTGTGCCAGCCATTTTCTTACCATTTTGGCCCAACTTTGCAGAGCCACAGATAATCCAAAAACATTCATATATGAGTGAATTTCATTATATATATAGATTAGAAAGCTTACTTTCACCTGCCGAAGACGGTGAGCTTTTATATTGTATAGTTTTTTAGTTACAGCCCCAGACTGAAGCGCGCTTTCCCCCAAAATGTCCCCTGGGAATTAATTTTTCAAATTAGAGCCATTTGAAAAAAAAAGGTTCATGAAGCTTGTAACTTACTGAAATAAAGGAGTTTGCAAACATGCAGCACACCTATAGAAAGTGTAGGTTGTTTTCTCTTACCCCCGAAAATATTTCGAGCTAGAGTTTCGATCTTGTATACTTTTGTCACCCGATGTGAAAGCGTGCGAAGACGTACCCTAACCCTTGGCTCAACTTGACTGCACTCTTAACAACTAAGTGCCCCCACCAGATGGCAGTGCTGTCTGGTGTGATTCACAGACATCACACTGTGTGCAGTCTGTCAGGAGGCCAGCAGGGGCAGCAACACTTCACTCTCACTGTGACACTGTGACATGCACACACACACACACACACACACACACACACACACACACACACACACACACACACACACACACACACATGCACACACACATACATTTGACTGTCAAAGACCACAACACTTTGGCACTGCTGAGCACACACACACGCGCGCACACACACACACACACACACACACACACACACACACACACACACACACACACACACACACACACACACACACACGTGCACACACGTGCACACACACGTGCACAAAAATGATAAATGGTGCATTTTAGAGCTTTGACTGTCAAAGAAGATAGCAGGGGGACACTGTGACTGAGCACATGCACTGTCACATGCACGCACGCACGCGCACACATACATCCTCTACATTTCACTGTCAAAGACAGCAACACTTTGGCTCTGCTGAGCACACACACATGCACACAAATGATAAATGGTGCATTTTTAGAGCCATTATAGCTCGACATCCACCGATTCACACACTTCACCATGATGACAGTAGAGGCTGGGATTCGAACGGCTGTCATTCAGATCATTGGTCAACCCGCTCTACTTACTGAGCTAATAGACACCCCTATATATATCTGACCTTGTGCTTTCAAACCTGCACACACACACACGCACACACACAATATACATAATATAACTCTGAGCTGAGAGAGAACTTGTGACACTTTTTTCGTTCACACTCTCATCTCACCCTGACCCTGTCATGACACATATATTTTATCCTCTGTATAGTCTGAACTGTTCACACAAACCATCAATTCACAGTATTTACCACAGCACTAAGAATATTGAAATGTTATTTTCAGACCAGATTTGAACTCGCAAACTTGCGATCTAAAGCTCACGTATCTACCAATATTGCTACTTGAACTCAAACTTTACATTGTCTTAGTAAAGCTTGACTGAGAATGAGAGAGAGATAAAATTATCGGCTCACATTGGCAACTTTGCAAAAAGTAGTTAGCGATGTTGGCTTCTCAGAAAAGCACTATATAAGACTGATATATTTTCATTGGTATGAGTTTTGAACCCATGAAGAACAATAATGGTGGCCCTACCTAGTGTGGTATACATACAACAACCAAACGAGCTAGGGTACAATTCACATGTTCAGGTGACATGTCATATATATAAACACACATAATGCAGATCTATGTGTGTATCTATTACATATTACAATCACATGTTTATGATTCATTAGCTCAGTTGATAGCGCCCTCACCTCTCATGTGCAAGGTTGCAAGTTCGAGTCTGGTAAAAAGATTATCTTATTAGACTGGCCTTGCCTGGGCCTGTCCTGAACTTGACCCTTCTTGACCTCCAAGCTCTTGTGAGCTTGGAGGTATGGCAAACAGAGCAGAACAGACATTTGCATTTATTTCACAATAGTAAAAACTGCTGCACCTTCCTATCTGGGCTTTGAGAATTCAGTGAATGAATAACAGTGGTTGCTGACTGAGTGTAAATGCATTTTGAGAAAAAGAAAAATTATACCATTTGTTCGAAAAGTGCACCCTGTGTGTATATATATATATATAACTTTATATATATATATATATATATATATATATATATGTGTGTGTGTAACGGAGATGATCCGAACCTCCCCACCCGGCTTCGTACCCGGGTCTCCCACGCAAAGGTCCAATATCTCAACCACTAGACCAAAGAGATATATTTTTAGTCCGGGGGAGATACTAGAGTTTTGAGGCTTCAAGGCTGGGGCTGCGACTCTCTCCGTCACATATACAGGTATATATATAAAAACTCACAATGTGACATAGCCGTTTACAATGCTGTACCCCCTCTCCAACTGTACATATGTTGCCCATTTTCAACTGTTTCTATTTTTAGAATAACAACAAGCTTAGACAGAAATACATTTGTACTGCCACTTGACAGCCACTTTTATTTTTCAAAAATATATTTCAAAAATAAAAAAAATAAAACCTCGGTTCAAAGTGAAGCGGTGAACTGTTATTCTATGTGTTCTAAAGTTATGAACTCTGTGATCTGTACATTCTTTATATTCTGAATGATTGAATGAATGATTTTATCTGGAGGGCCGAATTGTCATGTGAAGCTTGACCAATCCTCAAAGTATCCAATCATCAGACCGGGACGGACACTACACACATATTCTGGACGGACGGGACAGATAAAGCCTGTTCATTCTGGACTGAAATGACCATATAAGGACATGGGACACACATTTTGTTTTTGAAAAAAACCTGTTCATTCTGGACTGAAATGACCATATATGGACATGGGACACACATTTTGTTTTTTGAAAAAACCTGTTCATTCTGGACTGAAATGACCATATATGGACATGGGACACACACAGCCACTCCTTGGAAGCGGCTTTCACCGCTTCTTCCAGCCATAGTGCTTCCACGTGTGGTATTCCGCAAAGCAGTCTGTGGGGTGGAGAGGCACGTTACATTCCTTGCACATGTAGCGAGACTCTTTTCTTGGTCCTTTCACTCCCTTTACCCTCTTGCCCAACTTTTCCTTGCAGACTCTGCATATCCGTGACGGCTGTTTCTTGGCACCTTTACCCATTGGGATGAGTACAGGTCGGTGAGCACTCATGTTGACATCCAGTCTTCCAGGGGGGTCGTAACGAGAGCACGGAGCGTGACCGGTACCAGATGGTCCCGCCTCTTCTTCCTGGCCCCCTACAGCCCCAGCCTCTTCTTCCTGGCCCCCTACAGCCCCAGCCTCTTCTTCCTGGCCCCCTACAGCCCCAGCCTCGTCCTGCCTCTCCAGCGCCATCTCCTCTTCTTCCTGGCCCCCTACAGCCCCAGCCTCGTCCTGCCTCTCCAGCACCAAAGCTTGGACCTGGCCCCCTACAGCTTGGACCTCATCTCTCCCATGCCGACCCTCCCTCAGGCCGACTCAGGAGCTTGTCATGGCCAGGATGAAACGGAGGTGGGAGAGGATCTTTGGTTTTTTTTTTGTCGTCCGGGTTGATTCTCAGCCGCTCTTTGTAATGGTTCTCCTTGTTGGTTCTGTAGAGGATGTAGGCGTTGTAGAGCGCAATCTGGATGAGGTAGAAACAGAACTTCGTCGTCCACTTCTGCGTCTTCCTCGCGCACATATAGTAGCCTATCATTTGATCCAATGAATCCACCCCGTGCATGTACTTGTTGTACTCAACTACACAATTTGGTTTGGTCACCCTCTCCCTTGCGCCAGTCCTAATGCCTCGCTCCTCTGTTGTCAGCATCTGATCGGCGTGAATCGTGGAAATATACTTGACGAGTTTCTTGTCCCTCCAGACGATAATCATGGCCTGTCCGTTGTGAACCATCATATGCTCTCCCACCTTCAGTGAGCCCAGGGTCAGATCTCGGATAGCGGGTGGCTCGCCGCGAAACCTCCTGAGGGTGCCACACGTGTGGGTGTCCATAGCCAGCAGTTGTTGGGTCAGCTGGACACTATTGTAATAATTGTCCATGAATAAATGATGGCCACGCCTCTTCAGGTCACCCATCAAGAACAGCACCGTGTCGACCAGCTTGGATCCCTTCCCGTGGTAGGGCTTCATGGCGTAGCAGTAGCCTGTGGCGGAATCACACAATATGTAACTCTTGATGCTGTATTTTATGGGCTTGAGGGGGTTGTATACCCTGAAGACCAGTTGTCCTCGCCACATCAGCATGCCCTCGTCAATGGAGATGTTCTTGTCAGGGGAGAAGAGCTGCTGGAACTTGGGGATCAGGAAGTTGATCATGGGCCTCACTCGCCATAACCTGTCCGTAGCATCGTCACCGCCGTGAGCAAAGTGGACACACCTCAGGAGCCTCTGAAAATTGTTCCTTGGCATGGTTTTGGGGAAGATGGGGGTTTGGAGGACTTCCTCCGTGCTCCAGTACATCGAGAACTGGGGGAGCTTGTGGACCCCAGCTAGGATGTAGAGGCCGAGGAAGTTCTTCATCTCTATGATGGTGACTTCCTTCCAGGAACTCAGCCTGGCTTGTGGCGTTGCTTTCTCCCGCTGCTGGACCTGTAGTGACGATATAAACATTTCATGTCACGATTAGTGTTCAAAGAAGCTGCCACCTATAAATTATAGAAATATACAATTACTACCAGTAAGACTCCCAAATCAGTAGATAAGAGACCGTCAGGTCGCATACAAAACTTTAGAAGGCACTCTAACTTTTAGACTGCCATGCCCGGGGAACCCGAAGTTTTGGTAAAAAAAAAAAAAAGAAGAAATCAAAAACGTTTTTTGAAAAAAAGAAAAAAAATATATATGTATATACATATATATATATATATATATAATCATACAGGGTGATGTAGCTATCAGCTCTGTGTCATAATGTGTGCTGATAACATCAACCCTAAGGTGCTTAAGGTTGCTGCAGAGCAGCTCGCTGTCCCCCTCACGTATCTCTTCAATCTCTCCCTGAGGACGGGGAGGGTACCACAACTTTGGAAGTCCTCCTGCATTGTCCCGGTGCCTAAGAAGACCCGTCCCTCGGTCCTCAATGATTACAGACCAGTTGCCCTGACATCACAAGTCATGAAGGCCTTTGAACGGCTGGTACTGAACCAATTGAGACCGGCGGTCAGTGAACACCTGGACCCCCTTCAGTTTGCCTACCAGGCTGACATTGGGGTTGACGACGCCATCACCTACATGCTCCACAAGGCATTCACCCACTTGGAAGATCTGGGCTGCACGGTCAGAATCATGTTTTTTGACTTCTCCAGTGCTTTCAACACTATCCAACCTCCTCTGCTGGCAGAGAAGCTTGCGCTGATGGGGGTGGACAAGGGCTTGGTGGCATGGATCACAGACTACCTTTCAGGCAGACCACAGTACGTGAGGCTGCAGAGTTGTCGGTCTGATGTGCTGGTGAGCAATACGGGTGCCCCCCAGGGCACTGTGCTCTCACCTTTCCTGTTCACTCTCTATACATCGGACTTCCGCTTCAACTCCAAGACCTGTCACCTGCAGAAGTTCTCAGACGACACTGTGGTGGTCAGCCAGATCTCGGGTGACAACACGGCTGAGCACGATGGTGTGGTTAAGGACTTTGTGCAGTGGAGTGAGGCCAACCACATCAGGCTCAACGCGAGCAAGACCAAGGAGATGGTGGTGGACTTCCGCACTTCCAAGAGAGTCCCCCCGGTGCCAAGCACCATTAATGGAGAGGTGGTGGAGTTTGTGGACAACTACAAATTCCTAGGAGTGCACCTGAACAGTTCACTGGACTGGTCGAACAACGCGGAGGCGATTCACAGCAAGGGGAAAAGCAGGTTGTTCTTCCTGAGAAGACTGAGATCGTTTGGCGTGTGCAATAGGATGCTACAGATGTTCTACCAGTCTGTCATGGCAAGTGTCCTCTTTTTTGGAATAACCTGCTGGGGTGGCAACAACAGAGCGGGCGACACCTTTAACCTAAATAGACTGGTGAGGAAAGCGGGCTCTGTTGTTGGGTCCTCTCTGCAGGGGGTGGAGGAAGTTGCCAAGGTGCGAACGGCTAGGAAGTTGGACTCCATCTTGAACAACTCCTCCCACCCCCTCCATCTTGAGATCTTCAGTTACTGGAGTAAGAGAGGAAATGACCGTTTTGTCTACCCAGGGCGGAGATGCGAGAGACTAGGAAAGTCTTTTGTACCGGCTGCTCTCAAGCTGTACAACGAGACACACAATGGTCGATTGACAAGGACTACCTTCCTAACGTAGGACGATGGTAGCCTTTTTTTCCTTACTGGAACTATATCTGCACTGACTTTGACCTCTAAGGACCTTCCAGGGAGGGTGTTTTTTTGTGCGTCTTGCCGCATCACCCTTTCTTGTTTATTTTTATTCTTTTTTGCTAGTTGTTTTTATCGCTCTGACCTTTGGACACTGCACTATTAGGTTGTGTTAGTAGTTTTTCTTTTAGTATTTCTGCTTGTGTTTGACATGATGTAGAGATACTTGTTGCACTAACTAGCATTGACTGTATGGTCACTTTGATTTGGGCACTGTATTATTTTTTGATAGTCGTGCTTTAAGACACTTTATGTATATATATTATTCGTTCCCTTTCCTGTTGTACCTTGCTCTTACTGTACTTACTGTACTCTGTACTCTGTTCTTGTTTTTTCTTTTTATCTTTTTCATACTTCTCTGTAACTTTGTAAATAACCTTATACTGCTGTGCTGCCTCTGGGCAACAAATTTTCCCCCTTGGGATAATAAAGGTATCTATCTATCTATCCATATGGTTATCTCCATATATGGAGATAACATGGTAAAAAACATGGTTGCTATGGTAAACAGTTGGTTGCTAAGGTAAAAAAAAACATGGTTGCTATGGTAAAAAGTTGGTTGCTAGGGTAAAAAAAATTGTTGCTATGGTAAACAGTTGGTTGCTAGGGTAAAAAAACATGGTTGCTATGGTAAACAGTTGGTTGCTAGGGTAAACAGTTGGTTGCTAGGGTAAAACCATGGTTGCTAAGGTGGTTGCTTACACTAACAGACCAGCAACAACAGCTGTTGCCACAGCAACGTACACAAAGGTTTGTGTACACATGTGGTGTGATGTCATACTGATGCGGAGATATGAGCAGGGCAAAGGTGTGACGTGTGACCGACCGACCGACCGACCGACGGACGGCCGGTGGAGGTTTTGATACTAAACTGCGACCTACGGCCGCAATAAACACACATAATACAGATCTATGTGTTTATCTATTATACATGAGAATCATTAGCACAGTTGACAGAGCACTGGGCTCTGACACACAAGGCCATGAGTTTGAATCTGGTAAAAATGTATTATACTCGGCTTGTAGATCTGCTATTTTTGGCTTTAGCACACATTATGACACAGTCTATGATCTTTTAGTTTACTGATCCAAACTATACTTTTGCGTTCAGGTTCCATGTAAACAGCTCTATTCTGAATGAGCTCAATCTGAATGAATATACATGTTATGCATGTAAAAGCACCACGTTGTGAGCTTGTAGATCTGCCATTTTACAAGACTGATTCACATGTCACAGGCCAACAAAAGACACTGGATTGTACATGACAAGAAAGAGACACAGGTGTCTTCCAATAAAGGATTCCAAATAAGCCTGATGGCTTCATCCTTTCCTTGCACTGTATTTTGTTCCCATGTATATGTAATGTTACATGTTTGCCAGACCCATGAAATGGGTAGGCCTACATAAGCAAATGTCGGTCTGTCTGTCTGTCCTGGTTTTCTATATAAAGGGTATATATGATGATGACATGATGATGACATACCTACAAAAGGCATGATGTCATAAATGATGATGACAGACAGGGGGTCTGGCACAACCAGGTTGACCTGGTCTAGTTTTTATATGATGTGCTAATAAACTATACTACAACACAGGGCAGGAATTTCACGGCGGCCACGACGGCCATGGCCGTCGTTGCCCCTCTCTTTGGCCGTGTGCCCCTCGAAAAATGACATGCTCAAACGGCCACAGTGGCCGTGGTGCCCCTGCTGTCCCATGCAGTGCCCAGCGCCCACAGCAGTTCACAATTTCATTGAGGAATAAAGAGGAGACGAAAATGTAACCCTAACTACAAAATAAAGACTGGGCTAAAATCTGTCTTCATTTTAGTTCACGAACAAAGAGAGTACGAAATATGTCCTGCGATGCGCATTACGGTCAAACACCTGCTGCTTTCTGACATGCAGTGGCAGATAGAGGCGGGACGTTCGCGAACGAATCGAGTCTTTTGAACGGCTCTTTGATATGAACGATGGGATCCGGTTCGCAATCGCAGTATAGGGAGCCGTTCCTTTAATGAACAACAGTGGTGGGAAAAGTACAACAATGTAGAAATACTCTGCCACAAGTTGAAGTTTGGAATAAAAAATGTAGACTACTTGAGTAAAAATATCAAAGTATTGGTATCAAAATGTAGTTAAAGTAGAAAGTACTTATTATGCAAAATGTCCCATTTCACAATTTTTCCAATGAATAAAATGTAGGGGGAAAAAACATTTGAAAATAGCAGATCTACAAGCTCACAGCTTGTAGATCGGCTATTTTCAAATGGCAGGTAGGCCTATGTACCTATTATGTCCGAAATAAATGTATATAGGGTTGAAGTGATAATTATAATCAAAATCTACAAAGTAACTACAACTAGTGACTAGAATGAGCCAGTCTTTTGAACGGCTCTTTGAAATGAACGGATCCTAGAGATCCGGCTCACTTCAAAGAGCCATAAATCCCATCTCCAGTGGCAGAGCGCACGCACACACGCAGAGAGAGAGAGAGAGAGAGAGAGAGAGAGAGAGAGAGAGAGAGAGAGAGAGAGAGAGAGTTGAATGGACACAGCAGTAAAAGTTACAAAACTACTAAGCGACGATGTTTATCTGTCACAGAGGCATGGAGGATGTTTGCAACATGTTCCAACGTTATCAAGCCATACGTCCAACGCGCGACAAAATAAAGGAATATATAAGGCTAGAACAGGGAACCAGCTGATGATGTGATGGAAATAATCCCCCCGCGCAGATGTGTGGAGACAGAGAGAATGTGAGTGAACGGCTGTGTACACGTACCTGAACTCTAGCATTAGGCCAAAAAAAAAGAATCCATACAAAAATGTTAAATCCATGTTGGTCTACTGTTAGCCTAGCGTGTAGCAACAACAAACACAAACTCAAACGACTAGCCCCCTTGTTTGCGTGCGACGCTCACGTGTATGCACGTGCACGCGCGGGTGTGTGTGTGTGTGTGTGTGTGTGTGTGTGTGTGTGTGTGGTGTACATGCTTATTTACCTATAGGCTACTGGACTGGTGGTTCTGCAACTTCTGCAGGTGTTGTTTAGTAATGTTAGGCTGTGGCTACTGGGTTGTGGGTTCAGTTGGATGAACTGGACATTGTCTACTAGCTGGTATTGTCTTACTGTACTGTACTGTACTGTATGTAATGTACTACTGTAATGTACTGAGATCAGTTGGTTGAATAGACATTGGTTATATAACCAGGACAGGTGTTCTGTGTTCTCTTGTACTGTATTCCTAAAATAGTTTTTTTCATCAAAAGGATGAGAGGAAATGTTGTGTGAAATAATTATGATTACATGGCAATCTTTGTCCAATTAAGGGGTAAATAAAGGGGTAAAATAATTGTCATGATGACTAAAACTAGTCTAAAATGTCAACAGTTTTTGTTTGTACTTAATCTTTAAGCAAAATTAATTATGACTGTCGAGGCGTGGACTTAAAATCACTGTTTTAATTGATGGCCTTCTTGCCCTGGCACTTGGCCTTTGTGCCCTCAAAAAATTGACAACACTAAAGGCCAACTGGCCTTGCCCCTAAAATGACGAAATTCTAGGCCTGCTACAACATATTGACAAGAAAGAGAAGCCACTGTGGCCGTAGGGCATGCCATTGGTTTGAGGGGCACAAGGCCAAACAGAGGGGCAACAACAGCCATGGCCTTCATGGCCTCCATGAAATTCCTGCCCTGCATTCTATGATCTTTTAGTTTACTGATCCAAACTATACTTTTGTGTTCAGGTTCCATGTAAACAGCTCTATTCTGAATGGTCTCCATGAAATTCCTGCCCTGGATATAATGCATTTCGGAGTCGGAGTCAGACATTTGTTGTGACTCCGACTTCATGTAAACATTGTGAACATTGCACAGGAAGGAGGGAAGAGTGGAAGAGTGAGATGACATATGTACCTCTATGACACAATCCCGTGCATACAAGTTGGTCTCATCGACGATGTAGCCGACCAACTCATCCGTCATGATGAGCTCAAAGACCTCGACTGGAGTCACGTCATCGGCCATGTCAGCAGCGGCCCCTCTAAGACCAGGCGTGCCAGTGAAGGGGATGTCTCGGGGTTCCCATCCGTCCTCACGCCAGGAGCTGCCACCTATAAATTATAGAAATACCAGTAAGACACCACAATCGGGAGATAAGCGACTGTTCAGGTCGCATACAAATTTTAGGGTTTTAGACTTGCTGAAAATAGATGATCTACATCACACCATGCAGGTGTGGGTGCCTACATTTGTATTTCTATGGGAGTATGGTGTGAACTATGCAAGGAAGAGTGAAATGAAATCAAAGGTGTGGGATTGTCTCAATAGAATGAATATAATGTGCTTGACTTGAACTTTCCTGCAAAATAGCAGATCTATAAGCTCAACGTGTTGCAGTATGACGCATTGTGAGATGAGATGTTGAAAGCTCACAGCCTCACACCAGCATTATTTTTAGTTTGTTTTAGACATGTGACATTAAAAATCTTATTCCCAGTTTCAGTCATCACAGCTTAGTTTTTAGTCATAAAACATGGTAAATCTTGTGGTCCGATAGCTAAAGAGAACAATGTTTTACATCTCACGGCTAAGCTGGCAGAGATGTGGAGAGCTGAATCGAAAATGGAATGGATAGAAAGATATCTATATGAATGAATTACACATTCTTACCTGTAGTGGGAGAAATATGTGAAAAAGGTGTTCACTTCCGGCAGAAAGCGTGAACATTTGCACCTAGGGGTATTTTTGTGCGCTGAATTCAAAAATTGACGGTCCCAAGCACTTTTCTCAAATTCACTTTTCTCTCATTCACTTACCATAGGGTTAGGGTTAGGAAAAAAAGACCCCCCAAAAATCTTCTATATGTAGCATGTGAGGGGTCTATCTAGGGGGTTTTCATGATTCTGAATCCATTCCAAGCATTTGTTTTGCACAAAAAACATTCCTTGGGCAAGAAATGGACCCCACAAACTATGGTTTAGTGATGAGTCATCACTTTTCAAAGTTTTGTTGTGTCCATTTCTCGGAAAGGAATGTTTTTCGTGCAAAACAAATGCTTGCAATGGATTCAGAATCCCGAAAAACACCTAGTTTGACCCCTCACATGCTACTTGAAGAAGATTTTTTGGGGGGTCTTTTTTCCCTAGTATGGTAAGTGAATGAGAGCCACCAGATCCCATGAGAAAAGTGCTTGGGACCGTCAATTTTTGAATTCAGCACACAAAAATACCCTTAGGTGCAAATTTTCACGCTTTCTGCCGGAAGTGAACACATTTGCCTTTTTTTGTTACATATTTCTCCCACTACTGTGTCCCTGCTTGAGGAAGGCCTAGCGTCACTGGTTGACTCCAGGTCTGGAACCGGAGATAAGTCCCTTTCACTGGGAGCTGCAGCAGCTGGAGCAGCTGGAGAGCGGCCTGGCGGTGCAGCTGGTGTACCTGAAATGAAAATATGTATTATAAAATCGAATAATATACACTTTCATCCCGTGGAAATAGCAGATATACAAGCAATTTTGATGTAATTTTAGTCATAGTCTTTTGAATAAAATGTCATTTAGTTTTAGTCATAATTTAGTCCCCTCTATTACATTTGATTCTATGATCTTTTAGTGTACCGATCCAAACTATAGTTTTGTGTTCAGGTTCTGTAGGATAATGTACTATAGGATAATGTAATGCATAATGTAAGGCCATAGAAGCAGGGATTCAAACTCATGACACTAAATTACATTTTATTCAAAAGACTATGACTAAAACCAGTGTTGATTTTGTCCACTAAAACTATGACGAAAAATGTTTGTCGACTGCGTTTTTTTCACTGACAAAAACTAATTAAAAACTAAATAAAAACTAAGCTGTGATGACTAAAACTAAGACTAAATATATTGACAATTTCCTCAACAAAATAAAAAAACTAGACTAAAACGTTAGGGAGGGCTAGTGGAGAAGAGAGTCATTTTATGTTTGGTTGCTCTCAGGTGTTGCATGCTGAAAATAGCAGATCTACAAGCTCACAACGTGTCGCAGCGCAACGCGTTGTGAGCTTGTAGACATTTTCAGTAATTTAGTGTCATGAGTTTGAATCCCTGCTTCTATGGCCTTACATTATGCATTACATTATCCTATAGTACATTATCCTACAGAACCTGAACACAAAACTATAGTTTGGATCAGTACACTAAAAGATCATAGAATCAAATGTAATAGAGGGGACTAAATTATGACTAAAACTAAATTACATTTTATTCAAAAGACTATGACTAAAACTAAATCAAAATTTGCTGTCAAAAACAACACCGACTAAAACTGCATCAAAATTTCTAGCGTACTGTAGTGAAATATTTATATTATACTCCAGGAAGTTCTGACCAAGCACTTTAGCCAAAATAGCAGATCTACAAGCTGATATTCATATGACTGCTCATTCAGAATGCAAATGCTCATCTAAACACCTCAGAATATAATATCCATTCAGAGCCAACGTCACATCAAGGCCTGCAATGGACGTGCAATGCTGCCACCTGGCCGTCAGATAAATACATTACACATCTTTTTAGTCAAACCGAAAATGTTTACATTGTATTACATTTCAGGTCATTATGTCGGTCATTCTATGAAGGTTTTGGGTCAATCAAAGGTTACGCTTTGATGTAATGATGTCCTCATGCCAAAAAAGCTACTTTGAATGTATTACCTCTGCCACGACGGCGGGGTGCAGGTGTTGGATCATCATCATCATCACCATCATCATCACCATCATCATCGTCTTCTAAAACGGTTAGAAGAAAAAGATTTTATGAATATGTTGTATGTACAAGACACAATACCTAGGTTGACGCTATGCGTGGTGTGGGGTCCCAGATTTAAAACTCAACCAACACCAGACAAATGGACAGTTTAAGCCACTTTTGGGCACTTTTATTTATAACACACAAGGGTAAATTAACAGCAGCGGAGCCTCGCTCCGATCAATGCAAGTACTTTTACAACACAAACAATATAGTGTTTTCTTAAACGTCTTCAGAATAACTTAGGCATCATTTGTTCAAAGCAAACAATTGCTCAATATAGTCGGAGCAATTCAAAACAACTCAAGTGAATAACGTACAATTAAAGGTATCCCCGGCCCGGGGCACATTGATAACTTGTAAGTGTTCCGTGGTTCAGATATGTTTTAAGGTACAGTTTCAAAACCGTCACACTCACGGGCAGTGCGCATAGAGCACGAGATGTTTACAGGTACAATTCCCAAACCCTCGCACAGTGGTACTTGCATGCGTTTCGTCGTTCTGATATGTTTCAAGGCACAGTTTCAAAGCCGTCACACTCACGGGCAGTGCGCATAGAGTACGAGATGTTTACAGGTACAATTCCAAAACCCTCGCACTCGCCATCGTGCGGCTCTCCTTTCTCCAGACTCAGCGTCTCCTATATTGCCTGGTGGAAGATAGACACGCTGTGTTAGTATTGCATTCCTCTGTATTACAATTAGGAGCAGAACGTGTGGAGTGTAGCTTAATATCTAAAGCATTCTTACCGCCGTCAGCCCGACCGCCAGCATAGTGAGCCAGTGCAGACTGAGAGAGAGAAGGCTCCTTTGTTTCCCTAGAGGGCCCAGCCCTGAGCCACGCAGCTGTGCTCAGATTAAGCTGATTGAACAGGTAATTCGGCAGGTAACGCCCTTCTATTACCTGCCCCAGGGCTGGGTGTTGTCTCTGAGAGCCAGCTCTCCTCCCTCTCCACTGACCCAGTGTGCTGTGGGGCTCACCTGTGAGGCGGTTGCCTAGCGACAGTCCACACATCCTCCCCCTAAGCTCGCCGTTGCTACCGGGAGCTTCACTCTTCTCATCCTCATACAATCTCGAAAGGGCGTCGGCATGGGGGATTTGTTTCCCGGGTCTGTGTTCCACATGGAAATGATAATCTTGGAGCTCCAGGAACCAGCGCGTCACTCGGCTGTTCCTATCCTTGTTACGAGACATCCACTTCAGGGGCGCATGGTCCGTGATGAGGGTGAAGGTGCGGCCCCACAGGTAATACCTCAGGTCATGTATGGCCCACTTCACGGCCAGAGCTTCTTTCTCCACGACGGCATAGTTCCTCTCATGCTTCAGCAGCTTCCGGCTGGCATATAGGACGGGGTGCTCCTCTCCATTCACCACCTGGGCGAGCACGGCTCCCAACCCGGTATTGGAGGCGTCGGTGTGGAGTAGGAAGGGCTTTCCGAAGTCTGGTGCCACCAACACAGGTTCTTCACACAGGGCGTCTTTCAGCGTTTGGAAAGCTGTTTCCGTCTCGGGCGTCCACCTGACCAGCCGGGGTATAGACTGGCGCGTCAGGTCGTATAGGGGGGCTGCAACAGTAGCATAACCTTTAATAAACTTTTGGTAATATGACAACAAACCTAAATATGACTTCACCTGTTTCTGGGTGACAGGGCGGGGCCAGTTCCTTATTTTTTCCACTTTCCTCTCCTGGGGTTTCACGCACCCCCGACCGATCGTGAAGCCGAGGTAGTTGGTCTCGGTGAGGCCGAGGCGACACTTCTTGGCGTTGGCCGTGAGCCCAGCCTTCCGAAGGGCCCCTAGGACAGCTTCCAGGTGGTGTAGGTGCAGGTCCCAGCTGGAGCTGTGGATCACGATGTCGTCTAGGTAGGCGGCTGCGTAGTCCCGGTGGGGTCTCAACACGCAGTCCATCAGCCGTTGAAAGGTGGCGGGGGCCCCATGGACTCCGAAAGGTAGGACTGTGTACTGGTAGAGCCCCTCCGGGGTGGAGAAGGCGGTCTTCTCCTTGGCTCTCTCCGTCAGGGGTACCTGCCAGTACCCCTTCGTGAGGTCGAGGGTGCTCACGTACCGCGCCGGGCCCAGTCGTTCGATCAGCTCGTCTACTCGTGGCATGGGGTATGCGTCGAAGGCGGAGACTTCATTCAGCTTTCGGAAGTCATTACAGAAGCGTAGAGACCCATCTGGCTTCGGGACGATGACGATAGGGCTGGACCATGGGCTTCGAGATTCTTCGATCACTCCGAGCTCCAACATCATCTCCACTTCCTCCTTGATGGCTTTACGCCTGGCTTCTGGAATGCGATATGGTCGCTGCCGGACCACCCTCCCGGGTGTAGTTAGGATGTCATGGCGAATGACCGGGGTCCGACCGGGCAGGGCGGAGAAAACGTCACGGGCCCGACTCAGCACTTCTTTTACGTCCTGCTTCTGGGCCGGGGCTAGGTCCTCTCCTATGGGCACTTCGGGGAAAGACTGGGGAGAACTGGACGTTAATAGGACAGAGGACGGCAGAGGCTCCGCCACATGCCATTTCTTCAAAAGGTTCACATGGTAAATCTGTTTCCGTTTCCGGCGGCCCGGCTGGCTCACACAGTAGTTCACAGGACCCACTTTCTCCAACACCTCGTAGGGGCCGTGCCATTTTGCCAAAAATTTACATTCAGAGGTGGGCACTAGGACCAAAACTTTCTCGCCCACTTTGAATTCTCTAATGGTGGCTCCCCGGTTATAGGTGCGAGCTTGCTCCCGCTGGGCTTGCTGCATATGCTCTTTGACTATGGGCCACACTTTCCTGGCCCGGGCCTGCAGAGCGTCTACGTGTTCAATTACATTTCGGTGGGCGGGCTGTTGGCTCTCCCAAGTTTCTTTTGCAATGTCTAGTAGTCCACGGGGACTCCTCCCATACAACAGTTCAAAGGGGGAGAAGCCCGTGGAGGACTGGGGAACCTCTCGGATGGCAAACAGTACATATGGAATTAATTGGTCCCAATCTTTCCCATCTTTGTCAATTACTTTCCTTAGCATTTTCTTTAATGTTGCGTTAAAGCGTTCACAGAGGCCATCAGTCTGAGGATGAAAGACTGACGTACGAATACGTTTAACTTTAAGCCACTGATATAACTTCGACAAAACTGTCGACATAAAACAGGTGCCTTGATCAGTCAAAATTTCATTGGCAATTCCCACCCGGCTAAAGAGCATGACTAGTTCGTGTGCTATGGCCTTGGCTGTAGCTGCCCGCAGTGGAATGGCCTCGGGATACCTAGTGGCATAGTCGATAATTACAAGTAAGTACTTGTGGCCTCGGCCAGATTTTGGTAGGGGCCCCACTATATCCATGGCGATACGTGAGAATGGGATTTCAATAATGGGTAGAGGTACAAGGGGGTTCCTATAGTAGGGCCGTGGGGCCGTTTTCTGGCAATCTGGGCAGCTTTTACAAAAATCCTCTACTGCCCGCTTTATGCCGGGCCAGTAAAACCGGGCCAAAATACGTTCGTAAGTCTTTTCTACTGCCAAATGAGCCCCCAGTTGGTGAGTGTGAGCTAAATACAGAACCCGTGACACATAAGACTTAGGGACCAACAATTGCTCTAGAGTGTCACCTGCCCTGTCTTTAGTTAGCCTGTACAATAGGTCATTTTTCACTATAAAGCAAGGAAACGTGTATTCACTCACCCCCTCACACTTTTGGCCGTCTATGGCCACCACACGCTGTCTGGCTAGGTACAGGTTCGGGTCCGCCCATTGGTCGGCGGCGTACTTCCCGCTCCTCGGCCCACGGTCCGGCTCCATTGCCGAAAACCCGGGGACTTCATCTCCCTCCGGCGTCACGCTGTCCTCTGCGGCCGCCCGGCGTCCCCGCCGGGTCCGCGCTCCACTGGTTGCCAACCCGTCTTCACTTCTCTCGCTCTCCCTCTCGAGCGCCTCCTCCCCCCCTCTTCTTTCCTCCGCGGAGGTGCTGTCGTCGTGGGCCTCGTCGCTCGGGCCGAACACGGGGCAGGCGCGGTAGGTGGTTCTCGGCTGGCTGTGGCGGGGACGGCGTCGTCTTCGCACCTCGAGGTTTCGTCTCGGCGGCCAGTACTGATCGTAGAGCGGGCAGTCAGAGCCGATGAGCAGTGGGACAGGGAGGTTGGGAACCACTCCAGCCGTCACGAGCAGGTCTCCCCTCGGCGAGAGCACTTTGATCTGTGTGACGGGGTAGAAGCGGAGATCGCCGTGGACGCAGGTTACGGAAACGGTGACGTCGCCCACCTTCCCCGCCAGGTCAGGGTGAACTAGTGTGACAGCGCTGCCCGAGTCTAACAGGGCGTGGGTGTCCACGCCGCGGATGCGCACCGGTACCTCGGCGTGCCGTCGTCTTCCCGTGCCGGAGTGCAGACACGGCCGGGGCGCCTCCGAGGCGGACGCACTGGGCATGGACGCGTCCCTCCTCACCTCCGGACAGGACCAGGACAGGTGATCCGGCTGGCCGCAGACGTAACACCGCCGCTGGGTAGGGGGAGTTCGTCCGCTTCTCTCCGGCGGCGCGCTCCGTGGACGTGGTGGCGAACGGGGAGCGTTTGGCCGCCGCTGTCTCTCTCGGCCGGCGCGCTCCTCTCGCCTCATCATCTCAGTGCTCACATGATGATTTTCCAGTAAAGCTATCAGCTCTTCCAATGAACCGGGGCTCACTCTAGATGCGTATTGTCGGGCGTCTGGCGGCAATGCTCTGATACAGCGGTCGATTACGAGTCTCTCCACAGCGGGGGGATCCCCCGGGCTGGTCAGCCAGCCAGTCGTCAGACGAAGCAGGGAGGCCAGCTGGGCACGGGGCGGCCCGTCAGATCTATACATCCAATTGTGGTACCGCTGTGCCCGGGCCGGGATACTATAACCATAACTTGCTAATATTGCTGCTTTTAACTTATTAAAGTCTCGAGCGTCTGCTGTTGAGAGGTCGCGGCAAGCCCGCTGCGCCTCGCCAGTCAAGAACGGAGCCAGCACCGCGGCCCACTCAGCCTGAGGCCACCGTTCCCGAGTAGCTGTGCGCTCAAACAATTCCAAATAGGCTTCGATATCATCGTCAGCGGGGGCAAATTTAGTGAGTACTTCGGCTGGGGCTCGCGCTGCTGCTGTGTCCCTATTCATTTTACGTATGAGCTCATGCACGGCTGTCTGTAACTCAGCCTGGCTTTTTAACAGCGCCGTAAGCGCCTGTGCATGTTCCATTGTGTGTCGCTGGTGAGGTTTGAAACCCGATTCTCCACCAAATGTGGGGTCCCAGATTTAAAACTCAACCAACACCAGACAAATGGACAGTTTAAGCCACTTTTGGGCACTTTTATGTATAACACACAAGGGTAAATTAACAGCAGCGGAGCCTCGCTCCGATCAATGCAAGTACTTTTACAACACAAACAATATAGTGTTTTCTTAAACGTCTTCAGAATAACTTAGGCATCATTTGTTCAAAGCAAACAATTGCTCAATATAGTCGGAGCAATTCAAAACAACTCAAGTGAATAACGTACAATTAAAGGTATCCCCGGCCCGGGGCACATTGATAACTTGTAAGTGTTCCGTGGTTCAGATATGTTTTAAGGTACAGTTTCAAAACCGTCACACTCACGGGCAGTGCGCATAGAGTACGAGATGTTTACAGGTACAATTCCCAAACCCTCGCACAGTGGTACTTGCATGCGTTTCGTCGTTCTGATATGTTTCAAGGCACAGTTTCAAAGCCGTCACACTCACGGGCAGTGCGCATAGAGTACGAGATGTTTACAGGTACAATTCCAAAACCCTCGCACTCGCCATCGTGCGGCTCTCCTTTCTCCAGACTCAGCGTCTCCTATATTGCCTGGTGGAAGATAGACACGCTGTGTTAGTATTGCATTCCTCTGTATTACAATTAGGAGCAGAACGTGTGGAGTGTAGCTTAATATCTAAAGCATTCTTACCGCCGTCAGCCCGACCGCCAGCATAGTGAGCCAGTGCAGACTGAGAGAGAGAAGGCTCCTTTGTTTCCCTAGAGGGCCCAGCCCTGAGCCACGCAGCTGTGCTCAGATTAAGCTGATTGAACAGGTAATTCGGCAGGTAACGCCCTTCTATTACCTGCCCCAGGGCTGGGTGTTGTCTCTGAGAGCCAGCTCTCCTCCCTCTCCACTGACCCAGTGTGCTGTGGGGCTCACCTGTGAGGCGGTTGCCTAGCGACAGTCCACAGTGGATAAAAAAAACACGCATGCGATTGAATTCATCTCAATATACATACAAAAAGCCAACAGTGCAGTGCTGTGCGATCATGTGGTGCTAGTTTATTCAGTCAGTTAGAAAAGCACTTGTAAATTACACAATAGTGCGTGGATAAAAAAGCATCTCAACTATGAATACATATATAGACTAATAGAGCGTGTGTAGTTCTCACCTTCTCTGGCCACCTGGACATCACTGCGGGTAGGTACCCAAGATGGATCGTAGTCTTCCTCGTCCGTTGATTCTACAATCGGCTCGGAAAGAACAGTAGTCCTGGTTCGGGATCCTCGCCTTGGCTGCTGTGCATCCTGTTCATCCACGGCCGTGGATGAAGATGGTAGCACTGGCGGTGGAGGCGAACGCGGTGGTTCCTCAACAGACTGAACAAGAGGAGGCATGGGAACCGAGTCGTCCTCCAGCTCTGAGTCAGTTTCTACCCTCTCGGAAGGTATAGAAATCGACCATCTGGGTCTGCCGACCGGAGGATCCCCTCTCACGGGGTGATGATGATCCACGACCACGGCCTCCACGGCCAGGCGCCGCGGGTCGCCGTTCGACCACGGCGTGGCATTGTACACAGTACACAGTACACACAAACGTTGGACTACAAGACAGACGTTGACAAAGCACTAACTAACACGACACTGAACTGGACTACTAGACAGACGTGGGCAAAGCACCAACACTACACTGAGCTTTATCCTTGTAAAAGACCAACTCCATGAAAGTGTTGGGTAATCGCTTTATTTTCATTTATTACCCTATCTCTCTCAGTTTGAGTTATGCTCCAGCTCCGCTGAGTTTGTTAGCCTAATCAACCGCCTCTCCCAGAAGTTGTGTGGTCTCACGGAAACACACAAATGGTAACTAAATCTGCAAACAGCTTAGAGTTTAACATTTTTAATGCAACTCCTACAACAAACTATTAAAAAACACATCTATACACACACTGTTGGATTTGGAATCCATCAAACAGGAGTACAATTTAGAAATCGCTCTGTGTATAACCTCACCATATGCCTGTTGGTATATTTGTTTATATTGGTGCAAACAAAAATAGTAAAAAAAAAAGTAAATAAATCTATACATATATGGAATTCACAGCAAATGAAAACAAAAACAAACACATCTATATAAAACACATCTAGTAAAAGGAAAATATCCAGCTTTCAACAAAGCTTTTATATATTCTTGCCCAGGGTGCCATCTGTAGGGCCTCCACCCTGTCCTCTAGCGTCAGAACCAGCTGGAGAGAGAGAGAGATTGAGATAGATATACACCTTTAATATCCCACAAGGGAGTGTCGAGAGCAGTCAATGCTTTATACTGTAAGTTTTAGAATAAACTGCACATTTTGACACTACATAAACCCACCATAAACCTGGTTAAGGAGCATCTCAGGGGAGGGCAAGGTGTCGGAGGAGCTGTCATCGGATGGCGAGCGGACAGAGTAGGAAGACAGGCTGACGGAAGAGTGGAAGCTGTCACAGGAGGGGATGGTGTTTTCCTCTGGTGTTTCAGTCCGAGTGTATCAAAGGGTGCTTTCGGAAATGCGCACCGGGTGGCGAGTATTCCTACCGTAGGAGACGGGGTTACATAAATTAGAAGGTGCGGCTTGTGATTGGCTGGAGCGGAGGTCTGGAGCGCTCGGCTGTGGTCACTTGGACTGCGCGGGCATTTATCGTGGGCTTGACCAGGCATAAATATAACGATTGCATTCACCATGGCTTCATAACTCGAGTGGCCGGCCCTGGCCCGCTCTTCGCGGGCACTCGCCCCTGCGGCGCTCGGGCGCGAAGAGCAGGACCAAGGTCCGCTGGCCTTCCCGCCGCTCGCAATGTCGTGGACAATAACTGTGACATCTAACCATAAAACGAGCGCTCTACCACACCCGGTGCGCATTTACGAACGCACCCTTTGATACACTCTGACTGAATCACCAGCAGAAAACACTCTCTCGTCACAGGAGGCCAGATGGCTGGACGATGGGGAGACGGTCGACCGAACAAGTCGAGTCTTCGTTGTCATTGGAGCTGGTATCACCGGTTTCCTCCACTGTCAAACTGAAAGATGAAGTCCTTACGAGACGGCTTCCCAGACTCCATCCTTCTGTCACAGGCTGGTAAGAGTTCAAAGAACTTGTCTCCGCGTCTCAGCTTTCTATTATGTGGTGGTTCCTTATAGCAGGGGTCTTCAACGTTTTCAGGCCAGGGACCCCTTGGCTGAGAGAGAGATGAAGCAGGGACCCCCACAACCTTTTCATAGATGAAACTGTATGTTTCATCGTTTGACAGCACAATCATCTGTGTATTTTGGATTCATGTCAATTTGTGTTTTCAGATATTTAACCACTTGGACCGTCAATAGGCCTACTTAAAAAAAATGACCTTTCACTCTGTACTTAGTCTGCTCTTTTTCCCCTCTACACCAAACCTCTTTGCCGAAAACAGCTGATATACAAGCTCACAACGCCTCGCAGCGCTAGGCGTTGTGAGCTTGTAGATCTGCTATTTTTGGCTAAAGTTCTCCGAATATGGATGCTAGGGTTCAAGTTGTTAATATAAAAATGGAGAAAAAAAGTTTCTATCACACAAAGATTTGGAGGAACCCCTGAAGTAACTCTGAGGATCCCCTTGGGGTCCCGGACCCCATGTTGAAGACCCCTGCCTTATAGCAAACTTTGACTTGTCTCCTGGGCTTCGCCCCTGAATTTTCTGCCAAGTTGCTCTGTTGAATGCATGGCACTCCCGGAACAGTCCACTTCATATGGGCTAAGAACAAATCTGGCCCTGCTGGAGCTCTGGGCATCATTTTTGCTGCTATGCTGTGGACTGTTCCGGGGGAGCTGTCCATCTTCATATGGGCTTCGGAATAATCTGTGTCCAGGGTTCCTGCCAGTGGCAAATGTGTCCTGTTTGGCCGGGTCTGGGTACAGGGGTGGGTCTAGACTGGGTATGGAGTACCCAGTGGAGAGTTTGCTGAGAGGTGCAGCCTCTTCGGGCGAAGACAACACGTTTCTTATGTTGAGCAGCTGTAGATGTTCGACATAAAAAGCTTGATCTGCCTCCTGCAGGCTTCTCTTCAGTCTCTACGGTGTGCGCCCCTTCCCTCCCCTGTCTTGCGTGCTGGAGCCTACAAGCAGCCAAACATTGGTGGGACTTAGAACTAACACAATGATACAATAGAATGCTGGAGGTAAAAGGAAACAAGAAAACAATAAAGAACCACTGACATAGCAACATACGGTTTTCGGAAAACTGACATTTGAACACTCACACATTCACAATAGTAATTAAGTCGTCATAAAGTAAATAAATACAGACAGAAACAAATCTTTATTTTATTATTATTAAAAAAACTTTTTTTTTCTTTTTTTTTTAGAGAACCCGAGGCCCGGCCCGGCCCGACTAATTAGCATAATTTTTGGGCCCGGCCCGAAAATGTCAGGTCGGGTCGGGTCGGGTTCGGGCCGAAATTGAGAACTCTAAACATGACCTGCTTTAATCCCTTCAGTCTATAGTAGCTTAATGACTAGTATAGTAGTACTAAAATGTTTTTTTATTATTTTTTTTTTATGTCCAATGTATTCAAGTTCATAAAGTTAACATGAGTATATAATTAAACGTGTTTGAAATTAAATAAAAATGTTACATTTCAGGATTCCAATTCAAAAATAATAATTTTGCACAGTAACTAAATCACATCGTTGTGACATGACATATTGACAATGTAAAAAGACAAAGTCACTAACTTCTATCAACAGGAGTGATGATGAGAGGAGCATCATCGGTATCATTGTTGCACCAGAACATTGGGTACAGTTTCTCCTGAAATGTGCAGCCTGTGAAACAGTGGAGCAGAGCCCTATTATCAACATCATGAAATGAAACTTCACGTCCATCATAATCCACTAACACCCCAATCTTCTTGGGCTTCATGCTCAGGGAGAGAGGGGTTGTTGGTTTGGTATCAAAGGAGGAGTAGCATGAGTAGTTTCCTCTCTTTTTCAGCTGCTCAGCCACACCTGGGGGGGCAACCGTAAGACAGTCAGAAATCATCTTATTATTAGAAGGATGACCTTAAGTGAGTGTGTCTCAATCTGACTTGGATCCTGATTGTGAGAATCAAATGTCTTCACAAGAATTGAAAGGACATCGGGACATTTTGAGCTTAGTTTTAGTGCTAGGGTTGGAAATTAAGGACAAGGTTAAAGTAAGAGCTATGGTCCTTGTCTCTCACCAGTGGGCCCATAGAGCCTGGACCTCCAGGGGAGTGAGGCCAGCCTTGCTGCAGTCCACAGTGAAGGTCTGAGGGACGTGGACCCTCACCCCACTGCCCATGCCAGGACCAGAGCACTTCACCTTGGTGGGGTCCACCAGCTCTCACACTGGGACACGGAAGGGACTGCCTGCAACACAAACACACACACACACACACACACACACACACACACACACACACACACACACAAACAGGGGGGATAAGAAAATGCACACTACCTTCTAGATCAGGAGTCTTACACGTTTTCAGGCCAAGGACCCCTTATTTGAGAGAGAGAGATGATAGAAATACTTTCTATCACTCAAAGATTTGGAGGACCCCCTGTAGTAACTCTGAGGACCTCCTAGGGGTCCTGGACCCCCTGTTGAAGACCCATGTTCTAGATTCAATTATGGACACGATGGATAATGCACACTCTGATGATATTTGGTTATGTTTTGAACATTTCTGAAACTTAAGGCATAAGGCATTTGTATGTCACTAGAGGTTACTATGCGGCCCTCACACCTATGTCGCACCACCGACCTGAGTGTCGTCCTTGATGATTGGTTGGTGACATTTTTAATGGACCTTGATATGTAAAGGGTTGACCAGTGACCAGTGCTATGTATAGGGTAGAGAGAGAGAGAGAGAGAGAGAGAGAGAGAGAGAGAGAGAGAGAGAGAGAGAGAGAGAGAGAGAGAGAGAGTACCTGGTCTCCACAGTGAAGCGGTTGGGCTTGTTGACCAGGCCCTCCTCCAGGCCGGCACCGTAGGCTCGCACGTGGCTCGGGTCGCAGCCCTCCGTCACCTTCCAGCCCATTTTGAGCTCCAACTCAGGATCCTCCTCATTGGAAACACTGACCGTTTGAATGGTCACGCCGTCGCCCCGCCCCCGGTGGACAAAGTCCTCCACACTCGCGTATGTGTCGAAAGCCGACAAGACCTCACCGGTGTTGGACATGGCGGTATCCTCCAACATCCCTCTTGGAGGCGTAGGAATCATGCATGGCTCTTTTTGACACAAAGGAAACAAAAGAAAAAATGCACACGGGTTTACTTGTGTGACCGTGAGGCTTAGATCACATAACACACAGAACAAGGACTAAAACATGTCTAGAGCAAGGGGGTCCTTAGAGTTACTACAGGGGGGCCGCCACATCCAGAGAAAGAAGGTCAAAGAAAACAAAAACAGACTTACAGCAGACATATTACACATTCTACCGGAGGTGTACATTTTATGGCCATGATTGTTATGGCTAGCTTCGCCCCTGTTCATGTTTTTACGCCGTCACAACACAACACTCCCAGTGGAGTCCCAGCCTAACAATTAAAAAAATCGAATGATTTTCAAATCAAGTTTGACCTCATTCATAATATCAACCATCATACTACGATCTCCTGCCTCTGCAACCCTGTTTCTGCCTGGAAATGCAACGGTCTTAATCTCATCCGTGGTAGCATTGGTCCTGGAATCCATAGCCTGAGAATCTGTTCCGATAATGACCGTACGGTCCGGCATGATCCAGCCAACATGTATGGTTCCTGCATTATTTCCACCATTGATGGTGGATATGGAGGGGGGGGGGGATTTCTCATTATTGGACTGTGCTTCCCCCTGGTCGCTGCAATTCAGCCTTGGAAGGCCTGGGACCACATTCTCTACATTTAAGGCCCAAAGCAAGCAATATTGTGAAAACAAGTTTTCTTGGTGAAATGTTTGTTAACACCTCATTTCATGATTGAGCAGAGCAAGTAGCAACACACATGTAGATCACCGTATAGCCTAACTTGAATTGGGTGTTTAATTTAACTAACAACGCAGGAATAAAACAAATAAACACAACATCAAATGGCGATTTCATTGATTAAAGTGCACCGGAGTGAAGGGAAGAGAAAGAAAGCCTAAAATGAACCCATCAGGCTCAATGTCTGACTCCAACATAACAAGGAAAAATAAATAAACGGTCAAATGACTAAACACCTTCACCACAAATCAATGTCGTTAAAATTTAAAAGGACAGAAAAGTGGAATAAACATCTAAACTCACGCTAAATTAAAGTCAGAGATAGTTGATAACTTACAATGATGATTTTGGTGAGTTTTTAATGTAGGATGGACGGTCTTCCACGCAGGTATCACAGATGTCAGATGATGATGAATGACCATTTGTTGTGTGTGACTGACTGACTGACTGACTGACTGATCAAGTAAGCGGGGATGTTGTTTTCAGTTCCGCCAGCAGGTGGCACCAGATAGTAAGGTTAGGGTAGGGCAAGGTTTAGAGCAGCACCATCCTGCTACTCAGTTATAAATCCCTTTTTTTTTGGGGGGGGGGGGGGGGGGGGGGGATTCTTTAGAACTTGTGGTGAGGACTCCTTTACACTCTCTCATTTACAAGATACAAATATTTCTTAAGGCCGGGACTTTAACACGTTAGTTTTCGATTCATTAATTACAGAAAAATTCTCAAGTAAAAAAAATTAACGCATTTTAAACTTATTTATATAGCACATCTTCACAGCACGAATGCACAGAGTGCTTTACAGATACACAATACTCAATAAAAGTAAGCTCTACAGTTGCAGAGATACAAAATAAAATAAAAATAAGCTCTACAGTTGCAGAGAAGACATCAATAAATTAAAACACCCACAGTAACACGGAATACAAAAGAACAGTAAAAAACAAGGATGCCTATAAGTGACCAAAGGCCTGTCTGAACATGTGTGTTTTCAGATGCCTCTTAAAGGAGGCTTCTGAGGGGGCCATGTTTAGGTCCAGGGGGAGGGCGTTCCAGAGCTTTGGGGCTATGGCCTCAAAGGCTCGGTCGCCCTTGGTTACTAGATTTGTCCAAGGGACATCAAGGAGGTGTTTATCAGCGGATCTGAGTGAGCGAGTGGTAGGGGTGGGACGGATAATTTCTGAGATGTACGTAGGGGCTGGGCCATGAATTGCTCTGTAGGTAAACGTGAGGACTTTGAAGTGGATCCTGTAGTGTACCGGGAGCCAGTGCAGAGAGGCTAGAATGGGGGTGATGTGACATGACTTTTTGGATCTAGTGATTAACCTGGCAGCAGCGTTATGAACCAGCTGCAATTTGTCAACGGATGTTTTGTTGAGACAGGTAAAAATGGAGTTACAGTAATCTAGCCTGGATGAGATGAAAGCATGTACAGCCATTTCAAGTTCAGAGTGGGATATGATGGTCCGGAGTTTTGCAATATTTCTGAGGTGAAAGAAACAGGTGTGTGTGAGTGATTTGACATGATTGTCCAAGTGCATGGATTGGTCAAAGACCACGCCCAGATTTCTCAAATAAGGGCGTACGTTACCCTTGAGGGCCCCCAGGTGTGCAGCTATTCTGGCAGTGTTCTTCTCAGCTGCTACAATCAGCACCTCGGTCTTATTGGGGTTCAACTGAAGGAGGCTGTTTCCCAGCCAGGCTTCAATAGCTAGCAGACATTCCTGGAGGACATTTAGTTGTTCCAGTTTATCCGGCTTGAAGGAGCAGTATAATTGTATATCATCTGCATAGCAGTGATAGCGAATGCCGGGAAACTTATTTATGAGGAGACCTAGGGGGAGCATATAAATGGCAAATAGGAGGGGCCCAAGTACAGACCCCTGAGGTACACCACAGAGGAGGGGTTCCTGGACTGATTTAAAGGGGCCCATAGCCACTGAGAATTTTCTTTCCCGTAGATACGAGGCAAACCAGTCAAGGGCACTCCCAGTGATGCCCACCCACTCCCTGAGCCTATCTAGAAGGATGCCATGACTGACCGTGTCAAAAGCCGCGCTCAAATCCAGCAAGACCAGAACGGAGCACTTCCCAGTGTCAGCGGACATCATGAGGTCGCTTGAAACTCTGAGGAGGGCGGATTCAGTGGAATGATGTTTGCGAAAACCGGATTGAAATTTGTCTGAGATGTTGTGGTGTGTCATATGGGAGGTAAGCTGGTTGGCTACAACCTTCTCCAACACCTTTGAGACAAAAGGCAGCTTTGAAATGGGTCTGTAATTATTGTGGATGGAGGGGTCAAGGTTGGGCTTTTTGAGGAGAGGTTGTACAACTGCTTGCTTGAAGTGTGATGGAACAGAACCAGAGGCTAAGGATGTGTTAATGATGGTGACAAGACTGGGGCCAATGGAACTAAAAACTTCCTATTGTAAAAGAGGACCTAAAATAAAGTGCAATCAGTATAGTGTAAAATCAATAACATGTTAAAAAAGCAAAACAGTTAAGCACTAGCAGTCGACTTGGTTTGTTCTTAGGCTTCGTTCAGCATCCTTATGGTTGCTACATAAAAACTCTGCCACAGTCTTTTGTTGTGGCTCATGATACTCTGGTATCTCTTGCCGGGTCGAGGGCGCGGCAGTGGGTGGAACAGTCTGTGGCTGGGGTGATGTTTGTCCTTGATGATGGATTCAGCTTTGGCTGCACATCGCCTGTCGTGTAGATCCTGTAGGGAGGGAAGCGCACCTCCTGCGATGCGCTGAGCTGACCGCACCACTCTCTGTAGAGCCTTGCGGTCTTGGACAGTACAGTTCCCATACCAAGCAGTGAAGCCACTTGTCAGGACACTCTCTATAGTAGCACTATAGAATGCCCTGAGGATGCGAGGGCTCACCCTGAAAGTCCTTAGGCGTCGGAGACAGTAGAGCCGCTGCTGTGCTTTGTTCACCACACGTGTCGTGTGAGTGGACCATTTCAGATCCTCTGTAATGGTCATCCCAAGGAATTTGACCTCGCTGACTCGTTCTACCTCAACTCCACCGATGTGAACTGGGGCGTGCTCTCTCGTAGGCCTCCTGAAGTCCACTATCGGCTCCTTGGTTTTAGCGACGTTGAGAGAGAGGTTATTCTCCTCACACCAATGTGTGAGAGCGCTAACCTCATCTCTGTAGGCTGTCTCATCATCGCTGTCGATCAAGCCCATCACTTTTGTGTCGTCAGCGTACTTGATGACGACGTTGGAGCTGTTTGTGGCCACGCAATCATGCGTATACAAGGAGTACAAGAGAGGACTCAACACACAACCCTGTGGGGCTCCTGTATTGAGGGTCAGGGGGTCTGACATGATGTTACCCATTCTGACCACTTGCTAACGGTCTGATCTGTGCCAGCTTAGCAGGCACAATGGTGTTGAATGCAGAACTGTAGTCAACGAATAACATGCGCACACACCTGTCCTTCCTCAGATCAAGGTGCATGAGGGCAGTGTGTAGGGCCAAGGCAACGGTGTCGTCCGTAGATCTATTTTGGCGATACGCGAATTGCCAAGGGTCCAGAGTGGCAGGCAGGACAGAACAGATGTAGTCCCTTACAAACCTCTCGAAGCACTTGCTGATGACAGGAGTCAGGGCCACTGGTCTCCAGTCATTTAGACACGTCACCTTGGGGTGCTTTGGGACAGGGACAATAATGGAGGACTTGAAGCATGATGGCACCACAGCCTGGGAGAGGGAGAGATTGAAAATGTCTGCAAATACTCCCGCCAGCTGGGATGCACAGGTTCTGAGGACCCGGCCTGGAATGCCATCCGGTCCAGTAGCTTTGCGGATGTTTAGCCACTGGAAGGCCCTGCGTACCTCAGCCTCCGAGATGGTAAGAGGGGGGGGGGGGGGGCTGGCCGCCATAGGCAGTGCAGACGCTGGTTGGCTGACGCGGTCGGTCTCGAACCATGCGAAGAAGGTGTTGAGCTCACCAGGGAGGGAAGTAGATGGACTCTCCACACCTCCGGTCCTTCCTCTGAAGTCCGTTATAGTCCTCAGGCTTTGCCACATGCTCCTGGCGTTGCCATTCTCGAACTGGTCCTCCAGTTTGGTCCCATATTCCCTCTTGGCCCTCCTGATTGTGCGCTGGAGTACAGCACGTGTGTCCCCCATGTTCCTTGATCTAAAGGCAGCATTCCGTGCATGTAGGGCCACACGAACATCACCATTGATCCAGGGTTTCTGGTTGGGAAAGATACGGACAGTCTTAGTTGGGACGACATCTTCAATGCATTTGCTAATGAAGCATGTGACTGTGGCTGAGAACTCATTCACGTCGTTCCCAGAGGCACGCTGGAACATCTCCCAGTCAACATGGTCGAAGCAGGCCTTCAGAGTGATGTCCGTATTTTCAGACCATATTTGTATCTCCCTTGTACTGGCAGGCTCACGTTTCAGTCTCTGCTTATACTTAGGGAGAAGCTGGATGGACTTATGGTCAGACCCAAATTCTTGGCGGAGGAGAGATTTGTATGCTCCTGGAAAGGTGGTGTAGCAGTGGTCCAGTACTCGGTCGCCTCTGGTGTTGCATGCAATATGTTGGTAATATTTTGGGAGGACTTTCTTCAAATTTGCATTGTTAAAATCCCCCGCAACCACCAGGACAGCTTCTGGATGGGCAGTCTCCTGCTCAGTGATGGCCCTATGTAGTTCCATGAGTGCAGTGTCAATATTGGCTCGAGGGTGGATGTAAACACCAAAAAAAGATCACTGCATTGATCTCCCTGGGAGACCAAAAAGGATTACATTTGACCACAGTGTATTCCACATCTGGACTGCAGAGGGAGCCAACGGTGTGTGCATTGCTGCACCAGGCATCGTTGGTCAGCACGCACACCCCGCCCCCTTTGACTTTTCCGGTCACGGCTGGGTCTCTGTCCAGCCGGCCAGAGAGTGTGAAGCCCGGAAGTGAGATGGCAGCATCGGCGATGTCCACACTCATCCACGTCTCTGTCAGGCAGATGATGCTGGTGTTCCTCGTCTCCTGGTTGAAACGTATCCGGGCCCGTAGCTCGCCGAGATTATTATCCAGGGACCGGACATTTGCGAGTAGGATCGCTGGTAGTGGGAGTCTGTTTGCGCGGTTCCTAGCGCACACTAGAAGCCCAGCACGGCAGCCACGGTACCTCCCTGTCCCTCGTCCTCTCCGGTGTTTTTTCCTGCTTCTCCGCCGGTATGGCAGTGGTATAGTGTGCAATGCCTTATGTTTGACTAATGTGTGTTATAAGCCAATGACAAGTAAACATTTAAGAATAGATAAGTGCATATTTTTAGCAATCAAAAATGAAACAATGAGAGAGCAAGGATTGGCCTACCTTATCCCTCTTGGTCTGGAGGATGGCCTAGTATATTCCCGAGGCTGCCCTGGCTGCACATCCAGTGCAAGCAGTCACTGCCACGGCCTCCTTCGCAGCCAGAGCAGTTGACTGCGAGGCTGTTATAGGTGCCAGACTCAAATCAGCCAATGTCACTCCATCTGCAAGGTTATTAAAATAATCTGTGATTAGTGAAAATCTCACATCTATAACAATAATATAACTGACAGTCTTCATTTACAGCCCCAAAAGGTTTAAACAACGTTAAACGGCATTAAACTCACTTTGCCCCTCACTTTGCCACTCGATTTGCCACTCGATTCGCCATTCACTTTATGCATGCGCATACCCTCTATTGAGACATCACGGTCCTGACCGTGCTTGCTGGGATGGGTTATTATGAGAAATGTGTCAGAGACAGAGACAAAGTTGTTCATCTGAAAGATGGTAATGTTGAGTAACACAGAATATCCACCATGTTATCTAACGTTTAATGTTGATCTGGGTTGTAACAACTGTATTCACACAATGCATGCAACTTAAAGACATGGTTTCTCAAAGCAAACCAGGCTGTGGTAGGATACTTCCACTTGTGGTACTTCCACTTGTGTAACAGGGTTCGACTCCCCTAATGGCCCTGCTTACTGTCACCGTTGTCTTGTTGTATGTTTAAATTAAATGTAAAATTATTCAGAATTTTAAAAAAAGAAGCATGAATAAGCTGTGTTCATCAAAAACGAAATCGAAGGCACAGAAGTAAGTTAAACACAGTAGTACACGTATAACTCAAAAATATCTTTATTATTTTCTGCCCAGGTATGCTATTAACATGCAGTTAACTGATCAATAACTATCTTGTTCTTCATAATGAAATAATATAGCATATTATAATATCTTCTGTGAGTGAGAATCGAACCCTGGTCTCCAAATAGCCGACCAAGAAAAGTGTAAAATTCTGATTGGGTGGAAAGTATGGCAAAACTGCCCGGCAACAAGGACACAGCATTTTTTCATTGGCTGTCAGGCAGTTCCAACTATCGCCCCAATGCAACTTCTGGTGGGAAGTGAAGCTTTTTTCACAAAATAAGAAAACCTATTAGTTGCGTCGGAAAACCTGTTAGTTGTACGAGAATTTTACCACTGAACCACCAATGCATGTAAGTGCAACTTCTGGTGAAAAATTACGCTTTTTTTCACAAAATAGGAAAACCTATTAATTGTACGTTGAGTCCAATTTAAAAGGCACAAAAAGTCAAAAGAGGCCTAGTGCATTTATAGGGATGGCATGGCATAGTGGATAGACTCCTGGCCTCCCGTGCCCTAGATAGGTGTTCTATTCCCACTCATCGCAAGACCAACCTATTGACCACCGGTCAGCTTATGATGTGCTAATTTCAGTTAAACTTCAAGCGTCTCCCCGTCGGGGAATCGAACCCCGGTCTCCCGCGTGACAGGCGGGGATACTCAACACTATACTAACGAGGACACATTCTCCTTGCCATACCCTGTGACCTGCCAGTCACGCGGCATCGCAAACTTCTTGAAACATCGAGTTTAAGTAGCATACAGATTCCACGGCAACGGACGGAGCATCCCATTGTCGTCAAGGGCCTCAATATCAACATCACATGTTTCCGCCCGGTTTCAAACGGGGACCTTTCGCATGTGAGGCGAACGTGATAACCACTACACTACGGAAAATGATGCAGTGGTTCTTCAGGGGCTCCTCTTTTTTTCAGGGAACGCAACCATTCCCGCACATATTCTTAACTCTTATACTGCTTTGGACGTTCCTTTTCGCCCCAATTCTAGAGAGTGAGGACGGCCAATACGGCCGTTCGTTCGTTTGATGTTTTTTATGGATTATGATAAAAGACGTCCTTGCGCAACTTTTCAATGTCGTCGGGTCGTTTTGAGGACAGCCGGAAACCGCGTCATAAACAAAAAAGTAAACAGACTGTCCTGGCTCCAGTGGCGTCAGTTCAGAACAAGCTAAGGTATGGCAACATGACTGGTGTCACCAGGCATGTTGCCATACCTTAGCAACAGGCACGATGAAAAGTACATTTTTATTATTTCCCCCTGTAGCCAAGGTATGGCAGCTGCATACCCCTGCCATACCCAATTGACGCCCCTGCCTGGCTCCGCCTGCCTAGCTGCTAGCCTTGAGGGATTATATTGTTTTTTGCATCGGACTGTTAGTAGAGAGAGAGAGAGAGAGACACGTTGGTAAAAGCGATCATTTTGTCGGAAATCAGTTGTTTTATAGTATTAGTAGTATATTAATTGTAGTAGGTAGTAGTATTTAGCAGTACTAGAATATTGAGATGTATTAGGCCAACTCAGCCTCAACTTGCTGGTATCATTCCGCCGAAGCGCGACCCAACCCCCCCTGGCCGAGGAGCAGCAGCAGCAGATCCACCGATAGAAATAAACTTTGTTAGAATTAGGATTACACAACCTACCCATGTTGGTGACCCAGGACCAGTGCCCATGGTGGTGGTGGTCGTGATGATGATGATGATGATGATGATGAAGAAGAGAAAAAGATCACTGTAGCCGTTGGTATTGAAGATAAAAAGATTGAAGATGGTGCCAGTCCACTGTAGCCGTTGGTATTGAAGATAAAAAGATTGAAGATGGTGCCAGTCGCGAAGAACCGGGGTCCAAAAGTGGATCAAGAGCCTCGTGATATTGTGGAAACCGATCCCGACGGAGCTCGACCCCCGTGTAGGATGGATCCCCCCGCCCGGGGGCTCACATCGCCGCAGCAGCAGAGACCATGTACCGCCGCCACCGCCGCGAAGAGACAGACGAACTGGACGATTTGGCCAATGAAGAATGGCTTCCGCGTAGAGACCCCTCGGAGAACAGAGGCCACGATTCTACTGTCCAAAGTGGTAAGACTTCCAATCCAGTGCATGTATGTATTGTATAGTTGTATACTGTATAGTTGTATACTGTGTGATAACAGAGCATCCGTGTGGAAGCCTGGTCTCTATCAGTGAGATGGGGTAGGGTAACGGTTTTCCATTGCGACGTGTTGCCACTCCGACATTGGGATCCGGTCTAGAGCCCGCCTACTGCATCCGGCTATTTACACGTACACATACATGCAAGAAATGTTTCCGTATCCGGACCGGATCAGTAACTTGATCCAAGCAGTTAGGATCCACGTGCATGCGTTTGTTTTTGTCGCTACACAGGACACACGTGGAGTTCCTATCACGCGCGTGCACGTACCGCGTGTAGTGTACGTGCACTGCACAGCTACTAGGATTATTTGATGGGAATTTAGGATTTATTGGCTTAGTTTGTGTGTGCGTGCGTACGATGCGTGTGTGTGTGTGAGAGAGGGAGAGGTTTCTTTTTATCGTCATCATCATCATCATCATCATCAGTAGCTGATGATGTAGCTTTTCAGTTCAATTCAAAGGAGCTTTATTGGCATGAGAAAACATACGTTTACATTGCCAAAGCAAGTGTTACAAATAAAAACTGTTGAAAATGGGGAACATATATACAGTTGGAGGGAGTACAGCTTTGTGTAAACAGAGCTATGTTGCATTGTGACATTTTATATATTATACATTTCACTGTGACAGTAAATGCATGGTAACTATTTACTATATCTGCATTTTATGTATTACATATGAACTTTTTGTAAGTCATTTGCTAAATGTCAAAATTGTAAATTGATTTGTTTACATATAAACCTTTTGATAATTTCCTGGCTATGATTTTAGATGATGAGTCGACGATGATGAGCCTACTTCTTCATTGCCACATCGTAGTCGTCCAAGGACAAGGATAGGTAAAGAACAAAAACCTTTTTTCTGTAAAGCAGACTTAGCACCAGACACATGCTCACATAGACATCAAAGGGGGCTGGAGCCCCTGCCCTTTTATCCATCTGTAAAAAGTGCCCTCTCCAGACCATGAATGCTGTTTTTACATAATTACTATATATATAGTTTATATATATATTTGTGTGGTAAGCAGTGAAGTGCATAGAATGTTAGAGAATTTCTAAAACAGCCTTTTGATATTAGGCCCCCAACCTCCACCCATTCTGCTGTGACGCGTTGTGAGCTTGGAGGTGTACTATTTTTCATGTATTTTATAGTAATTATGTATTTGTATAATTTACAGATCGACCATAGGCTTGTGTACGTGGTAGGGGTGCAGAGTTCAGCAGACTCGGTGTAGCCCTTCCGGAGGAGCCTGGCTGTAGTGAAACAGAATGGAGCCCCAGGCCCTGTGCAGGCTGAATGAAAAGCTAGGTCATTCACTTGCGACCTTACAGCCCACCCCCCGTAAAACTAGACAATCATTTGTACTGTACTTCAACCTAAAAAGTGTGAGATAAAGAGAACCCTGAAAGCTGAAGCAGGATTCAGGCTGAATCTCATGTCACTGTGTCAATGTTCTGCACTGCTCTTACTGCTCTTACACACTAAAAGTGTGTAAAAAAACACTTTTTCTTGTTTTTATTTTTTTGAATGTGTTTGTAAACAACCACTGATCATAGGTGTGATGTTACTGAAGCCAACAATAAAAGGCTAAAGAGAGATTTCTGCCTGAAAATGTATTTTTTTTCTTCTCAGCTTTATGTTCTCAAAGAGCTGTTTTTTAGGCCATATTCAGTAGGGGTGGGACGATATTGGCATCTCACGATACGATATCTATCACGGTATTAGGCTCACGATAACAATATTATCGCGGTATTCGATATATTTCGATATTCGATATATTGCAAGAAATGTCACCAACGATATATCACAATATATCTAACTGAAAATGAAAAACTACCATAAAAGGCCAAACTCTGGAATTATACATCTATTCCATTTATAAATTGGCTAATAAGTAGATGAATCTTGCCTCCTCAAACAACAAACACTGCAACTTTGTAACCTGCCCACAATTTGTCTGTCCACAACAATGGGTATGCCTAACTAAAACATCCATAACTAAAAAGCATGTAGTGAAAATGTAATTGACAAGAAACATGAAATAATATTGACACATGTAAAAAATGTACATGCATAGTGCCTGGAACCTTTAACACAGCGGGTGCCCACGTGGTGTCTGGGCGTCAATTTCTTTGATGTCGCTGGAGGCCCAACGACGCGTTTGACGCGTTTACTGTATTTACTGTATAACTTTATATCTCACCGTTAGGTTGGGGCTGCGCCTGGATGTAGCCCATTAGCCGCTAGTCGCTTCGAGTCGACGCTGAGAGCATCGCGCGGCCGTTTTTGTCCGTATACTCCAATGCATTTCCCCATCTTTAAAGCCCTTTATCTCCAATGTTTGTTTTATGGCTAAAACTGTGGCCGCATGCGGCATAATGTCCAAATTTGATCGGCAATGAACAGCTATGAATCTACACTGATCCCTACAGTAAGTTACACAATAACATCCTGTCTGCGCTCATGTGACCAAGTGACGTCATCACGCATGCATTGACGCAACAGGGCCCTGTAGAACCGTGTATTCTTCAATGGAAGTGCTATGGGGGCACTCAGAGGGGATGACTGGCGCCACCTAGTGGGCAGTCGATGTGTTAAAATAGCCTCTCTAAAACAGGCTATATTGTGCCAATTACAAGGAGGAAAATGATTTCTTAATAGTGACAGTGCTTTGCAAGTATAACCAATTTGTTTCATGTTCTTATTGCTTTGATAATAATACAATGAAATGAAATTAAATCCATATCAGTGGTGAGGATGTATGAATAAATACAAAAACATCGAGGCAAAGGGGGAACATGGTTGTGTTTCTGTGTGTGTGTGTGTGTGTGTGTGTGTGTGTGTGTGTGTGTGTGTGTGTGTGTGTGTGTGTGTGTGTGTGTGTGACTTCCATTCATATTAACGTGGGTGTGTGTGTGTGTGTATTGTGTGTGTTTGTATATTGTAATGGTGGCTGCATGTGTACAGTAGCCTATGTGTGTGTCCACTAAACACAGACAGAGCTGTATGTGTTGCTCAAATTAACTTCACCTTGTTGTAAACTGAAGACAGCTCTCCATTCCTCCTCTCCCTCTCTCTCTGACCGTCAAACTCAGACTGAGAAAACCACAGCATAACGTTCTTCTCTTCCTCACTGTTGCATAATCCGGCCGACCGGCCGGTCCTTTATCTCGCTAGCGCCCCCACTACAAACAGTGGTGGCGGCTGACGGTATTGCACCATAGTATACAGTACACCATACAGTAGGTTAAATGGGAAATCCCTGGTGTTATGAAAACTCGATATTTGCCGGCAACATATCGATAATTATCGCGGGAGATAATACCGCGGTATATCGAAATATCGATATTTTGTTCAGCAGCTTCTAGCTAATGAATAGAACATGATAAAAACACGAAATCTTTTTCTGTTGCAAAGTAGACATTCTATTCTTCGTTGCCATATAATTGTTGTCTTTATAGTCAAAGCCAATTTTCTCCAGTAGGCCTTCAAAGATGAGCGACAATTCTCAAATTTAGCTGGCAGTGGATGAAGCTTTTTGTTAAATTCTGTGGCAGTAAAAGAGTTAAGAGCACCCTGCATTGTCCAGGAATCGAACCCAGGCCTCCCGCGTGGCAGGCGAGAATTCTACCACTGAACCACCAATGCAACTTCTGGTGGGAAGTGAAGCTTTTTTCACAAAATAAGAAAACCTATTAGTTGCGTCGGAAAACCTGTTAGTTGTACGAGAATTTGACCACTGAACCACCAATGCATGTAAGTGCAACTTCTGGTGAACAACTACGCTTTTTTCTCAAAATAGGAAAACCTATTAATTGTACGTTGTGTCCAACGCCTCCCGTGCCCTAGATAGGTGTTCTATTCCCACTCATCGCAAGACCAATCTATGCCCACCGGTCAGCTTATGATATGCTATTTTCAGATAAACTGCAAGCGTCTCCCCGTCGGGGAATCGAACCCCGGTCTCCGTCGCGCGGCCGCCGGGGATAGTTTAGCTAAACGGCCCTAAACTGTGCCGTTCACTCTCTACGGGCTGCCTGAAACTGCCGATGTAGTGACGTTCCTCGACCACAACGTGGGAGTGGATGGGCTGGCCGTGGCGCTGTTCCGCTTTCGCTGCCACTGTTGCGTCTGGTGCCCTCTTTACCTATTCTCTACGACTCTATGCTCCGGCGTCTCGAGCTTCCTGTTCAGTGGTGTTTATGTTTACGTTCTCATAACCTGAAGCTGCTGTATGCCAGTCTGATATGCGACTTTATTTGTTTTAATTATGGGCACGGCAAGTAAACAATGGCGGTATCTCGGTCTCCGAGTGCCTCGCGATTACATTCCGGTTTTGTTTTATATTTATGGACGACATCGTGGCCTGGATTTATACATGTAATGTATATATGCATGTTTAGTGTTTGTGACACACGGGGAGAGCAGCAGCTGACAGGTAAAATGCCTTTTCAAGACCACAGAAACGTCCCTAGACACACATAACACAGTGTGTTCACAGTGGACATGTTTGACAAAGGGAAGGATGCCAATTACATTATCATAATCGTTAGAAGGCGTTTAATGGCTCCATTAGGGACTGAATAGATTGCCTTCTTACTTCCCAAGGAAACGTTTTAATGCCCAGGTGTCTGGTGATTTGGTGAACATATATGGATTAACTTTTAGATCTCTGTGCTATAATGAATGGGTTATGAGAAATGTGTCATAGAGACAGAGACAAGGCTGTTCATCTGAAAGATGGTAATACTGAGTTATCTAACGTTTAATGTTCTGGGTTGTAACAAATGTATTCACACAATACATGCAACTAAAGACATGGTTTCTCAAAGCAAACAAGGCTGTGGTAGGATACTTTCACTTGTGGTACTCCCACTCGTGTAACGGGGTTCGACTCCCCGCATGGCCCTGCTTAATGTCACCGTTGTCTTGTTGTATGTTTAAATTAAATGTCAAATTCAGAATTTCACTAAACCATAGTGTATTCCTGGGACCCTCTGGGTTCCTTTAGGGGGGACTAAACTGACCCTTAACATGTCTGTAACGCTGACATTATACAAATGGAACCAAGTAACATGTATTATACAGCAGCTTACATTTGTTTGTAAACAGTTGAGTTTTTGTGTTTCCTGTGTGAAGACAGACATTAACATGTCAAAAACAACATTTACATCTGCAGTTTCTGTTGGCTAATGTGTGCTATTGTTCTCAGGTTTCAGCTACTCGCCACCATTAGGTTAGGCCATGTGAGGGTGGCGTTAACAATCCATTGTTCACACCCCTTAGTGTGATAAACTTTGAGAACACTTTATTCAGATTCTTGTTCAGGCTTTAACTACATTCAAATAAGCATATCTTCCTCAAATATGTTCATATTCAATGAATGACATTTAAAAGTTTATATGCTGTACTTCATAATCTGCAAAAAGCTGAAAAAGACCAATGCCCCTCTGGTCACATATTGTCTATCATAAAACATTGATACAACAACATTTTTGTGTGATACTATTGTTATTATATAAATGCAATTGTATTGTAATAATTACATTATTTAAAGCAAATTATATCTCTTCATTTTATATCCTTTTTTATCTGACCCCTGCTGTATTCAAATGTATTGGCATAGCCAGCAGTTAAAATGCTATATTTCCCTCCCTTCTATTTGGGAGACACATTGATATTTTTTTAACAGTATTTCCAACAGTTTTTAAACCATACAAACATATAGCCCACCCTCCCTGGGTCTCTTACAAATAAAAACAATGTGTAAAGTAAATAATCAATAAGAAGCTTAAATACATAGTTGAAATTACAAATGGAATAAACAAGCACTCTTGTTTTCATCTCTCTTTTAGAAACTACAGGAAAGCCTCGCTGTGCCCGCACTGGACCAGTGAAGACTGGACCATAAGCGTTGGACATCCCCTATGAAGGAGGCAAACAACAACCTGCTGAACAAACATCATGGACAGAAGGACATGCTGACACGTGTGGACCAGGAATCTGCTGCTGCTGTTCATAACTCTGCAACCACTACACAAAACAACAAAACACCATTAAAACACCATATTTCACAGTATGTTAAGTACAGGGCCACGCTACTGAACACCAGCTCATTAAACACCAGCCCAGAGAATCTCCAGGAGAGACAGCAGCTATGGCACTCTTTGATAGGGGGGAGTGAGACCAAAAGTGTGCCTGTTGTTCCCATGCCTCTAGTGGCCTCCATCGAGGGCATCTCTTCTGTCTTTTTTTTTATTCATGATTAGAGCGTTGTTATCACTCCATTCGACCAACTTATTTACTCTTCTGTGTTGGTGCAATCCAGGATCACTGGGACAATCTAAGAGGGAAATTAAAATATTATTTGTGTGAAATTATTATAGCAATGGAATTTTAATTGTTAGACAATATTTATATATCCCAGACAGCTCTGTAATTACACCCTTTAAGAAATAAATAAAAATAGCGAATTGTAACATAACATCTCTTAATTTCATTGTATTTTTTGTCTGATCGATCCCCTCGTTTTCAACTGTATTGGGCAGGGTTAGGGTTAAAATGACCTGTTTCCATCCCTTCTATTTGGGACACATTGATCTGGTTCAGTGGTTCCCAAAATGTGGTCTTCATGCTCAACAGCAAACAAACCAACATCGGGCCATAATACACTTTGAACATGTGTTCTTTTGATGTGTGTTTCTTTCATTTCTCTAATTGCCCAGTCCCACACATGGACAAGGAGATGACCAGGAAACTGTTCAAGGTGTCTGTTTTTTTTAACCACTAGAAAAACAGAGGTGGGAGGTAGAAAAGGGGAGATGAGTGTGGTCTATACCAGTCTAGATTTGGTTCAATGTGTACACTGAGAGTTATGGGGATCCTTGCAAATGAAACATTTGAGAATATCATATTCAGAACAAAACTTTTGTCCGTCTACAGACATATTGATGAACCCTGACATACACTGCTTAGCCACGTTTTGCTATATATTGTGTGTTTTGTTGTTGTATTGATACACTTACCCTGAGGTTCAAGGTTCTTTATATTTACATCTTACATACTTAATTCTTGTGTTTTCCGAGCTCTATGTTCAACAGCCTAAGATGTGGAGGATGAAGAGAAGAGAGGATAATTCATATTTTATACATTACCATTTTTTACAGATTCTTACACACAAATCCACATCTGTCCCGACTTACAATGCAGATATTTGAGAACTGTAGAAAACATTGGTATACTAGTCTGTTCTAATGTTTAAAAATATTTGAGGCTAAATATAACCATTAACTTGGTATAAATTACATTGCATTAACAAGAATAAATTACAAGAATAAATTACATAGTGACTACCTCTGAATGAGAACAAATTACAAAGAAGATGTCCAGTCCTGAATCTGTCGAGGGTTGACCACTGCCTCCAGGGGATGTTGGTGTCAGGATCCAGGTTTGTATTGTTAATAAGTCAGCTGGTGGAGGATCCTTCTAGATTGGTCATCTAGATGGAAAGAATTAATCAGAACGAATCAAATCAATAAATAACTAAACAATGTAAATAAAAAAAAACAGTATAGAAATTAAATCAAAAGCAGAGAGGTAAGTCACAAACAGTGGTGGAAAGATTACTCACATATCTTATTTAAGTAAAAGTATCAACACTGTAAAAGTCTAGAATTCAAAATGTACTTGAGTAAAAGTATGAAAGTATTGGCATCAAAATATACTACCAAAAGTAAAAGTACAAAATGTTTGAAAATAGCATATCTACAAGCTCACAACGCGTTGCAATCCGACACGTTGTAGAGCTTGTAGATCTGCTATTTTCAAATATTCTATATATACAATAGGGCTTAAGTGGTTGATGTATGTTTTATAATATAATCATTTAGATTTGCAAAGTAACTAGTACACCTAACTAATGTTTTCAAATTAATGTAGTGGAGTAAAAGTACAATATTTGGATACGAGATGTAGTGGACTAGAAGTAAAAGTATTGGAAATTGGAAATACTCAAGTAAAGTACAAATGCCTCAAAGTTTTACTTAAGTACAGTACATAAGTAAATGTACTTAGTTACTTTACACCACTGGTCACAAACACAGTGGTACAATCATAAATCAAAATATATTTATTATTTTCTGTCTAGGTGTGACCTTACCTGGCAGTTAACTGTCCAACAAAGTGCAAAAAATATTGCATATTAATAATAAATCTTCCATGAGGGGGAAACAAACTCAGCCAGGTCTCCAAATCCCCAAACAATATTTCTTTGTATAGCACATTTCTTAAATGAAATACAGCTCAAAGTGCTTTCCAGAGCAAAGATTGTAAAAAAGAAAAGCTAAAACTCAAAACAACATTCAGAACTTCAATAAGGACTCATTTTAAAAACAGGGTGGACATGAAAATCAGCTGAAGGGAAGAGTGTAAAAAAAACTCACAGAGCTGTCCACAGAGAATGTCTGTGATTGGGTGAAAGTTATGGCAAAACTGCCTGGCAACAAAGACACAGCTTTTTTACATTGGCTGGAATGGCCCTAAAACGCTTTCCAATTCATTCTCTATGGCAGTCTAAACCACTGCGGATGTAATAATATCCATGGCCACAATGTGGGTGTCAATGGGCTGTGGCACTGTTACATTTTCCCTGCTAGTCTGCTACTCTTTGTCTCCACTCTTTGTCTCAGAGAGCACCACTTCCGTTGCTCTCAGCACAGCAGCCACCATATTGTTTACATTTTGACAGAGGATGAAACTATATGGGAGTCTAATATGCGACTTAATTTATTTAATTATGGACACAGCAAGTAAACAATGGATGCATCTTGGTGTCCGGTTGCTTCACGATTACATTCCGGTTTTAGTTTTATATTTTTGGACGAAATTGTGGCCTGGATTTATACCATTTATGCCTGTTTATTATTGGATTGAGACACACAGGGGAGCAGCAATTAACTGACAGGTAAAATGCATTTTCTTGACCACAGACACGCCACTAAACTATTATGTGTGTTTTACAATGGCAGATTTTACAATGGACATATTTGAAAAAGCAAAGGGAGGGATGCTAATTAAATTAGTGCATTAGCATAATCGTTAAAAGACATTTAATGGCTCCATTGGGTATGAATAGATCACCTTCTCACTTCACCAGGAAACGTTTTAATGCTTAGATGTCTTGGTGATTTGGTGAACATAGTGGATTAGTTTTTAGAACTCTCTGTGTTATTATAATGGGTTATGAGAAATATGTCATATTGCAATTCTATTCAAAGGAGCTTTATTGGCATGAGAAAACAGACGTTTACATTGCCAAAGCAAATGTTACAAATAAAATAAAAACAGTTGAACATGGGGAACATACAGTTGGAGGGGGTACAGCATTGTGTAAACAGAGCTATGTCGCTTTGTGACATTTTATATAATAGAGGGTATAAAGCTTTTGGAACAAATTGCAGCATTATTCTTTCTCAAAATGCATTTAAAGGTAGTAGCTCTGTTTCATACTGTATTATTATATTATATTGCACTGTATGTATGTTCCGGAACACTGGAAACCCTGCTTTTCATCTGAAATCTCTGGGTTGTAACAACTATATTCACAACAGTGGACATGTTTGACAAAGGGAGGGATGCTAATTACATCAGCGCATTATCATAATCGTTTGAAGACGTTTAATGGCTCCATTAGGGAATGAATAGATTACCAATGAAACGTTTTAATGCCCAGGTGTCTGGTGATTTGGTGAACATATATGGATTAACTTTTAGATCTCTGTGTTATAAAATGGGTTATGAGAAATGTGTCAGAGACAGAGACACAGCTGTTCATCTGAAAGATGTTAATACTGAGTAACACAGAATATCCACCATGTTATCTAACGTTTAATGTTGATCTGGGTTGTAACAACTGCATTCACACAATACATGCAACTAAAGACATGGTTTCTCAAAGCAAACAAGGCTGTGGTAGGCTACTTCCACTTGTGGTACTTCCACTCGTGTAACGGGGTTCGACTCCCCGCATGGCCCTGCTTAATGTCACCGTTGTCTTGTTGTATGTTTAAAATAAATGTCAAATTATTCACTATTTAAAAAAAGAAGCATAAATAAGCTGTGTTCATGAAAAAAACAAAATCGAGGACACAGAAGTAAGTCAAACACAGTAGTACACGTATAACTCAAATTATCTTTATTATGTTCTGCCCAGGTATGCTATTAACATGCAGTTAACTGATCAATAACTATTTTGTTCTTCATAGTGAAATACTATAGCATATTATAATATCTTCAGACTTCCGTGAGTGAGAATCGAACTCTGGTCTCCAAATAGCCGACCAAGAAAAGTGTAAAATTCTGATTGGGTGGAAGGTATGGCAAAACTGCCCGGCAACAAAGACACAGCATTTTTTCATTGGCTGTCACGCAGTTCCAACTATCGCCGGCTGGCCCCCGCGTGACAGGCGGGGATACTCACCACTATACTAACGAGGACACATTCTCCTTCCCATACCCTGTGACCTGCCAGTCACACAGCATCGCAAACTTCTTGAAACATCGAGTTTTTGTAGCATTCAGATTCCGGGGCAACAGACGGAGCATCCCATTGGCGTCATGGGCCTCAGTATCAACCACACTTGTTTCCGCCCGGTTTTCAAACCGGGGACCTTTCGCGTGTGAGACTACACTACGGAAACTGATGGAGTGGTTCTTCAAGGGCTCCTCTATTTTTCAGGGAACGCTACCATTCCCGCACATATTCTTAAGAGCACCCTGCATTGGCCGGGAATCGAACCCGGGCCTCCCGCGTGGCAGGCGAGAATTCTACCACTGAACCACCAATGCAACTTCTGGTGGGCAGTGAAGCTTTTTTCACAAAATAGGAACACCTATTAATTGTGTAGGAACGCCTATTAGTTGTACGATAATTCTACCACTGAACCACCAATGCATGTAGGTGCAACTTCTGCAGAAAAATTAAGCTTTTTTTCACAGAATACGAAAACCTATTAGTTGCGTTGGAAAACCTGTTAGTTGTACGAGAATTTTACCACTGAACCACCAATGCATGTAAGTGCAACTTCTGGTGAAAAACTACGCTTTTTTCTCAAAATAGGAAAACCTATTAATTGTACGTTGAGTCCAATTTAAAAGGCACAAAAAGTCAAAAGAGGCCTAGTGCATTTATAGGGATGGCTTGGCATAGTGGATAGACTCCTGGCACTCAAAGTGCTTTCCAGAGCAAAGATTGTAAAAAGAAAAGCTAAAACTCAAAACAACATTCAGAACTTCAATAAGGACTCATTTTAAAAACAGGGTGGACATGAAAATCAGCTGAAGGGAAGAGTGTAAAAAAACCTCACAGAGCTGTCCACAGAGAATGTCTGTGATTGGGTGAAAATTATGGCAAAACTGCCTGGCAACAAAGACACAGCTTTTTTACATTGGCTGGAATGGCCCTAAAACGCTTTCCAATTCATTCTCTATGGCAGTCTAAACCACTGCGGATGTAATAATATCCATGGCCACAATGTGGGTGTCAATGGGCTGTGGCACTGTTACATTTTCCCTGCTAGTCTGCTACTCTTTGTCTCCACTCTTTGTCTCAGAGAGCACCACTTCCGTTGCTCTCAGCACAGCAGCCACCATATTGTTTACATTTTGACAGAGGATGAAACTATATGCTATTAATGTTTCTAATGACCCCACTATTATTGTTAATGCTTTTAGTGACCCCCCCAGTCCCCCAGTGGCCGTCTCCCCCTCCGATATGGTTATTTTAAATCATGTTATTTTAACCCCTCCCCGACCAGTCCCCATTAGATTGAACACAACCACCTCTAATTTTTTAAATCCTGTTATCTTATCCCCTCCCTCCTCTATCCCAATTTTAATAAAACCAAGACAATTAAATTATAAGCTGCTGTCAGTGTCTGGCCAGTGTTCCAGGCGTGGCAGTGTGCCTGCCCACCTACGCTCGCTAAGGCGGGCCGCATCCTCATCTATCCCTGACACTAAGCTTCAGATGGCCCTGCTAAACATACGCTCCTTAACTAACAAAACGTCCTGGCTCAAAGACTTCATAATTGAACGTGACTTGGACTTTCTGTTCCTCACAGAAACCTGGACCCATCCTGGAGACTGCGTTATTTTTTCTGAACTCCTCCCACCTGAATATAACTTTTTCAGCTCCCCCCGGTCCATTAGTGGGGGGGGCGGTGTAGCAACTGTTTTTAAATCTTCTATTTCATGTCGTCTGATCCCACCTGAGGCTAACTACTTAAGCTTTGAATTGCAGCTTTTTGAAGTTAATTTGTCTAGTACTCCCTTACTTTGTGCTTTGATTTATCGGCCACCCAAAACCAAGAACTTCATTTCTGATTTTGGTGATTTTTTATCAAGTATCATGATTAAATACGAAAACATATTGCTCTGTGGCGATCTAAATATTCATATCTGCTGTAAAACACGCCCCATGGTTAAGGATTTCCTAAGCCTTTTGGAATCCTTTAACCTTTCCCTGTCCTCAACCGGCCCAACCCATAACAAGGGTCATATACTTGACCTTGTTATGACCTCGGTTTCAACAGTATCCGTTCTTGATGTCTTTGCCATTCCCCATATCTCTGACCACTTCCCTATTGTTTTTAATACTACAACTCCCGGTGCCTTGTCACAGGCCGCCCCCCCAACTCGTCTCTCACGTGCCATAACCCCATTAACTGCTTCTCAGTTCTCCATGTCATTTATTCAATCCCCTCCTGCCCTGGACACACCTAGTGCTCTCAGTACAGAGGCTCTTTTATCTACATTTAATACAAGATGTACTAATATTCTGGACTTAGTTGCCCCTCTTAGATTGAAACGCACAAAGAAACTCTATGAGCCGTGGCTGAATGACGCGACTCGGGCCCTAAGATGCACGTGTAGACGCGCAGAGAGAAGATGGCGCAAAGATAAACTCCATGTTTCTTTGGATATTCTACGCTCCTCGCTTACTGCATATCACAGAGGAGTACAAGCCGCTAAAACAGAATACATCTCCTGGTCACGCAAAATAGTAATAAACCCCAGGTCCTTTTCAACATTTTTAATTCACTCACTAATCCTCGTGAAGCCCCCCCTGTTACCCCATCACTCTCACTCTGCACTAAGTTTCAAACATTTTTTATTAATAAAATCTCTGATCTCAGGACAGGGCACCCCATTAGAACTACCCTCCCAGTCTCAGACGCTCCTCTGCCCCTGCCCACCACCACTTTCTCTCACTTCAAACCGGTCACTCTGCCAGCTCTTACTGAAGTGGCTATGCACCTGCGGCCCACAAATTGCCAGTTAGATTCCATTCCCTCCCAGCTCTTTAAAGACGTTTTTGATATAATAGGCCCTAGTGTCCTCCAAATAATCAATTCATCCCTTCTCTCCGGCTCAGTCCCAGTCACTCTCAAGCATGCCATTGTTCATCCTCTCCTTAAAAAGAAAAACCTAGATGCTGCCACCCTATCTAACTTCAGACCCATATCACTACTTCCGTTTCTGTCCAAAATTCTGGAGAAAGTTATTTACACACAATTACAATCATTTTTAGTCAAATATGACCTTCATGAAAAGTTTCAGTCAGGATTTAAACCAGGGCATAGTACAGAATCAGCCCTCCTGCGTGTTTTTAATGATTTACTTTTAGCAGCTGACATTGGCAAATCCTCCGTACTGGTTCTTCTTGACCTATCGGCCGCTTTTGATACTGTCCACCATGAAACTCTCCTGTCCCGTTTGGAACATCATGTAGGAATCACAGGCCTCGCATTAGCCTGGCTCCAGTCCTACCTCGCTGATAGATCTTTTTCCGTCCAGCTAGGTGTTTTCACATCAGCCCCAGCCCCTCTCACGTCTGGAGTTCCCCAAGGTTCTATCTTGGGTCCGATCCTCTTTCTGCTGTATATGCTTCCCCTGGGTGCCATTTTTGCCAAGTACAATATTTCATTCCATTGCTATGCAGATGATGTCCAAATCTACCTTCCCCTCACAACCAACGCAAATGACTCTCTTCTCCCACTACTCAACTGTCTTAGTGAAGTTAAAACCTGGATGGCTACCAACTTCTTAAATCTCAATGACAGTAAAACAGAAATAATATTCTTTGGTCAAAACGCAGTCCCAAACACTAACGTCCTCGGTTCCCTCAATGCCAACATCTGTCCGTCAGTCAAAAATCTAGGTGTTTTTCTGGATAGCAATTTCTCACTTAATAAACAAATCAGCTCTGTAGTTAAAACCAGTTTTTTCCAGCTCAGACTACTAGCCAAAGTTAAACCATACCTCCCCCCCAAACAACTGGAAATGGCCATACACGCATTCATATCATCAAGACTCGATTACTGCAATTCATTATACATAGGTATTGATCAATCAGCTCTCAGACGCCTGCAGTTAGTGCAAAATGCGGCTGCCCGCCTCCTCACAGGCACAAAAAAGAGGGAGCACATTACGCCGGTCCTGGCTGCTCTCCACTGGCTCCCTGTTCAGTTCAGAATTCATTTTAAAATTCTTTTATTTGCTTTTAAATCTGTACACGGATTGGCCCCTCCCTACATAGCCGAATTGATTAGTCGCTACTCCCCAGCGAGGGCTCTGAGGTCTGCAGACCAATCGCTCCTGGAGGTTCGCCCAACAAACCTTAGGTCCAGGGGAGACCGGGCTTTCGCTGCGGCTGCCCCTACTCTTTGGAATAACCTCCCTTTAAATATTCGATGTGCCCAGTCAATTGGTGTTTTTAAATCTCTTTTAAAGACACATCTTTTCTCTGTTGCTTTTAATGTTGTTTAATTTTTTATTTGCTGCTCCTATGTTCTGCCCTGTGAGTGTGACACAGGTTTGTTTTTCTTTTGTTGTGCATTGATGCATACTTGTTCAGCACTTTGGGCAATTTTATTGTTGTAAATGTGCTCTATAAATAAAATTTGATTTGATTTGATTTGATATGGGAGTCTAATATGCGACTTAATTTATTTAATTATGGACACAGCAAGTAAACAATGGATGCATCTTGGTGTCCGGTTGCTTCACGATTACATTCCGGTTTTAGTTTTATATTTTTGGACGAAATTGTGGCCTGGATTTATACCATTTATGCCTGTTTATGCCACATACATTATTGGATTGAGACACACAGGGGAGCAGCAACTGACAGGTAAAATGCCTTTTCTTGACCACAGACACGCCACTAAACTATTATGTGTGTTTTACAATGGCAGATTTTACAATGGACATATTTGACAAAGCAAAGGGAGGGATGCTAATTAAATTAGTGCATTAGCATAATCGTTAAAAGACATTTAATGGCTCCATTGGGTATGAATAGATCACCTTCTCACTTCACCAGGAAACGTTTTAATGCTTAGATGTCTTGGTGATTTGGTGAACATAGTGGATTAGTTTTTAGAACTCTCTGTGTTATTATAATGGGTTATGAGAAATATGTCATATTGCAATTCTATTCAAAGGAGCTTTATTGGCATGAGAAAACAGACGTTTACATTGCCAAAGCAAATGTTACAAATAAAATAAAAACAGTTGAACATGGGGAACATACAGTTGGAGGGGGTACAGCATTGTGTAAACAGAGCTATGTCGCTTTGTGACATTTTATATAATAGAGGGTATAAAGCTTTTGGAACAAATTGCAGCATTATTCTTTCTCAAAATGCATTTAAAGGTAGTAGCTCTGTTTCATACTGTATTATTATATTATATTGCACTGTATGTATGTTCCGGAACACTGGAAACCCTGCTTTTCATCTGAAATCTCTGGGTTGTAACAACTATATTGGACATGTTTGACAAAGGGAGGGATGCTAATTACACCAGTGCATTATCATAATCGTTTGAAGATGTTTAATGGCTACATTAGGGAATGAATAGATTGCCAATGAAACGTTTTAATGCCCAGGTGTCTTGGTGATTTGGTGAACATATATGGATTAACTTTTAGATCTCTGTGTTATAAAATGGGTTATGAGAAATGTGTCAGAGACAGAGACACAGCTGTTCATCTGAAAGATGTTAATACTGAGTAACACAGAATATCCACCATGTTATCTAACGTTTAATGTTGATCTGGGTTGTAACAACTGCATTCACACAATACATGCAACTAAAGACATGGTTTCTCAAAGCAAACAAGGCTGTGGTAGGCTACTTCCACTTGTGGTACTTCCACTCGTGTAACGGGGTTCGACTCCCCGCATGGCCCTGCTTAATGTCACCGTTGTCTTGTTGTATGTTTAAAATAAATGTCAAATTATTCACTATTTAAAAAAAGAAGCATAAATAAGCTGTGTTCATGAAAAAAACAAAATCGAGGACACAGAAGTAAGTCAAACACAGTAGTACACGTATAACTCAAATTATCTTTATTATGTTCTGCCCAGGTATGCTATTAACATGCAGTTAACTGATCAATAACTATTTTGTTCTTCATAGTGAAATACTATAGCATATTATAATATCTTCAGACTTCCGTGAGTGAGAATCGAACTCTGATCTCCTAATAGCCGACCAAGAAAAGTGTAAAATTCTGATTGGGTGGAAGGTATGGCAAAACTGCCCGGCAAAAAGACACAGCATTTTTTCATTGGCTGTCACGCAGTTCCAATTATCGCCGGCTGGCCCCTGCGTGACAGGCGGGGATACTCACCACTATACTAACGAGGATACATTCTCACTGCCATGCCCTGTGACCTGCCAGTCACACGGCATCGCAAACTTCTTGAAACATCGGCTTTACGTGGCATTCAGATTCCCCATCCCATTGGCGTCAAGGGACTCAGTATCAACCACACAAGTTTCCGCCCGGTTTCGAACCGGGGACCTTTCGCGTGTGAGGCGAACATGATAACCACTACACTACAGAAAATGATGCAGTGGTTCTTCAGGGGCTCCCGACTAAAAGCACGGAACTGATGGCGAGTCTTCATTAATGCCAGACAAGTGGGACAACGCAGGACCTTCATGCCATTCCACCTTACTGTATAGAAGGTAATCTACATTGCAGGGCATTTGCTTTCCTTTCTTGGCACAGATGCACATTTGAGGTAAACACGCAAGCTTGCCTACAAAGCCTCATAAACAGCCGCATAGGATGTTTCCGCCCGGTCTCGAACCGGGGACCTTTCGCGTGTTAGGCGAACGTGATAACCACTACACTACGGAAACAGATGCATAAACACAGCAACAGGCTGCAGTTTGGAAGGTGTGTAATTTGAGACTACAAGTAGTGCTGTTACTAATGTCGCAATGCTTTGATGACCAAGGAGCTGGGATTTGGTCCCCACAGGGAAGCACTATGTAGTGGAAACAGTGGCATCGTCGATTTCTGAAATGTGTGCAATTTCTGCCTCTTTTTTCCCCCCTTTTTTTAGGGAACACAACCATTCCCACACATTATTCTAAAGAGCACCCTGGATTGGCCAGGAATCGAACCCGGGCCTCCCGCGTGGCAGGCGAGAATTCTACCACTGAACCACCAATGCAACTTCTGGTGGGAAGTGAAGCTTTTTTCACAAAATAGGAACACCTATTCATTTTGTAGGAACACCTATTAGTTGTACGATAATTCTACCACTGAACCACCAATGCATGTAGGTGCAACTTCTGCAGAAAAATGAAGCTTTTTTTCACAAAATAAGAAAACCTATTAGTTGCGTCGGAAAACCTGTTAGTTTTACGAGAATTTTACCACTGAACCACCAATGCATGTAAGTGCAACCTCTGGTGAAAAATGAAGCATAGGAAAACCTATTAATTGTACGTTGCGTCCAATTTAAAAGGCGCAACAAGTCAAAAGAGGCCTAGTGCATTTATAGGGATGGCATGGCATAGTGGATAGACTCCTGGCCTCCCGTGCCCTAGATAGGTCTTCTATTCCCACTCATCGCAAGACCAATCTATGCCCACCGGTCAGCTTATGATGTGCTATTTTCAGGAAATACATTGCACAGAGGTCTTGGCGGTTAAACTGAAAGCGTCTCCACGTCGGGGAATCGAACCCCGGTCTCCCGCGCGGCGGCCGGGGATAGTTTAGCTAAACGGCCCTAAACAGTGCCGTTCACTCACTACGGGCGTGCCTGAAACAGCCGATGTAGTGACGTTCCTCGACCACAACGTGGGAGTGGATGGGCTGGCCGTGGCGCTGTTCCGCTTTCGCTGCCACTGTTGCGTCTGGTGCCCTCTTTACCTATTCTCTACGACTCTATGCTCCGGCGTCTCGAGCTTCCTGTTCAGCGGTGTTTATGTTTACGTTCTCATAACCTGAAGCTGCTGTATGCCAGTCTGATATGCGACTTTATTTGTTTTAATTATGGGCACGGCAAGTAAACAATGGCGGTATCTCGGTCTCCGAGTGCCTCGCGATTACATTCCGGTTTTGTTTTATATTTATGGACGACATCGTGGCCTGGATTTATACATGTAATGTATATATGAATGTTTAGTGTTTGTGACACACGGGGAGAGCAGCAGCTGACAGGTAAATGCCTTTTCAAGATCACAGAAACGTCCCTAGACACACATAACACAGTGTGTTCACAGTGGACATGTTTGACAAAGGGAAGGATGCCAATTACATTATCATAATCGTTAGAAGACGTTTAATGGCTCCATTAGGGACTGAATATATTGCCTTCTTACTTCCCAAGGAAACGTTTTAATGCCCAGGTGTCTGGTGATTTGGTGAACATATATGGATTAACTTTTAGATCTCTGTGCTATAATGAATGGGTTATGAGAAATGTGTCATAGAGACAGAGACAAAGCTGTTCATCTGAAAGATGGTAATACTGAGTTATCTAACGTTTAATGTTCTGGGTTGTAACAAATGTATTCACACAATACATGCAACTAAAGACATGGTTTCTCAAAGCAAACAAGGCTGTGGTAGGCTACTTCCACTTATGGTACTCCCACTCGTGTAACGGGGTTCGACTCCCCGCATGGCCCTGCTTAACGTCACTGTTGTCTTGTTGTATGTTTAAATTAAATGTCAAATTCGAAATTTCACAAAACCATAGTGTATTCCTGGGACCCTCTGGGTTCCTTTAGGGGGGACTAAACTGACCCTTAACATGTCTGTAACGCTGACATTATACAAATGGAACCAAGTAACATGTATTATACAGCAGCTTACATTTGTTTGTAAACAGTTGAGTTTTTTGTGTTTCCTGTGTGAAGACAGACATTAACATGTCAAAAACAACATTTACATCTGCAGTTTCTGTTGGCTAATGTGTGCTATTGTTCTCAGGTTTCAGCTACTCGCCACCATTAGGTTAGGCCAGGTGAGGGTGGCGTTAACAATCCATTGTTCACACCCCTTAGTGTGATAAACTTTGAGAACACTTTATTCAGATTCTTGTTCAGGCTTTAACTACATTCAAATAAGCATATCTTCCTCAAATATGTTCATATTCAATGAATGACATTTAAAAGTTTATATTCTGTACTTCATAATCTGCAAAAAGCTGAAAAAGACCAATGCCCCTCTGGTCACATATTGTCTATCATAAAACATTGATACAACAACATTTTTGTGTGATACTATTGTTATTATATAAATGCAATTGTAACTGTCATGCCACTGTCATGTATATCACACAGTCAGCTTTGTAATAATTACATTATTTAAAGCAAATTATATCTCTTCATTTTATATCCTTTTTTATCTGACCCCTGCTGTATTCAAATGTATTGGCATAGCCAGCAGTTAAAATGCTATATTTCCCTCCCTTCTATTTGGGAGACACACACGTTTTTTTTTTAACAGTATTTCCAACAGTTTTTAAACCATACAAACATATAGCCCACCCTCCCTGGGTCTCTTACAAATAAAAACAATGTGTAAAGTAAATAATCAATAAGAAGCTTAAATACATAGTTGAAATTACAAATGGAATAAACAAGCACTCTTGTTTTCATCTCTCTTTTAGAAACTACAGGAAAGCCTCGCTGTGCCCGCACTGGACCAGTGAAGACTAGACCATAAGCGTTGGACATCCCCTGTGGGAGAGGGTTTGTCTTGGACCAACAACAACCATCACGGACAGAAGGACATGCTGACACGTGTGGACCAAGAATATGCTGCTGCTGTTCATAACACTGCAACCACTACACCCAACAACAAAACACCATATTTCACAGTATGTGAAGTACAGGGCCAAGCTACTGAACACCAGCTCATTAAACACCAGCCCAGAGAATCTCCAGTGTGCCTGTTGTTACCATGCCTCCAGTGGTCTTTTTTTGTGTTCATTCAACCAACTTATTTACTCTGTGTTGGTGCAATCCAGGATCCCTGGAACAATCTAAGAGGGAAATTAAAACATTATTTGTGTGACATTATTATAGCAATGCAATTTTAATTGTTAGACAATATTTATATCTCCCAGACAGCTCTGTAATTACACCCTTTAAAATAAATAAGAATAGCGAATTGTAACATAACATCTCTTCACTTTATTTTTTGTCTGATCCCCTCCTGTTTTCAACTGTATTGGGCATAGCCAGCTATTAAAATTACCTGTTTCCCTCCCTTCTATTTGGAAGACACGTTGATCTGGTGCAGTGTTTCCCCAAAATGGGTGTCTTGCTCAACAGCAAACAAACAAACAAAGGGCCATAATACACTTTGAACATGTGTTCTTTTGATGTATGTGTTTCTTTCATTTCTCTGTCCCGGGAAGATTGCCCAGTCCCACACATTCCACCCCCCCTTCAGAATGGTTCAGGTGCTGGCCCTCCTGGGGTGACAAGAAGAAGGCTTGGTCATGGTCAGGGAGGGGCTATGTGTGGGTTATCTGTGTTAAGCCTTTTCACACCAGCATTATAAAATGATATGTATGTGCAGTTAATGTAACTACTAAATGTTATACTAAATGTGTTGGTCACACATTTTATTTTAGCGCTAGAGTATTTAAGGCCTGCGGTAATGTAAATGCAGTTTATATTATTTGTAGGCTATTGATGACTTTAGTCTCCTTTCTATTCTCTTTTTTTCTCATTGTCATATTCCTCATTGTTATATTATATAGCAATTATTGATATCTTGTATATTGGATACATCTTCAACTAGAATATATTCTGAACTTCAAATGTAGTGAAACACATTGTGTGCTTGTAGATTGGCTATTTCTCACTACATTAAATATGTATTTCTTTTTGCACATTTTTGTTGGGGAAATGTTTTGCCATTTGGGATAAATGTTACAAAATCTATTCTGGTGTCACAGACAGTGTTGCCAGGTTATGCGAGAGAAATAAGAAACCAGGTCAAAATAAGCCATTAGGGAAGGTTAGTCAAACTGCCCAAAGTGGCATATAATGAGTGGACATGGCAGCACTCAGTGCATCGCAAATTATACATTATGGCCAAGTTAGTTATACATTATGGCCTATGTCTACTTTCTGTAAACAGACGAATAAAGAAAACTTATGTCATGATTCAAATCTAAGTGAGTTGTTTTTTTAATCAGGCCAGCATTTTGTAGGAAATACGATATCATCACTATAGGCCTGGCAGTGGAGACATGAGTTGCCCTAACGTAAACAGAGACCCATCCCCCCTCTCCGCCCTCCCCTCCCACCCCACTCCACCATCCACGCTGCAGAGAGGGGGGCGTGAGGGGCCAGCAAGACTACAGGGAAGGGAACCTGCAATCCCTTGCCACTTGTCACTTGGAGATCTTCACACATAGTTCACCAAGTTAAACCTTTTACTTTATTATGCATGTTTCAACCAACACACTGTGAACAACACAGGTAAGCAATTTCTGATATGTGGGCTGAATGAATGATCTAATTCAAGTCATATAGGCTTAGTCATATTGTGTCTTCTCTAATGTTCATAATAAAATAGCACAATTTTTTTCTATTCAGTCTGGGTCTCATAGGAGAGCTGTCAAATCCTTCCTACCGGTGACATCATCGTTTGACAAAAAAAGATTAAATACAATTTTTGAAAAATAAATAAAATGATTTTTAAAATCACAAGAACAATGGCTTCCACTTTAACATTGCAACTTTTCAGGAATAGAAAGCCTGCAGTTTCTATTAGCTTGCATTTCCCATTGATGATGTCACCGGTAGGAAGGATTTGACCCACCCACAGCTCTCTTATGAGACCCAAACTGAGTAGAAAAAAAATTAGATATTTTATCATGAACATTAGTGAGGACCTATTATATGAAGATAGGTTGAAAAGTGGTGGAGTGCCCCTTTAAGTAAATGCACTTAGTTACTTTACACCACTGGTCACAAACACAGTGGTACAATCATAAATCAAAATATATGTATTATTTTCTGTCTAGGTATGCCCTTATCTGGCAGTTAACTGACCAACGTGTTCTGAATAGTGCAAAAAATATTGCATATTAATATATTCTTCCATGAGGGGGAAACAAACTCAGCCAGGTCTCCAAATCCCCAAACAATATTTCTTTGTATAGCACATTTCTTAAATGAAATGCAGCTCAAAGTGCTTTCCAGAGCAAAGATTGTAAAAAGAAAAGCTAAAACTCAAAACAACATTCAGAACTTCAATAAGGACTCATTTTAAAAACAGGGTGGACATGAAAAGCAGCTGAAGGGAAGAGTGTAAAAAAAAACTCACAGAGCTGTCCACAGAGAATGTCTGTGATTGGGTGAAAATTATGGCAAAACTGCCTGGCAACAAAGACACAGCTTTTTTACATTGGCTGGAATGGCCCTAAAACGCTTTCCAATTCATTCTCTATGGCAGTCTAAACCACTGCGGATGTAATAATATCCATGGCCACAATGTGGGTGTCAATGGGCTGTGGCACTGTTACATTTTCCCTGCTAGTCTGCTACTCTTTGTCTCCACTCTTTGTCTCAGAGAGCACCACTTCCGTTGCTCTCAGTACATCAGCCACCATATTGTTTACATTTTGACAGAGGATGAAACTATATGGGAGTCTAATATGTGACTTAATTTATTTAATTATGGACACAGCAAGTAAACAATGGATGCATCTTGGTGTCCGGTTGCTTCACGATTACATTCCGGTTTTAGTTTTATATTTTTGGACGAAATTGTGGCCTGGATTTATACCATTTATGCCTGTTTATGCCACATACATTATTGGATTGAGACACACAGGGGAGCAGCAACTGACAGGTAAAATGCATTTTCTTGACCACAGACACGCCACTAAACTATTATGTGTGTTTTACAATGGCAGATTTTACAATGGACATCTTTGACAAAGCAAAGGGAGGGGTGCTAATTAAATTAGTGCATTAGCATAATCGTTAAAAGACATTTAATGGCTCCATTGGGTGTGAATAGATCACCTTCTCACTTCACCAGGAAACGTTTTAATGCTTAGATGTCTTGGTGATTTGGTGAACATAGTGGATTAGTTTTTAGAACTCTCTGTGTTATTATAATGGGTTATGACTTATGAGAAATATGTCATATTGCAATTCTATTCAAAGGATCTTTATTGGCATGAGAAAACAGACGTTTACATTGCCAAAGCAAATGTTACAAATAAAATAAAAACAGTTGAACATGGGGAACATACAGTTGGAGGGGGTACAGCATTGTGTTTAGAGCTATGTCGCTTTGTGACATTTTATATAATAGAGGGTATAAAGCTTTTGGAACAAATTGAAGCATTATTATTTCTCAAAATGCATTTAAAGGTAGTAGCTCTGTTTCATACTGTATTATTATATTATATTGCACTGTATGTATGTTCCGGAACACTGGAAACCCTGCTTTTCATCTGAAATCTCTGGGTTGTAACAACTATATTCACAACAGTGGACATGTTTGACAAAGGGAGGGATGCTAATTACATCAGCGCATTATCATAATCGTTTGAAGACGTTTAATGGCTACATTAGGGAATGAATAGATTGCCAATGAAACGTTTTAATGCCCAGGTGTCTTGGTGATTTGGTGAACATATATGGATTAACTTTTAGATCTCTGTGTTATAAAATGGGTTATGAGAAATGTGTCAGAGACAGAGACACAGCTGTTCATGTGAAAGATGTTAATACTGAGTAACACAGAATATCCACCATGTTATCTAACGTTTAATGTTGATCTGGGTTGTAACAACTGCATTCACACAATACATGCAACTAAAGACATGGTTTCTCAAAGCAAACAAGGCTGTGGTAGGCTACTTCCACTTGTAGTACTTCTACTCGTGTAACGGGGTTCGACTCCCCGCATGGCCCTGCTTAATGTCACCGTTGTCTTGTTGTATGTTTAAAATAAATGTCAAATTATTCACTATTTAAAAAAAGAAGCATAAATAAGCTGTGTTCATGAAAAAAACAAAATCGAGGACACAGAAGTAAGTCAAACACAGTAGTACACTTATAACTCAAATTATCTTTATTATGTTCTGCCCAGGTATGCTATTAACATGCAGTTAACTGATCAATAACTATTTTGTTCTTCATAGTGAAATACTATAGCATATTATAATATCTTCAGACTTCCGTGAGTGAGAATCGAACTCTGGTCTCCAAATAGCCGACCAAGAAAAGTGTAAAATTCTGATTGGGTGGAAGGTATGGCAAAACTGCCCGGCAACAAAGACACAGCATTTTTTCATTGGCTGTCACGCAGTTCCAACTATCGCCGGCTGGCCACTGCGTGACAGGCGGGGATACTCACCACTATACTAACGAGGACACATTCTCCCTGCCATGCCCTGTGACCTGCCAGTCACACGGCATCGCAAACTTCTTGAAACATCGGCTTTACTTGGCATTCAGATTCCCCATCCCATTGGCGTCAAGGGACTCAGTATCAACCACACAAGTTTCCGCCCGGTTTCGAACCGGGGACCTTTCGCGTGTGAGGCGAACGTGATAACCACTACACTACGGAAACTGATGCAGTGGTTCTTCAGGGGCTCCCGACTAAATGCACGGAACTGATGGCGAGTCTTCATTAATGCCAGACAAGTGGGACAACGCAGGACCTTCATTCCATTCCACCTTACTGTATAGAAGGTAATCTACATTGCAGGGCATTTGCTTTCCTTTCTTGGCACAGATGCGCATTTGAGGTAAACACGCAAGCTTGCCTACAAAGCATCATAAACACCCGCACAGGATGTTTCCGCCCGGTCTCGAACCGGGGACCTTTCGCGTGTTAGGCGAACGTGATAACCACTACACTACGGAAACAGATGCATAAACACAGCAACAGGCTGCAGTTTGGAAGGTGTGTAATTTGAGACTACAAGTAGTGCTGTTACTAATGTCGCAATGCTTTGATGACCAAGGAGCCGGGATTTGGTCCCCACAGGGAAGCACTATGTAGTGGAAACAGTGGCATCGTCGATTTCTGAAATGTGTGCAATTTTCTGCCTCTTTTTTCCCCCCTTTTTTTAGGGAACGCAACCATTCCCGCACATTATTCTAAAGAGCACCCTGCATTGGCCGGGAATCGAACCCGGGCCTCCCGCGTGGCAGGCGAGAATTCTACCACTGAACCACCAATGCAACTTCTGGTGGGAAGTGAAGCTTTTTTCACAAAATAGGAACACCTATTCATTTTGTAGGAACACCTATTAGTTGTACGATAATTCTACCACTGAACCACCAATGCATGTAGGTGCAACTTCTGCAGAAAAATGAAGCTTTTTTTCACAAAATAAGAAAACCTATTAGTTGCGTCGGAAAACCTGTTAGTTGTACGAGAATTTTACCACTGAACCACCAATGCATGTAAGTGCAACCTCTGGTGAAAAATGAAGCATAGGAAAACCTATTAATTGTACGTTGCGTCCAATTTAAAAGGCGCAACAAGTCAAAAGAGGCCTAGTGCATTTATAGGGATGGCATGGCATAGTGGATAGACGGATGGCATGGCATAGTGGATAGACTCCTGGCCTCCCGTGCCCTAGATAGGTCTTCTATTCCCACTCATCGCAAGACCAATCTATGCCCACCGGTCAGCTTATGATGTGCTATTTTCAGGAAATACATTGCACGGAGGTCTTGGCAGTTAAACTGAAAGCGTCTCCACGTCGGGGAATCGAACCCCGGTCTCCCGCGTGACAGGCGGGGATACTCACCACTATACTAACGAGGACACATTCTCCCTGCCATGCCCTGTGACCTGCCAGTCACACGGCATCGCAAACTTCTTTAAACATCAGCTTTACTTGGCATTCAGATTCCCCATCCCATTGGCGTCAAGGGACTCAGTATCAACCACACAAGTTTCCGCCCGGTTTCGAACCGGGGACCTTTCGCGTGTGAGGCGAACGTGATAACCACTACACTACGGAAACTGATGCAGTGGTTCTTCAGGGGCTCCCGACTAAATGCACGGAACTGATGGCGAGTCTTCATTAATGCCAGACAAGTGGGACAACGCAGGACCTTCATTCCATTCCACCTTACTGTATAGAAGGTAATCTACATTGCAGGGCATTTGCTTTCCTTTCTTGGCACAGATGCACATTTGAGGTAAACACGCAAGCTTGCCTACAAAGCCTCATAAACACCCGCACAGGATGTTTCCGCCCGGTCTCGAACCGGGGACCTTTCGCGTGTTAGGCGAACGTGATAACCACTACACTACGGAAACAGATGCATAAACACAGCAACAGGCTGCAGTTTGGAAGGTGTGTAATTTGAGACTACAAGTAGTGCTGTTACTAATGTCGCAATGCTTTGATGACCAAGGAGCCGGGATTTGGTCCCCACAGGGAAGCACTACGTAGTGGAAACAGTGGCATCGTCGATTTCTGAAATGTGTGCAATTTCTGCCTCTTTTTTCCCCCCTTTTTTTAGGGAACGCAACCATTCCCGCACATTATTCTAAAGAGCACCCTGCATTGGCCGGGAATCGAACCCGGGCCTCCCGCGTGGCAGGCGAGAATTCTACCACTGAACCACCAATGCAACTTCTGGTGGGAAGTGAAGCTTTTTTCACAAAATAGGAACACCTATTCATTTTGTAGGAACACCTATTAGTTGTACGATAATTCTACCACTGAACCACCAATGCATGGAGGTGCAACTTCTGCAGAAAAATGAAGCTTTTTTTCACAAAATAAGAAAACCTATTAGTTGCGTCGGAAAACCTGTTAGTTGTACGAGAATTTTACCACTGAACCACCAATGCATGTAAGTGCAACCTCTGGTGAAAAATGAAGCATAGGAAAACCTATTAATTGTACGTTGCGTCCAATTTAAAAGGCGCAACAAGTCAAAAGAGGCCTAGTGCATTTATAGGGATGGCATGGCATAGTGGATAGACTCCTGGCCTCCCGTGCCCTAGATAGGTCTTCTATTCCCACTCATCGCAAGACCAATCTATGCCCACAGGTCAGCTTATGATGTGCTATTTTCAGGAAATACATTGCACAGAGGTCTTGGCGGTTAAACTGAAAGCGTCTCCCCGTCGGGGAATCGAACCCCGGTCTCCCTCGTGACAGGCGGGGATACTCACCACTATACTAACGAGGATACATTCTCCCTGCCATGCCCTGTGACCTGCCAGTCACACGGCATCGCAAACTTCTTGAAACATCGGCTTTACGTGGCATTCAGATTCCCCATCCCATTGGCGTCAAGGGACTCAGTATCAACCACACAAGTTTCCGCCCGGTTTCGAACCGGGGACCTTTCGCGTGTGAGGCGAACGTGATAACCACTACACTACGGAAAATGATGCAGTGGTTCTTCAGGGGCTCCCGACTAAAAGCACGGAACTGATGGCGAGTCTTCATTAATGCCAGACAAGTGGGACAACGCAGGACCTTCATTCCATTCCACCTTACTGTATAGAAGGTAATCTACATTGCAGGGCATTTGCTTTCCTTTCTTGGCACAGATGCACATTTGAGGTAAACACGCAAGCTTGCCTACAAAGCCTCATAAACACCCGCACAGGATGTTTCCGCCCGGTCTCGAACCGGGGACCTTTCGCGTGTTAGGCGAACGTGATAACCACTACACTACGGAAACAGATGCATAAACACTGCAACAGGCTGCAGTTTGGAAGGTGTGTAATTTGAGACTACAAGTAGTGCTGTTACTAATGTCGCAATGCTTTGATGACCAAGGAGCCGGGATTTGGTCCCCACAGGGAAGCACTATGTAGTGGAAACAGTGGCATCGTCGATTTCTGAAATGTGTGCAATTTCTGCCTCTTTTTTCCCCCCTTTTTTTAGGGAACGCAACCATTCCCGCACATTATTCTAAAGAGCACCCTGCATTGGCCAGGAATCGAACCCGGGCCTCCCGCGTGGCAGGCGAGAATTCTACCACTGAACCACCAATGCAACTTCTGGTGGGAAGTGAAGCTTTTTTCACAAAATAGGAACACCTATTCATTTTGTAGGAACACCTATTAGTTGTACGATAATTCTACCACTGAACCACCAATGCATGTAGGTGCAACTTCTGCAGAAAAATGAAGCTTTTTTTCACAAAATAAGAAAACCTATTAGTTGCGTCGGAAAACCTGTTAGTTGTACGAGAATTTTACCACTGAACCACCAATGCATGTAAGTGCAACCTCTGGTGAAAAATGAAGCATAGGAAAACCTATTAATTGTACGTTGCGTCCAATTTAAAAGGCGCAACAAGTCAAAAGAGGCCTAGTGCATTTATAGGGATGGCATGGCATAGTGGATAGACTCCTGGCCTCCCGTGCCCTAGATAGGTCTTCTATTCCCACTCATCGCAAGACCAATCTATGCCCACCGGTCAGCTTATGATGTGCTATTTTCAGGAAATACATTGCACGGAGGTCTTGGCGGTTAAACTGAAAGCATCTCCCCGTCGGGGAATCGAACCCCGGTCTCCCGCGTGACAGGCGGGGATACTCACCACTATACTAACGAGGACACATTCTCCCTGCCATGCCCTGTGACCTGCCAGTCACACGGCATCGCAAACTTCTTGAAACATCGGCTTTACGTGGCATTCAGATTCCCCATCCCATTGGCGTCAAGGGACTCAGTATCAACCACACAAGTTTCCGCCCGGTTTCGAACCGGGGACCTTTCGCGTGTGAGGCGAACGTGATAACCACTACACTACGGAAAATGATGCAGTGGTTCTTCAGGGGCTCCCGACTAAAAGCACGGAACTGATGGCGAGTCTTCATTAATGCCAGACAAGTGGGACAACGCAGGACCTTCATTCCATTCCACCTTACTGTATAGAAGGTAATCTACATTGCAGGGCATTTGCTTTCCTTTCTTGGCACAGATGCACATTTCAGGTAAACACGCAAGCTTGCCTACAAAGCCTCATAAACACCCGCACAGGATGTTTCCGCCCGGTCTCGAACCGGGGACCTTTCGCGTGTTAGGCGAACGTGATAACCACTACACTACGGAAACAGATGCATAAACACAGCAACAGGCTGCAGTTTGGAAGGTGTGTAATTTGAGACTACAAGTAGTGCTGTTACTAATGTCGCAATGCTTTGATGACCAAGGAGCCGGGATTTGGTCCCCACAGGGAAGCACTATGTAGTGGAAACAGTGGCATCGTCGATTTCTGAAATGTGTGCAATTTCTGCCTCTTTTTCCCCCCTTTTTTTAGGGAACACAACCATTCCCACACATTATTCTAAAGAGCACCCTGCATTGGCCGGGAATCGAACCCGGGCCTCCCGCGTGGCAGGCGAGAATTCTACCACTGAACCACCAATGCAACTTCTGGTGGGAAGTGAAGCTTTTTTCACAAAATAGGAACACCTATTCATTTTGTAGGAACACCTATTAGTTGTACGATAATTCTACCACTGAACCACCAATGCATGTAGGTGCAACTTCTGCAGAAAAATGAAGCTTTTTTTCACAAAATAAGAAAACCTATTAGTTGCGTCGGAAAACCTGTTAGTTGTACGAGAATTTTACCACTGAACCACCAATGCATGTAAGTGCAACCTCTGGTGAAAAATGAAGCATAGGAAAACCTATTAATTGTACGTTGCGTCCAATTTAAAAGGCGCAACAAGTCAAAAGAGGCCTAGTGCATTTATAGGGATGGCATGGCATAGTGGATAGACGGATGGCATGGCATAGTGGATAGACTCCTGGCCTCCCGTGCCCTAGATAGGTCTTCTATTCCCACTCATCGCAAGACCAATCTATGCCCACCGGTCAGCTTATGATGTGCTATTTTCAGGAAATACATTGCACGGAGGTCTTGGCAGTTAAACTGAAAGCGTCTCCACGTCGGGGAATCGAACCCCGGTCTCCCGCGTGACAGGCGGGGATACTCACCACTATACTAACGAGGACACATTCTCCCTGCCATGCCCTGTGACCTGCCAGTCACACGGCATCGCAAACTTCTTTAAACATCAGCTTTACTTGGCATTCAGATTCCCCATCCCATTGGCGTCAAGGGACTCAGTATCAACCACACAAGTTTCCGCCCGGTTTCGAACCGGGGACCTTTCGCGTGTGAGGCGAACGTGATAAGCACTACACTACGGAAACTGATGCAGTGGTTCTTCAGGGGCTCCCGACTAAATGCACGGAACTGATGGCGAGTCTTCATTAATGCCAGACAAGTGGGACAACGCAGGACCTTCATTCCATTCCACCTTACTGTATAGAAGGTAATCTACATTGCAGGGCATTTGCTTTCCTTTCTTGGCACAGATGCACATTTGAGGTAAACACGCAAGCTTGCCTACAAAGCCTCATAAACACCCGCACAGGATGTTTCCGCCCGGTCTCGAACCGGGGACCTTTCGCGTGTTAGGCGAACGTGATAACCACTACACTACGGAAACAGATGCATAAACACAGCAACAGGCTGCAGTTTGGAAGGTGTGTAATTTGAGACTACAAGTAGTGCTGTTACTAATGTCGCAATGCTTTGATGACCAAGGAGCCGGGATTTGGTCCCCACAGGGAAGCACTACGTAGTGGAAACAGTGGCATCGTCGATTTCTGAAATGTGTGCAATTTCTGCCTCTTTTTTCCCCCCTTTTTTTAGGGAACGCAACCATTCCCGCACATTATTCTAAAGAGCACCCTGCATTGGCCGGGAATCGAACCCGGGCCTCCCGCGTGGCAGGCGAGAATTCTACCACTGAACCACCAATGCAACTTCTGGTGGGAAGTGAAGCTTTTTTCACAAAATAGGAACACCTATTCATTTTGTAGGAACACCTATTAGTTGTACGATAATTCTACCACTGAACCACCAATGCATGGAGGTGCAACTTCTGCAGAAAAATGAAGCTTTTTTTCACAAAATAAGAAAACCTATTAGTTGCGTCGGAAAACCTGTTAGTTGTACGAGAATTTTACCACTGAACCACCAATGCATGTAAGTGCAACCTCTGGTGAAAAATGAAGCATAGGAAAACCTATTAATTGTACGTTGCGTCCAATTTAAAAGGCGCAACAAGTCAAAAGAGGCCTAGTGCATTTATAGGGATGGCATGGCATAGTGGATAGACTCCTGGCCTCCCGTGCCCTAGATAGGTCTTCTATTCCCACTCATCGCAAGACCAATCTATGCCCACCGGTCAGCTTATGATGTGCTATTTTCAGGAAATACATTGCACAGAGGTCTTGGCGGTTAAACTGAAAGCGTCTCCACGTCGGGGAATCGAACCCCGGTCTCCCGCGTGACAGGCGGGGATACTCACCACTATACTAACGAGGACACATTCTCACTGCCATGCCCTGTGACCTGCCAGTCACACGGCATCGCAAACTTCTTGAAACATCGGCTTTACTTGGCATTCAGATTCCCCATCCCATTGGCGTCAAGGGACTCAGTATCAACCACACAAGTTTCCGCCCGGTTTCGAACCGGGGACCTTTCGCGTGTGAGGCGAACGTGATAACCACTACACTACGGAAACTGATGCAGTGGTTCTTCAGGGGCTCCCGACTAAATGCACGGAACTGATGGCGAGTCTTCATTAATGCCAGACAAGTGGGACAACGCAGGACCTTCATTCCATTCCACCTTACTGTATAGAAGGTAATCTACATTGCAGGGCATTTGCTTTCCTTTCTTGGCACAGATGCGCATTTGAGGTAAACACGCAAGCTTGCCTACAAAGCATCATAAACACCCGCACAGGATGTTTCCGCCCGGTCTCGAACCGGGGACCTTTCGCGTGTTAGGCGAACGTGATAACCACTACACTACGGAAACAGATGCATAAACACACTGTTCTCCTGCAATTGAAATGCTTTTCATCCTCTGTCGCCCATTCTATTCTCCCCGTGAGTTTAACGCGTTCCTCCTCGTGTGTGTTTACATTCCTCCGGATGCTGACGTCACCGCAGCAGTGGATACACTAGCAGAACAGCTGACGGGGGCGGAACGTAAATACCCGGACAGTTTTGCTGTGGTGCTTGGGGACTTCAACCAGGCTCATCTGAGTCGGGCTCTCCCTAAATACAGACAGCAAGTCACATGTGCTACTAGGGGTGAGAACATTCTTGATCACTGCTACTGTACCATCCCGCAGGCATACCATTCTGTCCAACGTGCTGCTCTGGGCAGGGGTGATCACCATCTCATCCATCTGATCCCTCGCTACAGGCAGAGATTAAAAATATCAAAACCTGTAGTGCGGAGTTTCAGAGTGTGGTCCAGTGAGGCAAGTGAGCGACTCTGTGCCTGGCTGGAGAGTGCGGGCTGTGACCAGGACTTTGTTGAGTGGGCGGGGCCTGAGGCTGGAAACAACCTGGATGAATACACGGACACTGTGACATCATTCATCAGCCTCGGCGAGGAGGTGTGTGTCCCCCTCCGCTACAGGAAGATCTACAACAACGACAAGCCCTGGTTTTCAGCCCATCTCAGGAGGCTGCGGTCGGAGAAGGAGGTGGCCAGGCGTAGCGGCGACGTGGCCTTGTTCAGGCGAGCCAAGTACGAGTTTGCTAAAGCGGTGAGGGAGGCGAAACACCGCTTCTCGGAGAAACTGCGGCAGCAGCTCTCTGAGGGGAACTCCTCCTCTGTCTGGAAAGGACTTAAAACCATCACCAACTATAAGTCCAGGTCCCCACAGGCGTCTGACAACCTCCCTCTCGCCAACGAGCTCAATGAGTTTTACTGCCGCTTGGAGAGGGAGAGTTTCCCCCCTGCCCTCCCCCTCCACCCCCCCCGGACACAACCACTCTTCTCCCCCCCAACCCCACCACCTCTCACTGTCACAGAGAGAGAGGTTAAGCTGCTGTTCAGGAGCCAGAACCCCCGGAAGGCGTCCGGCCCGGATTCTGTCTCCCCCTCCGTCCTGAAGCACTGTGCTGACCAGCTCGCCCCGGTGTTCACCAACATCTTTAACACCTCGCTGGAGCTCGGTCAGGTACCAGCATGCTTCAAGGCCTCGACCATCATTCCCGTCCCCAAGAAGGCCAAGGTCACAGGCCTAAATGACTATAGACCCGTCGCCCTGACCTCTGTGGTCATGAAGGTCCTGGAGCGCCTTGTCCTGGCCCATCTGAAGGGCATTACTGATCCTGTGCTGGACCCGCTGCAGTTCGCGTACAGAGCGAATAGATCCACGGAGGACGCCGTGAACATGGCTCTGTACCACACTCTAAAACATCTGGACACTACCGGCAGCTATGCCAGGATCCTGTTCGTCGACTTCAGTTCGGCCTTCAACACCATCCTACCATCCATCCTGGAGCACCAGCTGTCCCTGCTGCAAGTGCCTGCCTCCACTCGCAAGTGGATTACGGACTTTTTAACCAACAGGTCGCAGCGGGTGAAGCTGGGGAAGAACATTTCCAGCTCCAGGTCCACCAGCACCGGTTCCCCGCAGGGCTGTGTCCTGTCCCCACTACTGTTTTCCCTGTACACCAACAGCTGTGTTTCCCTCCACCCGTCGGTCAAGCTCCTCAAGTTTGCTGACGACACCACCTTGGTGGGCCTCATCTCCAAGGGGGACGAGTCGGCCTACAGGGGGGAGATCGAGCGGCTGCGAAGCTGGTGTGAAATTAACAACCTGGAGCTAAATGCCCTTAAGACAGTGGAGATGGTGGTGGACTTCCGGAAGGACCCAGCCCCGCCCCTTCCCATCATGCTGGGTGGCACTCAGGTGGACTATGTTGAGTCCTGCAAGTTCCTGGGGATGATCATCTCCAGGGACCTGAAGTGGGAACTCAATATCACTGCCCTCCTGAGAAAGGCCCAGCAAAGGATGTACTTTCTTCGGCAGCTGCGTAAATACAGACTGTCGAGGGCCATGATGACGCAGTTCTACACGGCCATCATAGAGTCCATCCTCACTCACTCCATCATCACTTGGTTCCCCGCTGCATGCGAAAAAGACCTGGTCAAGCTGCAGCGGGTGATACGCTCTGCAGAGAGGGTGATTGGCCGTCCCCTGCCCTCCCTCAAGTCCCTGCACGACTCCAGGGCGCTGAGGAGGGCAAGAAAGATCATGGCCGACCCCTCCCACCCTGGTCACGGCCTCCTCACCCTGCTCCCCTCTGGGAGAAGGATGCGGCACCTAGGGGCCAAGACAGAGCGCCACAAAAACAGTTTTTTCCCCTCAGCTGCCAGGCTGCTGGATGACGCTGGTTTCCCTTTTTCCCTTGCCCCTTAGGGACATCAGCAATATGTTGCACTATTGAACACTACTGCACTTTATTTATATTATTTATTATTTATTTCTGCACGGTGTTGTTTTGTGTTTGTTGTTTTTCATGTTATCTGTGAAAAAAATATTGAATGCACACTGGTATGTTACCAAAGCAAATTCCTATGTGTGATACACAATGGTAAATAAAGGAATCTGAATCTGAATCTGAATCTGAACACAGCAACAGGCTGCAGTTTGGAAGGTGTGTAATTTGAGACTACAAGTAGTGCTGTTACTAATGTCGCAATGCTTTGATGACCAAGGAGCCGGGATTTGGTCCCCACAGGGAAGCACTATGTAGTGGAAACAGTGGCATCGTCGATTTCTGAAATGTGTGCAATTTTCTGCCTCTTTTTTCCCCCCTTTTTTTAGGGAACGCAACCATTCCCGCACATTATTCTAAAGAGCACCCTGCATTGGCCGGGAATCGAACCCGGGCCTCCCGCGTGGCAGGCGAGAATTCTACCACTGAACCACCAATGCAACTTCTGGTGGGAAGTGAAGCTTTTTTCACAAAATAGGAACACCTATTCATTTTGTAGGAACACCTATTAGTTGTACGATAATTCTACCACTGAACCACCAATGCATGTAGGTGCAACTTCTGCAGAAAAATGAAGCTTTTTTTCACAAAATAAGAAAACCTATTAGTTGCGTCGGAAAACCTGTTAGTTGTACGAGAATTTTACCACTGAACCACCAATGCATGTAAGTGCAACCTCTGGTGAAAAATGAAGCATAGGAAAACCTATTAATTGTACGTTGCGTCCAATTTAAAAGGCGCAACAAGTCAAAAGAGGCCTAGTGCATTTATAGGGATGGCATGGCATAGTGGATAGACGGATGGCATGGCATAGTGGATAGACTCCTGGCCTCCCGTGCCCTAGATAGGTCTTCTATTCCCACTCATCGCAAGACCAATCTATGCCCACCGGTCAGCTTATGATGTGCTATTTTCAGGAAATACATTGCACGGAGGTCTTGGCAGTTAAACTGAAAGCGTCTCCACGTCGGGGAATCGAACCCCGGTCTCCCGCGTGACAGGCGGGGATACTCACCACTATACTAACGAGGACACATTCTCCCTGCCATGCCCTGTGACCTGCCAGTCACACGGCATCGCAAACTTCTTTAAACATCAGCTTTACTTGGCATTCAGATTCCCCATCCCATTGGCGTCAAGGGACTCAGTATCAACCACACAAGTTTCCGCCCGGTTTCGAACCGGGGACCTTTCGCGTGTGAGGCGAACGTGATAACCACTACACTACGGAAACTGATGCAGTGGTTCTTCAGGGGCTCCCGACTAAATGCACGGAACTGATGGCGAGTCTTCATTAATGCCAGACAAGTGGGACAACGCAGGACCTTCATTCCATTCCACCTTACTGTATAGAAGGTAATCTACATTGCAGGGCATTTGCTTTCCTTTCTTGGCACAGATGCACATTTGAGGTAAACACGCAAGCTTGCCTACAAAGCCTCATAAACACCCGCACAGGATGTTTCCGCCCGGTCTCGAACCGGGGACCTTTCGCGTGTTAGGCGAACGTGATAACCACTACACTACGGAAACAGATGCATAAACACAGCAACAGGCTGCAGTTTGGAAGGTGTGTAATTTGAGACTACAAGTAGTGCTGTTACTAATGTCGCAATGCTTTGATGACCAAGGAGCCGGGATTTGGTCCCCACAGGGAAGCACTACGTAGTGGAAACAGTGGCATCGTCGATTTCTGAAATGTGTGCAATTTCTGCCTCTTTTTTCCCCCCTTTTTTTAGGGAACGCAACCATTCCCGCACATTATTCTAAAGAGCACCCTGCATTGGCCGGGAATCGAACCCGGGCCTCCCGCGTGGCAGGCGAGAATTCTACCACTGAACCACCAATGCAACTTCTGGTGGGAAGTGAAGCTTTTTTCACAAAATAGGAACACCTATTCATTTTGTAGGAACACCTATTAGTTGTACGATAATTCTACCACTGAACCACCAATGCATGGAGGTGCAACTTCTGCAGAAAAATGAAGCTTTTTTTCACAAAATAAGAAAACCTATTAGTTGCGTCGGAAAACCTGTTAGTTGTACGAGAATTTTACCACTGAACCACCAATGCATGTAAGTGCAACCTCTGGTGAAAAATGAAGCATAGGAAAACCTATTAATTGTACGTTGCGTCCAATTTAAAAGGCGCAACAAGTCAAAAGAGGCCTAGTGCATTTATAGGGATGGCATGGCATAGTGGATAGACTCCTGGCCTCCCGTGCCCTAGATAGGTCTTCTATTCCCACTCATCGCAAGACCAATCTATGCCCACAGGTCAGCTTATGATGTGCTATTTTCAGGAAATACATTGCACAGAGGTCTTGGCGGTTAAACTGAAAGCGTCTCCCCGTCGGGGAATCGAACCCCGGTCTCCCTCGTGACAGGCGGGGATACTCACCACTATACTAACGAGGATACATTCTCCCTGCCATGCCCTGTGACCTGCCAGTCACACGGCATCGCAAACTTCTTGAAACATCGGCTTTACGTGGCATTCAGATTCCCCATCCCATTGGCGTCAAGGGACTCAGTATCAACCACACAAGTTTCCGCCCGGTTTCGAACCGGGGACCTTTCGCGTGTGAGGCGAACGTGATAACCACTACACTACGGAAAATGATGCAGTGGTTCTTCAGGGGCTCCCGACTAAAAGCACGGAACTGATGGCGAGTCTTCATTAATGCCAGACAAGTGGGACAACGCAGGACCTTCATTCCATTCCACCTTACTGTATAGAAGGTAATCTACATTGCAGGGCATTTGCTTTCCTTTCTTGGCACAGATGCACATTTGAGGTAAACACGCAAGCTTGCCTACAAAGCCTCATAAACACCCGCACAGGATGTTTCCGCCCGGTCTCGAACCGGGGACCTTTCGCGTGTTAGGCGAACGTGATAACCACTACACTACGGAAACAGATGCATAAACACTGCAACAGGCTGCAGTTTGGAAGGTGTGTAATTTGAGACTACAAGTAGTGCTGTTACTAATGTCGCAATGCTTTGATGACCAAGGAGCCGGGATTTGGTCCCCACAGGGAAGCACTATGTAGTGGAAACAGTGGCATCGTCGATTTCTGAAATGTGTGCAATTTCTGCCTCTTTTTCCCCCCCTTTTTTTAGGGAACGCAACCATTCCCGCACATTATTCTAAAGAGCACCCTGCATTGGCCAGGAATCGAACCCGGGCCTCCCGCGTGGCAGGCGAGAATTCTACCACTGAACCACCAATGCAACTTCTGGTGGGAAGTGAAGCTTTTTTCACAAAATAGGAACACCTATTCATTTTGTAGGAACACCTATTAGTTGTACGATAATTCTACCACTGAACCACCAATGCATGTAGGTGCAACTTCTGCAGAAAAATGAAGCTTTTTTTCACAAAATAAGAAAACCTATTAGTTGCGTCGGAAAACCTGTTAGTTGTACGAGAATTTTACCACTGAACCACCAATGCATGTAAGTGCAACCTCTGGTGAAAAATGAAGCATAGGAAAACCTATTAATTGTACGTTGCGTCCAATTTAAAAGGCGCAACAAGTCAAAAGAGGCCTAGTGCATTTATAGGGATGGCATGGCATAGTGGATAGACTCCTGGCCTCCCGTGCCCTAGATAGGTCTTCTATTCCCACTCATCGCAAGACCAATCTATGCCCACCGGTCAGCTTATGATGTGCTATTTTCAGGAAATACATTGCACGGAGGTCTTGGCGGTTAAACTGAAAGCATCTCCCCGTCGGGGAATCGAACCCCGGTCTCCCGCGTGACAGGCGGGGATACTCACCACTATACTAACGAGGACACATTCTCCCTGCCATGCCCTGTGACCTGCCAGTCACACGGCATCGCAAACTTCTTGAAACATCGGCTTTACGTGGCATTCAGATTCCCCATCCCATTGGCGTCAAGGGACTCAGTATCAACCACACAAGTTTCCGCCCGGTTTCGAACCGGGGACCTTTCGCGTGTGAGGCGAACGTGATAACCACTACACTACGGAAAATGATGCAGTGGTTCTTCAGGGGCTCCCGACTAAAAGCACGGAACTGATGGCGAGTCTTCATTAATGCCAGACAAGTGGGACAACGCAGGACCTTCATTCCATTCCACCTTACTGTATAGAAGGTAATCTACATTGCAGGGCATTTGCTTTCCTTTCTTGGCACAGATGCACATTTCAGGTAAACACGCAAGCTTGCCTACAAAGCCTCATAAACACCCGCACAGGATGTTTCCGCCCGGTCTCGAACCGGGGACCTTTCGCGTGTTAGGCGAACGTGATAACCACTACACTACGGAAACAGATGCATAAACACAGCAACAGGCTGCAGTTTGGAAGGTGTGTAATTTGAGACTACAAGTAGTGCTGTTACTAATGTCGCAATGCTTTGATGACCAAGGAGCCGGGATTTGGTCCCCACAGGGAAGCACTATGTAGTGGAAACAGTGGCATCGTCGATTTCTGAAATGTGTGCAATTTCTGCCTCTTTTTCCCCCCTTTTTTTAGGGAACACAACCATTCCCACACATTATTCTAAAGAGCACCCTGCATTGGCCGGGAATCGAACCCGGGCCTCCCGCGTGGCAGGCGAGAATTCTACCACTGAACCACCAATGCAACTTCTGGTTGGAAGTGAAGCTTTTTTCACAAAATAGGAACACCTATTCATTTTGTAGGAACACCTATTAGTTGTACGATAATTCTACCACTGAACCACCAATGCATGTAGGTGCAACTTCTGCAGAAAAATGAAGCTTTTTTTCACAAAATAAGAAAACCTATTAGTTGCGTCGGAAAACCTGTTAGTTGTACGAGAATTTTACCACTGAACCACCAATGCATGTAAGTGCAACCTCTGGTGAAAAATGAAGCATAGGAAAACCTATTAATTGTACGTTGCGTCCAATTTAAAAGGCGCAACAAGTCAAAAGAGGCCTAGTGCATTTATAGGGATGGCATGGCATAGTGGATAGACTCCTGGCCTCCCGTGCCCTAGATAGGTCTTCTATTCCCACTCATCGCAAGACCAATCTATGCCCACCGGTCAGCTTATGATGTGCTATTTTCAGGAAATACATTGCACAGAGGTCTTGGCGGTTAAACTGAAAGCGTCTCCACGTCGGGGAATCGAACCCCGGTCTCCCGCGTGACAGGCGGGGATACTCACCACTATACTAACGAGGACACATTCTCCCTGCCATGCCCTGTGACCTGCCAGTCACACGGCATCGCAAACTTCTTGAAACATCGGCTTTACTTGGCATTCAGATTCCCCATCCCATTGGCGTCAAGGGACTCAGTATCAACCACACAAGTTTCCGCCCGGTTTCGAACCGGGGACCTTTCGCGTGTGAGGCGAACGTGATAACCACTACACTACGGAAACTGATGCAGTGGTTCTTCAGGGGCTCCCGACTAAATGCACGGAACTGATGGCGAGTCTTCATTAATGCCAGACAAGTGGGACAACGCAGGACCTTCATTCCATTCCACCTTACTGTATAGAAGGTAATCTACATTGCAGGGCATTTGCTTTCCTTTCTTGGCACAGATGCACATTTGAGGTAAACACGCAAGCTTGCCTACAAAGCATCATAAACACCCGCACAGGATGTTTCCGCCCGGTCTCGAACCGGGGACCTTTCGCGTGTTAGGCGAACGTGATAACCACTACACTACGGAAACAGATGCATAAACACAGCAACAGGCTGCAGTTTGGAAGGTGTGTAATTTGAGACTACAAGTAGTGCTGTTACTAATGTCGCAATGCTTTGATGACCAAGGAGCCGGGATTTGGTCCCCACAGGGAAGCACTATGTAGTGGAAACAGTGGCATCGTCGATTTCTGAAATGTGTGCAATTAGCCCTTCGCTATGCCCCTCCTAAAGCCGTCCTTGTCCAATGCCAAGTTAGCAACAGGTTACTAACGCAGCTGACTTGGCAAGCTGCCATGGCGGCGCGCATCGCTGTACCGCGAGTCTGGCTGCTAGATAGAGATGGGATTTATGGTTCTCTGAAGTGAACCGGATCTCTGAGATCCGTTCCTTTCAAAGAGCCGTTCAAAAGACTGCCTCATTTTAGTTACTGGTTACTTTGTAGATTTTGATTATGATTGTAAATCACTTCCACCCAAATAGGCCTATACATTTTTGCCATTGGATACATTTCTGGCATTTGAAAATAGGTGATCTACAAGCTCACAATGTGTCACGTTGCAATGCATTGTGAGCTTGTAGATCAGCTATTTGCAAATGATTTTTCTACATTTTACTCATTGGAAAACCTGTGAAACAGGACATTCTGCATAATGAGTAGGCTACGTTCTAATATTGGTAGGCTAATTTAAGTACATTTTGATACCAATACTATTTTACTTTTACTCATTAATAAAACACAAAATATTAAGTACATTAATAACATTCCAAACTTGATTGCAGTATTGATATGTTTACCTAAGTAAATATATTTAGTACTTTTCCCAACACTGTTCATTAGAAAGGAACGGCTCCCTACTGTGAACCGAATTATATCGTTCATTTCAAAGAGCCGTTCAAAAGACTCGATTCGTTCGCGAACGTCCCACCCACTCGCTTCCGTGTCACAAACACTGAAACAAAAACAGAACGGATTGCACTGACCTACACAAACCCACTGGAATAATTTAGGAGCACTTCATGAGAAAATATAACTGGTAACACTTGTGTACTGTATGTTAATCTGACTTTAGTATAGGCTATTGTTTTCTTCCTAGACGTGCGTTTGAGGCAGGTTACTTAGTCTGCAGCTGGGTGCTATTGCTGCACGCCGCCATGGCAGCTTGCCAAGGCACCCGCCTTAGTAACCTGTCGCTAAACGTGGCATTGGGCAAGCACGGGTTTAGGAGGGGCATAGCGAAGGGCTAATTTCTGCCTCTTTTTTCCCCCCTTTTTTTAGGGAACGCAACCATTCCCGCACATTATTCTAAAGAGCACCCTGCATTGGCCGGGAATCGAACCCGGGCCTCCCGCGTGGCAGGCGAGAATTCTACCACTGAACCACCAATGCAACTTCTGGTGGGAAGTGAAGCTTTTTTCACAAAATAGGAACACCTATTCATTTTGTAGGAACACCTATTAGTTGTACGATAATTCTACCACTGAACCACCAATGCATGTAGGTGCAACTTCTGCAGAAAAATGAAGCTTTTTTTCACAAAATAAGAAAACCTATTAGTTGCGTCGGAAAACCTGTTAGTTGTACGAGAATTTTACCACTGAACCACCAATGCATGTACGTGCAACCTCTGGTGAAAAATGAAGCATAGGAAAACCTATTAATTGTACGTTGCGTCCAATTTAAAAGGCGCAACAAGTCAAAAGAGGCCTAGTGCATTTATAGGGATGGCATGGCATAGTGGATAGACTCCTGGCCTCCCGTGCCCTAGATAGGTCTTCTATTCCCACTCATCGCAAGACCAATCTATGCCCACCGGTCAGCTTATGATGTGCTATTTTCAGGAAATACATTGCACAGAGGTCTTGGCGGTTAAACTGAAAGCGTCTCCACGTCGGGGAATCGAACCCCGGTCTCCCGCGTGACAGGCGGGGATACTCACCACTATACTAACGAGGACACATTCTCCCTGCCATGCCCTGTGACCTGCCAGTCACACGGCATCGCAAACTTCTTTAAACATCAGCTTTACTTGGCATTCAGATTCCCCATCCCATTGGCGTCAAGGGACTCAGTATCAACCACACAAGTTTCCGCCCGGTTTCGAACCGGGGACCTTTCGCGTGTGAGGCGAACGTGATAACCACTACACTACGGAAACTGATGCAGTGGTTCTTCAGGGGCTCCCGACTAAATGCACGGAACTGATGGCGAGTCTTCATTAATGCCAGACAAGTGGGACAACGCAGGACCTTCATTCCATTCCACCTTACTGTATAGAAGGTAATCTACATTGCAGGGCATTTGCTTTCCTTTCTTGGCACAGATGCACATTTGAGGTAAACACGCAAGCTTGCCTACAAAGCCTCATAAACACCCGCACAGGATGTTTCCGCCCGGTCTCGAACCGGGGACCTTTCGCGTGTTAGGCGAACGTGATAACCACTACACTACGGAAACAGATGCATAAACACAGCAACAGGCTGCAGTTTGGAAGGTGTGTAATTTGAGACTACAAGTAGTGCTGTTACTAATGTCGCAATGCTTTGATGACCAAGGAGCCGGGATTTGGTCCCCACAGGGAAGCACTACGTAGTGGAAACAGTGGCATCGTCGATTTCTGAAATGTGTGCAATTTCTGCCTCTTTTTTCCCCCCTTTTTTTAGGGAACGCAACCATTCCCGCACATTATTCTAAAGAGCACCCTGCATTGGCCGGGAATCGAACCCGGGCCTCCCGCGTGGCAGGCGAGAATTCTACCACTGAACCACCAATGCAACTTCTGGTGGGAAGTGAAGCTTTTTTCACAAAATAGGAACACCTATTCATTTTGTAGGAACACCTATTAGTTGTACGATAATTCTACCACTGAACCACCAATGCATGGAGGTGCAACTTCTGCAGAAAAATGAAGCTTTTTTTCACAAAATAAGAAAACCTATTAGTTGCGTCGGAAAACCTGTTAGTTGTACGAGAATTTTACCACTGAACCACCAATGCATGTAAGTGCAACCTCTGGTGAAAAATGAAGCATAGGAAAACCTATTAATTGTACGTTGCGTCCAATTTAAAAGGCGCAACAAGTCAAAAGAGGCCTAGTGCATTTATAGGGATGGCATGGCATAGTGGATAGACTCCTGGCCTCCCGTGCCCTAGATAGGTCTTCTATTCCCACTCATCGCAAGACCAATCTATGCCCACAGGTCAGCTTATGATGTGCTATTTTCAGGAAATACATTGCACAGAGGTCTTGGCGGTTAAACTGAAAGCGTCTCCCCGTCGGGGAATCGAACCCCGGTCTCCCTCGTGACAGGCGGGGATACTCACCACTATACTAACGAGGATACATTCTCCCTGCCATGCCCTGTGACCTGCCAGTCACACGGCATCGCAAACTTCTTGAAACATCGGCTTTACGTGGCATTCAGATTCCCCATCCCATTGGCGTCAAGGGACTCAGTATCAACCACACAAGTTTCCGCCCGGTTTCGAACCGGGGACCTTTCGCGTGTGAGGCGAACGTGATAACCACTACACTACGGAAAATGATGCAGTGGTTCTTCAGGGGCTCCCGACTAAAAGCACGGAACTGATGGCGAGTCTTCATTAATGCCAGACAAGTGGGACAACGCAGGACCTTCATTCCATTCCACCTTACTGTATAGAAGGTAATCTACATTGCAGGGCATTTGCTTTCCTTTCTTGGCACAGATGCACATTTGAGGTAAACACGCAAGCTTGCCTACAAAGCCTCATAAACACCCGCACAGGATGTTTCCGCCCGGTCTCGAACCGGGGACCTTTCGCGTGTTAGGCGAACGTGATAACCACTACACTACGGAAACAGATGCATAAACACTGCAACAGGCTGCAGTTTGGAAGGTGTGTAATTTGAGACTACAAGTAGTGCTGTTACTAATGTCGCAATGCTTTGATGACCAAGGAGCCGGGATTTGGTCCCCACAGGGAAGCACTATGTAGTGGAAACAGTGGCATCGTCGATTTCTGAAATGTGTGCAATTTCTGCCTCTTTTTTCCCCCCTTTTTTTAGGGAACGCAACCATTCCCGCACATTATTCTAAAGAGCACCCTGCATTGGCCAGGAATCGAACCCGGGCCTCCCGCGTGGCAGGCGAGAATTCTACCACTGAACCACCAATGCAACTTCTGGTGGGAAGTGAAGCTTTTTTCACAAAATAGGAACACCTATTCATTTTGTAGGAACACCTATTAGTTGTACGATAATTCTACCACTGAACCACCAATGCATGTAGGTGCAACTTCTGCAGAAAAATGAAGCTTTTTTTCACAAAATAAGAAAACCTATTAGTTGCGTCGGAAAACCTGTTAGTTGTACGAGAATTTTACCACTGAACCACCAATGCATGTAAGTGCAACCTCTGGTGAAAAATGAAGCATAGGAAAACCTATTAATTGTACGTTGCGTCCAATTTAAAAGGCGCAACAAGTCAAAAGAGGCCTAGTGCATTTATAGGGATGGCATGGCATAGTGGATAGACTCCTGGCCTCCCGTGCCCTAGATAGGTCTTCTATTCCCACTCATCGCAAGACCAATCTATGCCCACCGGTCAGCTTATGATGTGCTATTTTCAGGAAATACATTGCACGGAGGTCTTGGCGGTTAAACTGAAAGCATCTCCCCGTCGGGGAATCGAACCCCGGTCTCCCGCGTGACAGGCGGGGATACTCACCACTATACTAACGAGGACACATTCTCCCTGCCATGCCCTGTGACCTGCCAGTCACACGGCATCGCAAACTTCTTGAAACATCGGCTTTACGTGGCATTCAGATTCCCCATCCCATTGGCGTCAAGGGACTCAGTATCAACCACACAA
>NC_137823.1:3860021-3867521 GCF_963921795.1 Nannobrachium achirus
GTCCTTGTCCAATGCCAAGTTAGCAACAGGTTACTAACGCAGCTGACTTGGCAAGCTGCCATGGCGGCGCGCATCGCTGTACCGCGAGTCTGGCTGCTAGATAGAGATGGGATTTATGGTTCTCTGAAGTGAACCGGATCTCTGAGATCCGTTCCTTTCAAAGAGCCGTTCAAAAGACTGCCTCATTTTAGTTACTGGTTACTTTGTAGATTTTGATTATGATTGTAAATCACTTCCACCCAAATAGGCCTATACATTTTTGCCATTGGATACATTTCTGGCATTTGAAAATAGGTGATCTACAAGCTCACAATGTGTCACGTTGCAATGCATTGTGAGCTTGTAGATCAGCTATTTGCAAATGATTTTTCTACATTTTACTCATTGGAAAACCTGTGAAACAGGACATTCTGCATAATGAGTAGGCTACGTTCTAATATTGGTAGGCTAATTTAAGTACATTTTGATACCAATACTATTTTACTTTTACTCATTAATAAAACACAAAATATTAAGTACATTAATAACATTCCAAACTTGATTGCAGTATTGATATGTTTACCTAAGTAAATATATTTAGTACTTTTCCCAACACTGTTCATTAGAAAGGAACGGCTCCCTACTGTGAACCGAATTATATCGTTCATTTCAAAGAGCCGTTCAAAAGACTCGATTCGTTCGCGAACGTCCCACCCACTCGCTTCCGTGTCACAAACACTGAAACAAAAACAGAACGGATTGCACTGACCTACACAAACCCACTGGAATAATTTAGGAGCACTTCATGAGAAAATATAACTGGTAACACTTGTGTACTGTATGTTAATCTGACTTTAGTATAGGCTATTGTTTTCTTCCTAGACGTGCGTTTGAGGCAGGTTACTTAGTCTGCAGCTGGGTGCTATTGCTGCACGCCGCCATGGCAGCTTGCCAAGGCACCCGCCTTAGTAACCTGTCGCTAAACGTGGCATTGGGCAAGCACGGGTTTAGGAGGGGCATAGCGAAGGGCTAATTTCTGCCTCTTTTTTCCCCCCTTTTTTTAGGGAACGCAACCATTCCCGCACATTATTCTAAAGAGCACCCTGCATTGGCCGGGAATCGAACCCGGGCCTCCCGCGTGGCAGGCGAGAATTCTACCACTGAACCACCAATGCAACTTCTGGTGGGAAGTGAAGCTTTTTTCACAAAATAGGAACACCTATTCATTTTGTAGGAACACCTATTAGTTGTACGATAATTCTACCACTGAACCACCAATGCATGTAGGTGCAACTTCTGCAGAAAAATGAAGCTTTTTTTCACAAAATAAGAAAACCTATTAGTTGCGTCGGAAAACCTGTTAGTTGTACGAGAATTTTACCACTGAACCACCAATGCATGTACGTGCAACCTCTGGTGAAAAATGAAGCATAGGAAAACCTATTAATTGTACGTTGCGTCCAATTTAAAAGGCGCAACAAGTCAAAAGAGGCCTAGTGCATTTATAGGGATGGCATGGCATAGTGGATAGACTCCTGGCCTCCCGTGCCCTAGATAGGTCTTCTATTCCCACTCATCGCAAGACCAATCTATGCCCACCGGTCAGCTTATGATGTGCTATTTTCAGGAAATACATTGCACAGAGGTCTTGGCGGTTAAACTGAAAGCGTCTCCACGTCGGGGAATCGAACCCCGGTCTCCCGCGTGACAGGCGGGGATACTCACCACTATACTAACGAGGACACATTCTCCCTGCCATGCCCTGTGACCTGCCAGTCACACGGCATCGCAAACTTCTTTAAACATCAGCTTTACTTGGCATTCAGATTCCCCATCCCATTGGCGTCAAGGGACTCAGTATCAACCACACAAGTTTCCGCCCGGTTTCGAACCGGGGACCTTTCGCGTGTGAGGCGAACGTGATAACCACTACACTACGGAAACTGATGCAGTGGTTCTTCAGGGGCTCCCGACTAAATGCACGGAACTGATGGCGAGTCTTCATTAATGCCAGACAAGTGGGACAACGCAGGACCTTCATTCCATTCCACCTTACTGTATAGAAGGTAATCTACATTGCAGGGCATTTGCTTTCCTTTCTTGGCACAGATGCACATTTGAGGTAAACACGCAAGCTTGCCTACAAAGCCTCATAAACACCCGCACAGGATGTTTCCGCCCGGTCTCGAACCGGGGACCTTTCGCGTGTTAGGCGAACGTGATAACCACTACACTACGGAAACAGATGCATAAACACAGCAACAGGCTGCAGTTTGGAAGGTGTGTAATTTGAGACTACAAGTAGTGCTGTTACTAATGTCGCAATGCTTTGATGACCAAGGAGCCGGGATTTGGTCCCCACAGGGAAGCACTACGTAGTGGAAACAGTGGCATCGTCGATTTCTGAAATGTGTGCAATTTCTGCCTCTTTTTTCCCCCCTTTTTTTAGGGAACGCAACCATTCCCGCACATTATTCTAAAGAGCACCCTGCATTGGCCGGGAATCGAACCCGGGCCTCCCGCGTGGCAGGCGAGAATTCTACCACTGAACCACCAATGCAACTTCTGGTGGGAAGTGAAGCTTTTTTCACAAAATAGGAACACCTATTCATTTTGTAGGAACACCTATTAGTTGTACGATAATTCTACCACTGAACCACCAATGCATGGAGGTGCAACTTCTGCAGAAAAATGAAGCTTTTTTTCACAAAATAAGAAAACCTATTAGTTGCGTCGGAAAACCTGTTAGTTGTACGAGAATTTTACCACTGAACCACCAATGCATGTAAGTGCAACCTCTGGTGAAAAATGAAGCATAGGAAAACCTATTAATTGTACGTTGCGTCCAATTTAAAAGGCGCAACAAGTCAAAAGAGGCCTAGTGCATTTATAGGGATGGCATGGCATAGTGGATAGACTCCTGGCCTCCCGTGCCCTAGATAGGTCTTCTATTCCCACTCATCGCAAGACCAATCTATGCCCACAGGTCAGCTTATGATGTGCTATTTTCAGGAAATACATTGCACAGAGGTCTTGGCGGTTAAACTGAAAGCGTCTCCCCGTCGGGGAATCGAACCCCGGTCTCCCTCGTGACAGGCGGGGATACTCACCACTATACTAACGAGGATACATTCTCCCTGCCATGCCCTGTGACCTGCCAGTCACACGGCATCGCAAACTTCTTGAAACATCGGCTTTACGTGGCATTCAGATTCCCCATCCCATTGGCGTCAAGGGACTCAGTATCAACCACACAAGTTTCCGCCCGGTTTCGAACCGGGGACCTTTCGCGTGTGAGGCGAACGTGATAACCACTACACTACGGAAAATGATGCAGTGGTTCTTCAGGGGCTCCCGACTAAAAGCACGGAACTGATGGCGAGTCTTCATTAATGCCAGACAAGTGGGACAACGCAGGACCTTCATTCCATTCCACCTTACTGTATAGAAGGTAATCTACATTGCAGGGCATTTGCTTTCCTTTCTTGGCACAGATGCACATTTGAGGTAAACACGCAAGCTTGCCTACAAAGCCTCATAAACACCCGCACAGGATGTTTCCGCCCGGTCTCGAACCGGGGACCTTTCGCGTGTTAGGCGAACGTGATAACCACTACACTACGGAAACAGATGCATAAACACTGCAACAGGCTGCAGTTTGGAAGGTGTGTAATTTGAGACTACAAGTAGTGCTGTTACTAATGTCGCAATGCTTTGATGACCAAGGAGCCGGGATTTGGTCCCCACAGGGAAGCACTATGTAGTGGAAACAGTGGCATCGTCGATTTCTGAAATGTGTGCAATTTCTGCCTCTTTTTTCCCCCCTTTTTTTAGGGAACGCAACCATTCCCGCACATTATTCTAAAGAGCACCCTGCATTGGCCAGGAATCGAACCCGGGCCTCCCGCGTGGCAGGCGAGAATTCTACCACTGAACCACCAATGCAACTTCTGGTGGGAAGTGAAGCTTTTTTCACAAAATAGGAACACCTATTCATTTTGTAGGAACACCTATTAGTTGTACGATAATTCTACCACTGAACCACCAATGCATGTAGGTGCAACTTCTGCAGAAAAATGAAGCTTTTTTTCACAAAATAAGAAAACCTATTAGTTGCGTCGGAAAACCTGTTAGTTGTACGAGAATTTTACCACTGAACCACCAATGCATGTAAGTGCAACCTCTGGTGAAAAATGAAGCATAGGAAAACCTATTAATTGTACGTTGCGTCCAATTTAAAAGGCGCAACAAGTCAAAAGAGGCCTAGTGCATTTATAGGGATGGCATGGCATAGTGGATAGACTCCTGGCCTCCCGTGCCCTAGATAGGTCTTCTATTCCCACTCATCGCAAGACCAATCTATGCCCACCGGTCAGCTTATGATGTGCTATTTTCAGGAAATACATTGCACGGAGGTCTTGGCGGTTAAACTGAAAGCATCTCCCCGTCGGGGAATCGAACCCCGGTCTCCCGCGTGACAGGCGGGGATACTCACCACTATACTAACGAGGACACATTCTCCCTGCCATGCCCTGTGACCTGCCAGTCACACGGCATCGCAAACTTCTTGAAACATCGGCTTTACGTGGCATTCAGATTCCCCATCCCATTGGCGTCAAGGGACTCAGTATCAACCACACAAGTTTCCGCCCGGTTTCGAACCGGGGACCTTTCGCGTGTGAGGCGAACGTGATAACCACTACACTACGGAAACTGATGCAGTGGTTCTTCAGGGGCTCCCGACTAAATGCACGGAACTGATGGCGAGTCTTCATTAATGCCAGACAAGTGGGACAACGCAGGACCTTCATTCCATTCCACCTTACTGTATAGAAGGTAATCTACATTGCAGGGCATTTGCTTTCCTTTCTTGGCACAGATGCACATTTGAGGTAAACACGCAAGCTTGCCTACAAAGCCTCATAAACACCCGCACAGGATGTTTCCGCCCGGTCTCGAACCGGGGACCTTTCGCGTGTTAGGCGAACGTGATAACCACTACACTACGGAAACAGATGCATAAACACAGCAACAGGCTGCAGTTTGGAAGGTGTGTAATTTGAGACTACAAGTAGTGCTGTTACTAATGTCGCAATGCTTTGATGACCAAGGAGCCGGGATTTGGTCCCCACAGGGAAGCACTACGTAGTGGAAACAGTGGCATCGTCGATTTCTGAAATGTGTGCAATTTCTGCCTCTTTTTTCCCCCCTTTTTTTAGGGAACGCAACCATTCCCGCACATTATTCTAAAGAGCACCCTGCATTGGCCGGGAATCGAACCCGGGCCTCCCGCGTGGCAGGCGAGAATTCTACCACTGAACCACCAATGCAACTTCTGGTGGGAAGTGAAGCTTTTTTCACAAAATAGGAACACCTATTCATTTTGTAGGAACACCTATTAGTTGTACGATAATTCTACCACTGAACCACCAATGCATGGAGGTGCAACTTCTGCAGAAAAATGAAGCTTTTTTTCACAAAATAAGAAAACCTATTAGTTGCGTCGGAAAACCTGTTAGTTGTACGAGAATTTTACCACTGAACCACCAATGCATGTAAGTGCAACCTCTGGTGAAAAATGAAGCATAGGAAAACCTATTAATTGTACGTTGCGTCCAATTTAAAAGGCGCAACAAGTCAAAAGAGGCCTAGTGCATTTATAGGGATGGCATGGCATAGTGGATAGACTCCTGGCCTCCCGTGCCCTAGATAGGTCTTCTATTCCCACTCATCGCAAGACCAATCTATGCCCACAGGTCAGCTTATGATGTGCTATTTTCAGGAAATACATTGCACAGAGGTCTTGGCGGTTAAACTGAAAGCGTCTCCCCGTCGGGGAATCGAACCCCGGTCTCCCTCGTGACAGGCGGGGATACTCACCACTATACTAACGAGGATACATTCTCCCTGCCATGCCCTGTGACCTGCCAGTCACACGGCATCGCAAACTTCTTGAAACATCGGCTTTACGTGGCATTCAGATTCCCCATCCCATTGGCGTCAAGGGACTCAGTATCAACCACACAAGTTTCCGCCCGGTTTCGAACCGGGGACCTTTCGCGTGTGAGGCGAACGTGATAACCACTACACTACGGAAAATGATGCAGTGGTTCTTCAGGGGCTCCCGACTAAAAGCACGGAACTGATGGCGAGTCTTCATTAATGCCAGACAAGTGGGACAACGCAGGACCTTCATTCCATTCCACCTTACTGTATAGAAGGTAATCTACATTGCAGGGCATTTGCTTTCCTTTCTTGGCACAGATGCACATTTGAGGTAAACACGCAAGCTTGCCTACAAAGCCTCATAAACACCCGCACAGGATGTTTCCGCCCGGTCTCGAACCGGGGACCTTTCGCGTGTTAGGCGAACGTGATAACCACTACACTACGGAAACAGATGCATAAACACTGCAACAGGCTGCAGTTTGGAAGGTGTGTAATTTGAGACTACAAGTAGTGCTGTTACTAATGTCGCAATGCTTTGATGACCAAGGAGCCGGGATTTGGTCCCCACAGGGAAGCACTATGTAGTGGAAACAGTGGCATCGTCGATTTCTGAAATGTGTGCAATTTCTGCCTCTTTTTTCCCCCCTTTTTTTAGGGAACGCAACCATTCCCGCACATTATTCTAAAGAGCACCCTGCATTGGCCAGGAATCGAACCCGGGCCTCCCGCGTGGCAGGCGAGAATTCTACCACTGAACCACCAATGCAACTTCTGGTGGGAAGTGAAGCTTTTTTCACAAAATAGGAACACCTATTCATTTTGTAGGAACACCTATTAGTTGTACGATAATTCTACCACTGAACCACCAATGCATGTAGGTGCAACTTCTGCAGAAAAATGAAGCTTTTTTTCACAAAATAAGAAAACCTATTAGTTGCGTCGGAAAACCTGTTAGTTGTACGAGAATTTTACCACTGAACCACCAATGCATGTAAGTGCAACCTCTGGTGAAAAATGAAGCATAGGAAAACCTATTAATTGTACGTTGCGTCCAATTTAAAAGGCGCAACAAGTCAAAAGAGGCCTAGTGCATTTATAGGGATGGCATGGCATAGTGGATAGACTCCTGGCCTCCCGTGCCCTAGATAGGTCTTCTATTCCCACTCATCGCAAGACCAATCTATGCCCACCGGTCAGCTTATGATGTGCTATTTTCAGGAAATACATTGCACGGAGGTCTTGGCGGTTAAACTGAAAGCATCTCCCCGTCGGGGAATCGAACCCCGGTCTCCCGCGTGACAGGCGGGGATACTCACCACTATACTAACGAGGACACATTCTCCCTGCCATGCCCTGTGACCTGCCAGTCACACGGCATCGCAAACTTCTTGAAACATCGGCTTTACGTGGCATTCAGATTCCCCATCCCATTGGCGTCAAGGGACTCAGTATCAACCACACAAGTTTCCGCCCGGTTTCGAACCGGGGACCTTTCGCGTGTGAGGCGAACGTGATAACCACTACACTACGGAAAATGATGCAGTGGTTCTTCAGGGGCTCCCGACTAAAAGC
>NC_137823.1:3872521-3875021 GCF_963921795.1 Nannobrachium achirus
TATTAATTGTACGTTGCGTCCAATTTAAAAGGCGCAACAAGTCAAAAGAGGCCTAGTGCATTTATAGGGATGGCATGGCATAGTGGATAGACGGATGGCATGGCATAGTGGATAGACTCCTGGCCTCCCGTGCCCTAGATAGGTCTTCTATTCCCACTCATCGCAAGACCAATCTATGCCCACCGGTCAGCTTATGATGTGCTATTTTCAGGAAATACATTGCACGGAGGTCTTGGCAGTTAAACTGAAAGCGTCTCCACGTCGGGGAATCGAACCCCGGTCTCCCGCGTGACAGGCGGGGATACTCACCACTATACTAACGAGGACACATTCTCCCTGCCATGCCCTGTGACCTGCCAGTCACACGGCATCGCAAACTTCTTTAAACATCAGCTTTACTTGGCATTCAGATTCCCCATCCCATTGGCGTCAAGGGACTCAGTATCAACCACACAAGTTTCCGCCCGGTTTCGAACCGGGGACCTTTCGCGTGTGAGGCGAACGTGATAACCACTACACTACGGAAACTGATGCAGTGGTTCTTCAGGGGCTCCCGACTAAATGCACGGAACTGATGGCGAGTCTTCATTAATGCCAGACAAGTGGGACAACGCAGGACCTTCATTCCATTCCACCTTACTGTATAGAAGGTAATCTACATTGCAGGGCATTTGCTTTCCTTTCTTGGCACAGATGCACATTTGAGGTAAACACGCAAGCTTGCCTACAAAGCCTCATAAACACCCGCACAGGATGTTTCCGCCCGGTCTCGAACCGGGGACCTTTCGCGTGTTAGGCGAACGTGATAACCACTACACTACGGAAACAGATGCATAAACACAGCAACAGGCTGCAGTTTGGAAGGTGTGTAATTTGAGACTACAAGTAGTGCTGTTACTAATGTCGCAATGCTTTGATGACCAAGGAGCCGGGATTTGGTCCCCACAGGGAAGCACTACGTAGTGGAAACAGTGGCATCGTCGATTTCTGAAATGTGTGCAATTTCTGCCTCTTTTTTCCCCCCTTTTTTTAGGGAACGCAACCATTCCCGCACATTATTCTAAAGAGCACCCTGCATTGGCCGGGAATCGAACCCGGGCCTCCCGCGTGGCAGGCGAGAATTCTACCACTGAACCACCAATGCAACTTCTGGTGGGAAGTGAAGCTTTTTTCACAAAATAGGAACACCTATTCATTTTGTAGGAACACCTATTAGTTGTACGATAATTCTACCACTGAACCACCAATGCATGGAGGTGCAACTTCTGCAGAAAAATGAAGCTTTTTTTCACAAAATAAGAAAACCTATTAGTTGCGTCGGAAAACCTGTTAGTTGTACGAGAATTTTACCACTGAACCACCAATGCATGTAAGTGCAACCTCTGTTGAAAAATGAAGCATAGGAAAACCTATTAATTGTACGTTGCGTCCAATTTAAAAGGCGCAACAAGTCAAAAGAGGCCTAGTGCATTTATAGGGATGGCATGGCATAGTGGATAGACTCCTGGCCTCCCGTGCCCTAGATAGGTCTTCTATTCCCACTCATCGCAAGACCAATCTATGCCCACAGGTCAGCTTATCATGTGCTATTTTCAGGAAATACATTGCACAGAGGTCTTGGCGGTTAAACTGAAAGCGTCTCCCCGTCGGGGAATCGAACCCCGGTCTCCCGCGTGACAGGCGGGGATACTCACCACTATACTAACGAGGATACATTCTCCCTGCCATGCCCTGTGACCTGCCAGTCACACGGCATCGCAAACTTCTTGAAACATCGGCTTTACGTGGCATTCAGATTCCCCATCCCATTGGCGTCAAGGGACTCAGTATCAACCACACAAGTTTCCGCCCGGTTTCGAACCGGGGACCTTTCGCGTGTGAGGCGAACGTGATAACCACTACACTACGGAAACAGATGCATTAACACAGCAACAGGCTGCAGTTTGGAAGGTGTGTAATTTGAGACTACAAGTAGTGCTGTTACTAATGTCGCAATGCTTTGATGACCAAGGAGCCGGGATTTGGTCCCCACAGGGAAGCACTATGTAGTGGAAACAGTGGCATCGTCGATTTCTGAAATGTGTGCAATTTCTGCCTCTTTTTTCCCCCCTTTTTTTAGGGAACGCAACCATTCCCACACATTATTCTAAAGAGCACTCTGCATTGGCCGGGAATCGAACCCGGGCCTCCCGCGTGGCAGGCGAGAATTCTACCACTGAACCACCAATGCAACTTCTGGTGGGAAGTGAAGCTTTTTTCACAAAATAGGAACACCTATTCATTTTGTAGGAACACCTATTAGTTGTACGATAATTCTACCACTGAACCACCAATGCATGTAGGTGCAACTTCTGCAGAAAAATGAAGCTTTTTTTCACAAAATAAGAAAACCTATTAGTTGCGTCGGAAAACCTGTTAGTTGTACGAGAATTTTACCACTGAACCACCAATGCATGTAAGTGCAACCTCTGGTGAAAAATGAAGCATAGGAAAACCTATT
>NC_137823.1:3880021-3882521 GCF_963921795.1 Nannobrachium achirus
TTGAGACTACAAGTAGTGCTGTTACTAATGTCGCAATGCTTTGATGACCAAGGAGCCGGGATTTGGTCCCCACAGGGAAGCACTATGTAGTGGAAACAGTGGCATCGTCGATTTCTGAAATGTGTGCAATTTCTGCCTCTTTTTTTCCCCCCTTTTTTTAGGGAACGCAACCATTCCCACACATTATTCTAAAGAGCACTCTGCATTGGCCGGGAATCGAACCCGGGCCTCCAGCGTGGCAGGCGAGAATTCTACCACTGAACCACCAATGCAACTTCTGGTTGGAAGTGAAGCTTTTTTCACAAAATAGGAACACCTATTCATTTTGTAGGAACACCTATTAGTTGTACGATAATTCTACCACTGAACCACCAATGCATGTAGGTGCAACTTCTGCAGAAAAATGAAGCTTTTTTTCACAAAATAAGAAAACCTATTAGTTGCGTCGGAAAACCTGTTAGTTGTACGAGAATTTTACCACTGAACCACCAATGCATGTAAGTGCAACCTCTGGTGAAAAATGAAGCATAGGAAAACCTATTAATTGTACGTTGCGTCCAATTTAAAAGGCGCAACAAGTCAAAAGAGGCCTAGTGCATTTATAGGGATGGCATGGCATAGTGGATAGACTCCTGGCCTCCCGTGCCCTAGATAGGTCTTCTATTCCCACTCATCGCAAGACCAATCTATGCCCACCGGTCAGCTTATGATGTGCTATTTTCAGGAAATACATTGCACGGAGGTCTTGGCGGTTAAACTGAAAGCGTCTCCCCGTCGGGGAATCGAACCCCGGTCTCCCGCGTGACAGGCGGGGATACTCACCACTATACTAACGAGGACACATTCTCCCTGTCATGCCCTGTGACCTGCCAGTCACACGGCATCGCAAACTTCTTGAAACATCGGCTTTACGTGGCATTCAGATTCCCCATCCCATTGGCATCAAGGGACTCAGTATCAACCACACAAGTTTCCGCACGGTTTCGAACCGGGGACCTTTCGCGTGTGAGGCGAACGTGCTAACCACTACACTACGGAAACTGATGCAGTGGTTCTTCAGGGGCTCCCGACTAAAAGCACGGAACTGATGGCGAGTCTTCATTAATGCCAGACAAGTGGGACAACGCAGGACCTTCATTCCACCTTACTGTATAGAAGGTAATCTACATTGCGGGGCATTTGCTTTCCTTTCTTGGCACAGATGCACATTTGAGGTAAACACGAAAGCTTGCCTACAAAGCCTCATAAACACCCACACAGGATGTTTCCACCCGGTCTCGAACCGGGGACCTTTCGCGTGTTAGGCGAACGTGATAACCACTACACTACGGAAACAGATGCATAAACACAGCAACAGGCTGCAGTTTGGAAGGTGTGTAATTTGAGACTACAAGTAGTGCTATTACTAATGTCGCAATGCTTTGATGACCAAGGAGCCAGGATTTGGTCCCCACAGGGAAGCACTATGTAGTGGAAACAGTGGCATCGTCGATTTCTGAAATGTGTGCAATTTCTGCCTCTTTTTCCCCCCCTTTTTTTAGGGAACGCAACCATTCCCGCACATTATTCTAAAGAGCACCCTGCATTGGCCGGGAATCGAACCCGGGCCTCCCGCGTGGCAGGCGAGAATTCTACCACTGAACCACCAATGCAACTTCTGGTGGGAAGTGAAGCTTTTTTCACAAAATAGGAACACCTATTCATTTTGTAGGAACACCTATTAGTTGTACGATAATTCTACCACTGAACCACCAATGCATGTAGGTGCAACTTCTGCAGAAAAATGAAGCTTTTTTTCACAAAATAAGAAAACCTATTAGTTGCGTCGTAAAACCTGTTAGTTGTACGAGAATTTTACCACTGAACCACCAATGCATGTAAGTGCAACCTCTGGTGAAAAATGAAGCATAGGAAAACCTATTAATTGTACGTTGCGTCCAATTTAAAAGGCGCAACAAGTCAAAAGAGGCCTAGTGCATTTATAGGGATGGCATGGCATAGTGGATAGACTCCTGGCCTCCCGTGCCCTAGATAGGTCTTCTATTCCCACTCATCGCAAGACCAATCTATGCCCACAGGTCAGCTTATGATGTGCTATTTTCAGGAAATACATTGCACAGAGGTCTTGGCGGTTAAACTGAAAGCGTCTCCCCGTCGGGGAATCGAACCCCGGTCTCCCGCGTGACAGGCGGGGATACTCACCACTATACTAACGAGGATACATTCTCCCTGCCATGCCCTGTGACCTGCCAGTCACACGGCATCGCAAACTTCTTGAAACATCGGCTTTACGTGGCATTCAGATTCCCCATCCCATTGGCGTCAAGGGACTCAGTATCAACCACACAAGTTTCCGCCCGGTTTCGAACCGGGGACCTTTCGCGTGTGAGGCGAACGTGATAACCACTACACTACGGAAAATGATGCAGTGGTTCTTCAGGGGCTCCCGACTAAAAGCACGGAACTGATGGCGAGTCTTCATTAATGCCAGACAAGTGGG
>NC_137823.1:3887521-3890021 GCF_963921795.1 Nannobrachium achirus
AGTCAAAAGAGGCCTAGTGCATTTATAGGGATGGCATGGCATAGTGGATAGACTCCTGGCCTCCCGTGCCCTAGATAGGTCTTCTATTCCCACTCATCGCAAGACCAATCTATGCCCACCGGTCAGCTTATGATGTGCTATTTTCAGGAAATACATTGCACGGAGGTCTTGGCGGTTAAACTGAAAGCGTCTCCCCGTCGGGGAATCGAACCCCGGTCTCCCGCGTGACAGGCGGGGATACTCACCACTATACTAACGAGGACACATTCTCCCTGTCATGCCCTGTGACCTGCCAGTCACACGGCATCGCAAACTTCTTGAAACATCGGCTTTACGTGGCATTCAGATTCCCCATCCCATTGGCATCAAGGGACTCAGTATCAACCACACAAGTTTCCGCACGGTTTCGAACCGGGGACCTTTCGCGTGTGAGGCGAACGTGCTAACCACTACACTACGGAAACTGATGCAGTGGTTCTTCAGGGGCTCCCGACTAAAAGCACGGAACTGATGGCGAGTCTTCATTAATGCCAGACAAGTGGGACAACGCAGGACCTTCATTCCACCTTACTGTATAGAAGGTAATCTACATTGCGGGGCATTTGCTTTCCTTTCTTGGCACAGATGCACATTTGAGGTAAACACGAAAGCTTGCCTACAAAGCCTCATAAACACCCACACAGGATGTTTCCACCCGATCTCGAACCGGGGACCTTTCGCGTGTTAGGCGAACGTGATAACCACTACACTACGGAAACAGATGCATAAACACAGCAACAGGCTGCAGTTTGGAAGGTGTGTAATTTGAGACTACAAGTAGTGCTATTACTAATGTCGCAATGCTTTGATGACCAAGGAGCCAGGATTTGGTCCCCACAGGGAAGCACTATGTAGTGGAAACAGTGGCATCGTCGATTTCTGAAATGTGTGCAATTTCTGCCTCTTTTTTCCCCCCTTTTTTTAGGGAACGCAACCATTCCCGCACATTATTCTAAAGAGCACCCTGCATTGGCCGGGAATCGAACCCGGGCCTCCCGCGTGGCAGGCGAGAATTCTACCACTGAACCACCAATGCAACTTCTGGTGGGAAGTGAAGCTTTTTTCACAAAATAGGAACACCTATTCATTTTGTAGGAACACCTATTAGTTGTACGATAATTCTACCACTGAACCACCAATGCATGTAGGTGCAACTTCTGCAGAAAAATGAAGCTTTTTTTCACAAAATAAGAAAACCTATTAGTTGCGTCGTAAAACCTGTTAGTTGTACGAGAATTTTACCACTGAACCACCAATGCATGTAAGTGCAACCTCTGGTGAAAAATGAAGCATAGGAAAACCTATTAATTGTACGTTGCGTCCAATTTAAAAGGCGCAACAAGTCAAAAGAGGCCTAGTGCATTTATAGGGATGGCATGGCATAGTGGATAGACTCCTGGCCTCCCGTGCCCTAGATAGGTCTTCTATTCCCACTCATCGCAAGACCAATCTATGCCCACAGGTCAGCTTATGATGTGCTATTTTCAGGAAATACATTGCACAGAGGTCTTGGCGGTTAAACTGAAAGCGTCTCCCCGTCGGGGAATCGAACCCCGGTCTCCCGCGTGACAGGCGGGGATACTCACCACTATACTAACGAGGATACATTCTCCCTGCCATGCCCTGTGACCTGCCAGTCACACGGCATCGCAAACTTCTTGAAACATCGGCTTTACGTGGCATTCAGATTCCCCATCCCATTGGCGTCAAGGGACTCAGTATCAACCACACAAGTTTCCGCCCGGTTTCGAACCGGGGACCTTTCGCGTGTGAGGCGAACGTGATAACCACTACACTACGGAAAATGATGCAGTGGTTCTTCAGGGGCTCCCGACTAAAAGCACGGAACTGATGGCGAGTCTTCATTAATGCCAGACAAGTGGGACAACGCAGGACCTTCATTCCATTCCACCTTACTGTATAGAAGGTAATCTACATTGCAGGGCATTTGCTTTCCTTTCTTGGCACAGATGCACATTTGAGGTAAACACGCAAGCTTGCCTACAAAGCCTCATAAACACCCGCACAGGATGTTTCCGCCCGGTCTCGAACCGGGGACCTTTCGCGTGTTAGGCGAACGTGATAACCACTACACTACGGAAACAGATGCATAAACACTGCAACAGGCTGCAGTTTGGAAGGTGTGTAATTTGAGACTACAAGTAGTGCTGTTACTAATGTCGCAATGCTTTGATGACCAAGGAGCCGGGATTTGGTCCCCACAGGGAAGCACTATGTAGTGGAAACAGTGGCATCGTCGATTTCTGAAATGTGTGCAATTTCTGCCTCTTTTTTCCCCCCTTTTTTTAGGGAACGCAACCATTCCCGCACATTATTCTAAAGAGCACCCTGCATTGGCCAGGAATCGAACCCGGGCCTCCCGCGTGGCAGGCGAAAATTCTACCACTGAACCACCAATGCAACTTCTGGTGGGAAGTGAAGCTTTTTTCACAAAATAGGA
>NC_137823.1:3895021-3907521 GCF_963921795.1 Nannobrachium achirus
CGGGGAATCGAACCCCGGTCTCCCGCGTGACAGGCGGGGATACTCACCACTATACTAACGAGGACACATTCTCCCTGCCATGCCCTGTGACCTGCCAGTCACACGGCATCGCAAACTTCTTGAAACATCGGCTTTACTTGGCATTCAGATTCCCCATCCCATTGGCGTCAAGGGACTCAGTATCAACCACACAAGTTTCCGCCCGGTTTCGAACCGGGGACCTTTCGCGTGTGAGGCGAACGTGATAACCACTACACTACGGAAAATGATGCAGTGGTTCTTCAGGGGCTCCCGACTAAAAGCACGGAACTGATGGCGAGTCTTCATTAATGCCAGACAAGTGGGACAACGCAGGACCTTCATTCCATTCCACCTTACTGTATAGAAGGTAATCTACATTGCAGGGCATTTGCTTTCCTTTCTTGGCACAGATGCACATTTGAGGTAAACACGCAAGCTTGCCTACAAAGCCTCATAAACACCCGCACAGGATGTTTCCGCCCGGTCTCGAACCGGGGACCTTTCGCGTGTTAGGCGAACGTGATAACCACTACACTACGGAAACAGATGCATAAACACTGCAACAGGCTGCAGTTTGGAAGGTGTGTAATTTGAGACTACAAGTAGTGCTGTTACTAATGTCGCAATGCTTTGATGACCAAGGAGCCGGGATTTGGTCCCCACAGGGAAGCACTATGTAGTGGAAACAGTGGCATCGTCGATTTCTGAAATGTGTGCAATTTCTGCCTCTTTTTTCCCCCCTTTTTTTAGGGAACGCAACCATTCCCGCACATTATTCTAAAGAGCACCCTGCATTGGCCAGGAATCGAACCCGGGCCTCCCGCGTGGCAGGCGAGAATTCTACCACTGAACCACCAATGCAACTTCTGGTGGGAAGTGAAGCTTTTTTCACAAAATAGGAACACCTATTCATTTTGTAGGAACACCTATTAGTTGTACGATAATTCTACCACTGAACCACCAATGCATGTAGGTGCAACTTCTGCAGAAAAATGAAGCTTTTTTTCACAAAATAAGAAAACCTATTAGTTGCGTCGGAAAACCTGTTAGTTGTACGAGAATTTTACCACTGAACCACCAATGCATGTAAGTGCAACCTCTGGTGAAAAATGAAGCATAGGAAAACCTATTAATTGTACGTTGCGTCCAATTTAAAAGGCGCAACAAGTCAAAAGAGGCCTAGTGCATTTATAGGGATGGCATGGCATAGTGGATAGACTCCTGGCCTCCCGTGCCCTAGATAGGTCTTCTATTCCCACTCATCGCAAGACCAATCTATGCCCACCGGTCAGCTTATGATGTGCTATTTTCAGGAAATACATTGCACGGAGGTCTTGGCGGTTAAACTGAAAGCATCTCCCCGTCGGGGAATCGAACCCCGGTCTCCCGCGTGACAGGCGGGGATACTCACCACTATACTAACGAGGACACATTCTCCCTGCCATGCCCTGTGACCTGCCAGTCACACGGCATCGCAAACTTCTTGAAACATCGGCTTTACGTGGCATTCAGATTCCCCATCCCATTGGCGTCAAGGGACTCAGTATCAACCACACAAGTTTCCGCCCGGTTTCGAACCGGGGACCTTTCACGTGTGAGGCGAACGTGATAACCACTACACTACGGAAACTGATGCAGTGGTTCTTCAGGGGCTCCCGACTAAAAGCACGGAACAGATGGCGAGTCTTCATTAATGCCAGACAAGTGGGACAACGCAGGACCTTCATTCCATTCCACCTTACTGTATAGAAGGTAATCTACATTGCGGGGCATTTGCTTTCCTTTCTTGGCACAGATGCACATTTGAGGTAAACACGCAAGCTTGCCTACAAAGCCTCATAAACACCCGCACAGGATGTTTCCGCCCGGTCTCGAACCGGGGACCTTTCGCGTGTTAGGCGAACGTGATAACCACTACACTACGGAAACAGATGCATTAACACAGCAACAGGCTGCAGTTTGGAAGGTGTGTAATTTGAGACTACAAGTAGTGCTGTTACTAATGTCGCAATGCTTTGATGACCAAGGAGCCGGGATTTGGTCCCCACAGGGAAGCACTATGTAGTGGAAACAGTGGCATCGTCGATTTCTGAAATGTGTGCAATTTCTGCCTTTTTTTTCCCCCCTTTTTTTAGGGAACGCAACCATTCCCACACATTATTCTAAAGAGCACTCTGCATTGGCCGGGAATCGAACCCGGGCCTCCCGCGTGGCAGGCGAGAATTCTACCACTGAACCACCAATGCAACTTCTGGTGGGAAGTGAAGCTTTTTTCACAAAATAGGAACACCTATTCATTTTGTAGGAACACCTATTAGTTGTACGATAATTCTACCACTGAACCACCAATGCATGTAGGTGCAACTTCTGCAGAAAAATGAAGCTTTTTTTCACAAAATAAGAAAACCTATTAGTTGCGTCGGAAAACCTGTTAGTTGTACGAGAATTTTACCACTGAACCACCAATGCATGTAAGTGCAACCTCTGGTGAAAAATGAAGCATAGGAAAACCTATTAATTGTACGTTGCGTCCAATTTAAAAGGCGCAACAAGTCAAAAGAGGCCTAGTGCATTTATAGGGATGGCATGGCATAGTGGATAGACTCCTGGCCTCCCGTGCCCTAGATAGGTCTTCTATTCCCACTCATCGCAAGACCAATCTATGCCCACCGGTCAGCTTATGATGTGCTATTTTCAGGAAATACATTGCACGGAGGTCTTGGCGGTTAAACTGAAAGCGTCTCCCCGTCGGGGAATCGAACCCCGGTCTCCCGCGTGACAGGCGGGGATACTCACCACTATACTAACGAGGACACATTCTCCCTGCCATGCCCTGTGACCTGCCAGTCACACGGCATCGCAAACTTCTTGAAACATCGGCTTTACTTGGCATTCAGATTCCCCATCCCATTGGCGTCAAGGGACTCAGTATCAACCACACAAGTTTCCGCCCGGTTTCGAACCGGGGACCTTTCGCGTGTGAGGCGAACGTGATAACCACTACACTACGGAAACTAATGCAGTGGTTCTTCAGGGGCTCCCGACTAAATGCACGGAACTGATGGCGAGTCTTCATTAATGCCAGACAAGTGGGACAACGCAGGACCTTCATTCCATTCCACCTTACTGTATAGAAGGTAATCTACATTGCAGGGCATTTGCTTTCCTTTCTTGGCACAGATGCACATTTGAGGTAAACACGCAAGCTTGCCTACAAAGCCTCATAAACACCCGCACAGGATGTTTCCGCCCGGTCTCGAACCGGGGACCTTTCGCGTGTTAGGCGAACGTGATAACCACTACACTATGGAAACAGATGCATAAACACAGCAACAGGCTGCAGTTTGGAAGGTGTGTAATTTGAGACTACAAGTAGTGCTGTTACTAATGTCGCAATGCTTTGATGACCAAGGAGCCGGGATTTGGTCCCCACAGGGAAGCACTATGTAGTGGAAACAGTGGCATCGTCGATTTCTGAAATGTGTGCAATTTCTGCCTCTTTTTTCCCCCCTTTTTTTAGGGAACGCAACCATTCCCACACATTATTCTAAAGAGCACTCTGCATTGGCCGGGAATCGAACCCGGGCCTCCCGCGTGGCAGGCGAGAATTCTACCACTGAACCACCAATGCAACTTCTGGTGGGAAGTGAAGCTTTTTTCACAAAATAGGAACACCTATTCATTTTGTAGGAACACCTATTAGTTGTACGATAATTCTACCACTGAACCACCAATGCATGTAGGTGCAACTTCTGCAGAAAAATGAAGCTTTTTTTCACAAAATAAGAAAACCTATTAGTTGCGTCGGAAAACCTGTTAGTTGTACGAGAATTTTACCACTGAACCACCAATGCATGTAAGTGCAACCTCTGGTGAAAAATGAAGCATAGGAAAACCTATTAATTGTACGTTGCGTCCAATTTAAAAGGCGCAACAAGTCAAAAGAGGCCTAGTGCATTTATAGGGATGGCATGGCATAGTGGATAGACTCCTGGCCTCCCGTGCCCTAGATAGGTCTTCTATTCCCACTCATCGCAAGACCAATCTATGCCCACCGGTCAGCTTATGATGTGCTATTTTCAGGAAATACATTGCACGGAGGTCTTGGCGGTTAAACTGAAAGCGTCTCCCCGTCGGGGAATCGAACCCCGGTCTCCCGCGTGACAGGCGGGGATACTCACCACTATACTAACGAGGACACATTCTCCCTGCCATGCCCTGTGACCTGCCAGTCACACGGCATCGCAAACTTCTTGAAACATCGGCTTTACGTGGCATTCAGATTCCCCATCCCATTGGCGTCAAGGGACTCAGTATCAACCACACAAGTTTCCGCCCGGTTTGGAACCGGGGACCTTTCGCGTGTGAGGCGAACGTGATAACCACTACACTACGGAAACTGATGCAGTGGTTCTTCAGGGGCTCCCGACTAAAAGCACGGAACAGATGGCGAGTCTTCATTAATGCCAGACAAGTGGGACAACGCAGGACCTTCATTCCATTCCACCTTACTGTATAGAAGGTAATCTACATTGCGGGGCATTTGCTTTCCTTTCTTGGCACAGATGCACATTTGAGGTAAACACGCAAGCTTGCCTACAAAGCCTCATAAACACCCGCACAGGATGTTTCCGCCCGGTCTCGAACCGGGGACCTTTCGCGTGTTAGGCGAACGTGATAACCACTACACTACGGAAACAGATGCATAAACACAGCAACAGGCTGCAGTTTGGAAGGTGTGTAATTTGAGACTACAAGTAGTGCTGTTACTAATGTCGCAATGCTTTGATGACCAAGGAGCCGGGATTTGGTCCCCACAGGGAAGCACTATGTAGTGGAAACAGTGGCATCGTCGATTTCTGAAATGTGTGCAATTTCTGCCTCTTTTTTTCCCCCCTTTTTTTAGGGAACGCAACCATTCCCACACATTATTCTAAAGAGCACTCTGCATTGGCCGGGAATCGAACCCGGGCCTCCAGCGTGGCAGGCGAGAATTCTACCACTGAACCATCAATGCAACTTCTGGTTGGAAGTGAAGCTTTTTTCACAAAATAGGAACACCTATTCATTTTGTAGGAACACCTATTAGTTGTACGATAATTCTACCACTGAACCACCAATGCATGTAGGTGCAACTTCTGCAGAAAAATGAAGCTTTTTTTCACAAAATAAGAAAACCTATTAGTTGCGTCGGAAAACCTGTTAGTTGTACGAGAATTTTACCACTGAACCACCAATGCATGTAAGTGCAACCTCTGGTGAAAAATGAAGCATAGGAAAACCTATTAATTGTACGTTGCGTCCAATTTAAAAGGCGCAACAAGTCAAAAGAGGCCTAGTGCTTTTATAGGGATGGCATGGCATAGTGGATAGACTCCTGGCCTCCCGTGCCCTAGATAGGTCTTCTATTCCCACTCATCGCAAGACCAATCTATGCCCACCGGTCAGCTTATGATGTGCTATTTTCAGGAAATACATTGCACGGAGGTCTTGGCGGTTAAACTGAAAGCGTCTCCCCGTCAGGGAATCGAACCCCGGTCTCCCGCGTGACAGGCGGGGATACTCACCACTATACTAACGAGGACACATTCTCCCTGCCATGCCCTGTGACCTGCCAGTCACACGGCATCGCAAACTTCTTGAAACATCGGCTTTACGTGGCATTCAGATTCCCCATCCCATTGGCGTCAAGGGACTCAGTATCAACCACACAAGTTTCCGCCCGGTTTGGAACCGGGGACCTTTCGCGTGTGAGGCGAACGTGATAACCACTACACTACGGAAACTGATGCAGTGGTTCTTCAGGGGCTCCCGACTAAAAGCACGGAACAGATGGCGAGTCTTCATTAATGCCAGACAAGTGGGACAACGCAGGACCTTCATTCCATTCCACCTTACTGTATAGAAGGTAATCTACATTGCGGGGCATTTGCTTTCCTTTCTTGGCACAGATGCACATTTGAGGTAAACACGCAAGCTTGCCTACAAAGCCTCATAAACACCCGCACAGGATGTTTCCGCCCGGTCTCGAACCGGGGACCTTTCGCGTGTTAGGCGAACGTGATAACCACTACACTACGGAAACAGATGCATAAACACAGCAACAGGCTGCAGTTTGGAAGGTGTGTAATTTGAGACTACAAGTAGTGCTGTTACTAATGTCGCAATGCTTTGATGACCAAGGAGCCGGGATTTGGTCCCCACAGGGAAGCACTATGTAGTGGAAACAGTGGCATCGTCGATTTCTGAAATGTGTGCAATTTCTGCCTCTTTTTTTCCCCCCTTTTTTTAGGGAACGCAACCATTCCCACACATTATTCTAAAGAGCACTCTGCATTGGCCGGGAATCGAACCCGGTCCTCCAGCGTGGCAGGCGAGAATTCTACCACTGAACCACCAATGCAACTTCTGGTTGGAAGTGAAGCTTTTTTCACAAAATAGGAACACCTATTCATTTTGTAGGAACACCTATTAGTTGTACGATAATTCTACCACTGAACCACCAATGCATGTAGGTGCAACTTCTGCAGAAAAATGAAGCTTTTTTTCACAAAATAAGAAAACCTATTAGTTGCGTCGGAAAACCTGTTAGTTGTACGAGAATTTTACCACTGAACCACCAATGCATGTAAGTGCAACCTCTGGTGAAAAATGAAGCATAGGAAAACCTATTAATTGTACGTTGCGTCCAATTTAAAAGGCGCAACAAGTCAAAAGAGGCCTAGTGCATTTATAGGGATGGCATGGCATAGTGGATAGACTCCTGGCCTCCCGTGCCCTAGATAGGTCTTCTATTCCCACTCATCGCAAGACCAATCTATGCCCACCGGTCAGCTTATGATGTGCTATTTTCAGGAAATACATTGCACGGAGGTCTTGGCGGTTAAACTGAAAGCGTCTCCCCGTCGGGGAATCGAACCCCGGTCTCCCGCGTGACAGGCGGGGATACTCACCACTATACTAACGAGGACACATTCTCCCTGTCATGCCCTGTGACCTGCCAGTCACACGGCATCGCAAACTTCTTGAAACAACGGCTTTACGTGGCATTCAGATTCCCCATCCCATTGGCATCAAGGGACTCAGTATCAACCACACAAGTTTCCGCACGGTTTCGAACCGGGGACCTTTCGCGTGTGAGGCGAACGTGCTAACCACTACACTACGGAAACTGATGCAGTGGTTCTTCAGGGGCTCCCGACTAAAAGCACGGAACTGATGGCGAGTCTTCATTAATGCCAGACAAGTGGGACAACGCAGGACCTTCATTCCACCTTACTGTATAGAAGGTAATCTACATTGCGGGGCATTTGCTTTCCTTTCTTGGCACAGATGCACATTTGAGGTAAACACGAAAGCTTGCCTACAAAGCCTCATAAACACCCACACAGGATGTTTCCACCCGGTCTCGATCCGGGGACCTTTCGCGTGTTAGGCGAACGTGATAACCACTACACTACGGAAACAGATGCATAAACACAGCAACAGGCTGCAGTTTGGAAGGTGTGTAATTTGAGACTACAAGTAGTGCTATTACTAATGTCGCAATGCTTTGATGACCAAGGAGCCAGGATTTGGTCCCCACAGGGAAGCACTATGTAGTGGAAACAGTGGCATCGTCGATTTCTGAAATGTGTGCAATTTCTGCCTCTTTTTCCCCCCCTTTTTTTAGGGAACGCAACCATTCCCGCACATTATTCTAAAGAGCACCCTGCATTGGCCGGGAATCGAACCCGGGCCTCCCGCGTGGCAGGCGAGAATTCTACCACTGAACCACCAATGCAACTTCTGGTGGGAAGTGAAGCTTTTTTCACAAAATAGGAACACCTATTCATTTTGTAGGAACACCTATTAGTTGTACGATAATTCTACCACTGAACCACCAATGCATGTAGGTGCAACTTCTGCAGAAAAATGAAGCTTTTTTTCACAAAATAAGAAAACCTATTAGTTGCGTCGTAAAACCTGTTAGTTGTACGAGAATTTTACCACTGAACCACCAATGCATGTAAGTGCAACCTCTGGTGAAAAATGAAGCATAGGAAAACCTATTAATTGTACGTTGCGTCCAATTTAAAAGGCGCAACAAGTCAAAAGAGGCCTAGTGCATTTATAGGGATGGCATGGCATAGTGGATAGACTCCTGGCCTCCCGTGCCCTAGATAGGTCTTCTATTCCCACTCATCGCAAGACCAATCTATGCCCACCGGTCAGCTTATGATGTGCTATTTTCAGGAAATACATTGCACAGAGGTCTTGGCGGTTAAAATGAAAGCGTCTCCCCGTCGGGGAATCGAACCCCGGTCTCCCGCGTGACAGGCGGGGATACTCAACACTATACTAACGAGGATACATTCTCCCTGCCATGCCCTGTGACCTGCCAGTCACACGGCATCGCAAACTTCTTGAAACATCGGCTTTACGTGGCATTCAGATTCCCCATCCCATTGGCGTCAAGGGACTCAGTATCAACCACACAAGTTTCCGCCCGGTTTCGCACCGGGGACCTTTCGCGTGTGAGGCGAACGTGATAACCACTACACTACGGAAAATGATGCAGTGGTTCTTCAGGGGCTCCCGACTAAAAGCACGGAACTGATGGCGAGTCTTCATTAATGCCAGACAAGTGGGACAACGCAGGACCTTCATTCCATTCCACCTTACTGTATAGAAGGTAATGTACATTGCGGGGCATTTGCTTTCCTTTCTTGGCACAGATGCACATTTGAGGTAAACACGCAAGCTTGCCTACAAAGCCTCATAAACACCCGCACTGGATGTTTCCGCCCGGTCTCGAACCGTGGACCTTTCACGTGTTAGGCGAACGTGATAACCACTACACTACGGAAACAGATGCATAAACACAGCAACAGGCTGCAGTTTGGAAGGTGTGTAATTTGAGACTACAAGTAGTGCTGTTACTAATGTCGCAATGCTTTGATGACCAAGGAGCCGGGATTTGGTCCCCACAGGGAAGCACTATGTAGTGGAAACAGTGGCATCGTCGATTTCTGAAATGTGTGCAATTTCTGCCTCTTTTTTCCCCCCTTTTTTTAGGGAACGCAACCATTCCCGCACATTATTCTAAAGAGCACCCTGCATTGGCCAGGAATCGAACCCGGGCCTCCCGCGTGGCAGGCGAGAATTCTACCACTGAACCACCAATGCAACTTCTGGTGGGAAGTGAAGCTTTTTTCACAAAATAGGAACACCTATTCATTTTGTAGGAACACCTATTAGTTGTACGATAATTCTACCACTGAACCACCAATGCATGTAGGTGCAACTTCTGCAGAAAAATGAAGCTTTTTTTCACAAAATAAGAAAACCTATTAGTTGCGTCGGAAAACCTGTTAGTTGTACGAGAATTTTACCACTGAACCACCAATGCATGTAAGTGCAACCTCTGGTGAAAAATGAAGCATAGGAAAACCTATTAATTGTACGTTGCGTCCAATTTAAAAGGCGCAACAAGTCAAAAGAGGCCTAGTGCATTTATAGGGATGGCATGGCATAGTGGATAGACTCCTGGCCTCCCGTGCCCTAGATAGGTCTTCTATTCCCACTCATCGCAAGACCAATCTATGCCCACCGGTCAGCTTATGATGTGCTATTTTCAGGAAATACATTGCACGGAGGTCTTGGCGGTTAAACTGAAAGCATCTCCCCGTCGGGGAATCGAACCCCGGTCTCCCGCGTGACAGGCGGGGATACTCACCACTATACTAACGAGGACACATTCTCCCTGCCATGCCCTGTGACCTGCCAGTCACACGGCATCGCAAACTTCTTGAAACATCGGCTTTACGTGGCATTCAGATTCCCCATCCCATTGGCGTCAAGGGACTCAGTATCAACCACACAAGTTTCCGCCCGGTTTCGAACCGGGGACCTTTCACGTGTGAGGCGAACGTGATAACCACTACACTACGGAAACTGATGCAGTGGTTCTTCAGGGGCTCCCGACTAAAAGCACGGAACAGATGGCGAGTCTTCATTAATGCCAGACAAGTGGGACAACGCAGGACCTTCATTCCATTCCACCTTACTGTATAGAAGGTAATCTACATTGCGGGGCATTTGCTTTCCTTTCTTGGCACAGATGCACATTTGAGGTAAACACGCAAGCTTGCCTACAAAGCCTCATAAACACCCGCACAGGATGTTTCCGCCCGGTCTCGAACCGGGGACCTTTCGCGTGTTAGGCGAACGTGATAACCACTACACTACGGAAACAGATGCATTAACACAGCAACAGGCTGCAGTTTGGAAGGTGTGTAATTTGAGACTACAAGTAGTGCTGTTACTAATGTCGCAATGCTTTGATGACCAAGGAGCCGGGATTTGGTCCCCACAGGGAAGCACTATGTAGTGGAAACAGTGGCATCGTCGATTTCTGAAATGTGTGCAATTTCTGCCTTTTTTTCCCCCCCTTTTTTTAGGGAACGCAACCATTCCCACACATTATTCTAAAGAGCACTCTGCATTGGCCGGGAATCGAACCCGGGCCTCCCGCGTGGCAGGCGAGAATTCTACCACTGAACCACCAATGCAACTTCTGGTGGGAAGTGAAGCTTTTTTCACAAAATAGGAACACCTATTCATTTTGTAGGAACACCTATTAGTTGTACGATAATTCTACCACTGAACCACCAATGCATGTAGGTGCAACTTCTGCAGAAAAATGAAGCTTTTTTTCACAAAATAAGAAAACCTATTAGTTGCGTCGGAAAACCTGTTAGTTGTACGAGAATTTTACCACTGAACCACCAATGCATGTAAGTGCAACCTCTGGTGAAAAATGAAGCATAGGAAAACCTATTAATTGTACGTTGCGTCCAATTTAAAAGGCGCAACAAGTCAAAAGAGGCCTAGTGCATTTATAGGGATGGCATGGCATAGTGGATAGACTCCTGGCCTCCCGTGCCCTAGATAGGTCTTCTATTCCCACTCATCGCAAGACCAATCTATGCCCACCGGTCAGCTTATGATGTGCTATTTTCAGGAAATACATTGCACGGAGGTCTTGGCGGTTAAACTGAAAGCGTCTCCCCGTCGGGGAATCGAACCCCGGTCTCCCGCGTGACAGGCGGGGATACTCACCACTATACTAACGAGGACACATTCTCCCTGCCATGCCCTGTGACCTGCCAGTCACACGGCATCGCAAACTTCTTGAAACATCGGCTTTACTTGGCATTCAGATTCCCCATCCCATTGGCGTCAAGGGACTCAGTATCAACCACACAAGTTTCCGCCCGGTTTCGAACCGGGGACCTTTCGCGTGTGAGGCGAACGTGATAACCACTACACTACGGAAACTAATGCAGTGGTTCTTCAGGGGCTCCCGACTAAATGCACGGAACTGATGGCGAGTCTTCATTAATGCCAGACAAGTGGGACAACGCAGGACCTTCATTCCATTCCACCTTACTGTATAGAAGGTAATCTACATTGCAGGGCATTTGCTTTCCTTTCTTGGCACAGATGCACATTTGAGGTAAACACGCAAGCTTGCCTACAAAGCCTCATAAACACCCGCACAGGATGTTTCCGCCCGGTCTCGAACCGGGGACCTTTCGCGTGTTAGGCGAACGTGATAACCACTACACTACGGAAACAGATGCATAAACACAGCAACAGGCTGCAGTTTGGAAGGTGTGTAATTTGAGACTACAAGTAGTGCTGTTACTAATGTCGCAATGCTTTGATGACCAAGGAGCCGGGATTTGGTCCCCACAGGGAAGCACTATGTAGTGGAAACAGTGGCATCGTCGATTTCTGAAATGTGTGCAATTTCTGCCTCTTTTTTCCCCCCTTTTTTTAGGGAACGCAACCATTCCCACACATTATTCTAAAGAGCACTCTGCATTGGCCGGGAATCGAACCCGGGCCTCCCGCGTGGCAGGCGAGAATTCTACCACTGAACCACCAATGCAACTTCTGGTGGGAAGTGAAGCTTTTTTCACAAAATAGGAACACCTATTCATTTTGTAGGAACACCTATTAGTTGTACGATAATTCTACCACTGAACCACCAATGCATGTAGGTGCAACTTCTGCAGAAAAATGAAGCTTTTTTTCACAAAATAAGAAAACCTATTAGTTGCGTCGGAAAACCTGTTAGTTGTACGAGAATTTTACCACTGAACCACCAATGCATGTAAGTGCAACCTCTGGTGAAAAATGAAGCATAGGAAAACCTATTAATTGTACGTTGCGTCCAATTTAAAAGGCGCAACAAGTCAAAAGAGGCCTAGTGCATTTATAGGGATGGCATGGCATAGTGGATAGACTCCTGGCCTCCCGTGCCCTAGATAGGTCTTCTATTCCCACTCATCGCAAGACCAATCTATGCCCACCGGTCAGCTTATGATGTGCTATTTTCAGGAAATACATTGCACGGAGGTCTTGGCGGTTAAACTGAAAGCGTCTCCCCGTCGGGGAATCGAACCCCGGTCTCCCGCGTGACAGGCGGG
>NC_137823.1:3910021-3915021 GCF_963921795.1 Nannobrachium achirus
TAATTGTACGTTGCGTCCAATTTAAAAGGCGCAACAAGTCAAAAGAGGCCTAGTGCATTTATAGGGATGGCATGGCATAGTGGATAGACTCCTGGCCTCCCGTGCCCTAGATAGGTCTTCTATTCCCACTCATCGCAAGACCAATCTATGCCCACCGGTCAGCTTATGATGTGCTATTTTCAGGAAATACATTGCACGGAGGTCTTGGCGGTTAAACTGAAAGCGTCTCCCCGTCGGGGAATCGAACCCCGGTCTCCCGCGTGACAGGCGGGGATACTCACCACTATACTAACGAGGACACATTCTCCCTGTCATGCCCTGTGACCTGCCAGTCACACGGCATCGCAAACTTCTTGAAACAACGGCTTTACGTGGCATTCAGATTCCCCATCCCATTGGCATCAAGGGACTCAGTATCAACCACACAAGTTTCCGCACGGTTTCGAACCGGGGACCTTTCGCGTGTGAGGCGAACGTGCTAACCACTACACTACGGAAACTGATGCAGTGGTTCTTCAGGGGCTCCCGACTAAAAGCACGGAACTGATGGCGAGTCTTCATTAATGCCAGACAAGTGGGACAACGCAGGACCTTCATTCCACCTTACTGTATAGAAGGTAATCTACATTGCGGGGCATTTGCTTTCCTTTCTTGGCACAGATGCACATTTGAGGTAAACACGAAAGCTTGCCTACAAAGCCTCATAAACACCCACACAGGATGTTTCCACCCGGTCTCGATCCGGGGACCTTTCGCGTGTTAGGCGAACGTGATAACCACTACACTACTGAAACAGATGCATAAACACAGCAACAGGCTGCAGTTTGGAAGGTGTGTAATTTGAGACTACAAGTAGTGCTATTACTAATGTCGCAATGCTTTGATGACCAAGGAGCCAGGATTTGGTCCCCACAGGGAAGCACTATGTAGTGGAAACAGTGGCATCGTCGATTTCTGAAATGTGTGCAATTTCTGCCTCTTTTTTCCCCCCTTTTTTTAGGGAACGCAACCATTCCCGCACATTATTCTAAAGAGCACCCTGCATTGGCCGGGAATCGAACCCGGGCCTCCCGCGTGGCAGGCGAGAATTCTACCACTGAACCACCAATGCAACTTCTGGTGGGAAGTGAAGCTTTTTTCACAAAATAGGAACACCTATTCATTTTGTAGGAACACCTATTAGTTGTACGATAATTCTACCACTGAACCACCAATGCATGTAGGTGCAACTTCTGCAGAAAAATGAAGCTTTTTTTCACAAAATAAGAAAACCTATTAGTTGCGTCGTAAAACCTGTTAGTTGTACGAGAATTTTACCACTGAACCACCAATGCATGTAAGTGCAACCTCTGGTGAAAAATGAAGCATAGGAAAACCTATTAATTGTACGTTGCGTCCAATTTAAAAGGCGCAACAAGTCAAAAGAGGCCTAGTGCATTTATAGGGATGGCATGGCATAGTGGATAGACTCCTGGCCTCCCGTGCCCTAGATAGGTCTTCTATTCCCACTCATCGCAAGACCAATCTATGCCCACCGGTCAGCTTATGATGTGCTATTTTCAGGAAATACATTGCACAGAGGTCTTGGCGGTTAAAATGAAAGCGTCTCCCCGTCGGGGAATCGAACCCCGGTCTCCCGCGTGACAGGCGGGGATACTCACCACTATACTAACGAGGATACATTCTCCCTGCCATGCCCTGTGACCTGCCAGTCACACGGCATCGCAAACTTCTTGAAACATCGGCTTTACGTGGCATTCAGATTCCCCATCCCATTGGCGTCAAGGGACTCAGTATCAACCACACAAGTTTCCGCCCGGTTTCGCACCGGGGACCTTTCGCGTGTGAGGCGAACGTGATAACCACTACACTACGGAAAATGATGCAGTGGTTCTTCAGGGGCTCCCGACTAAAAGCACGGAACTGATGGCGAGTCTTCATTAATGCCAGACAAGTGGGACAACGCAGGACCTTCATTCCATTCCACCTTACTGTATAGAAGGTAATGTACATTGCGGGGCATTTGCTTTCCTTTCTTGGCACAGATGCACATTTGAGGTAAACACGCAAGCTTGCCTACAAAGCCTCATAAACACCCGCACTGGATGTTTCCGCCCGGTCTCGAACCGTGGACCTTTCACGTGTTAGGCGAACGTGATAACCACTACACTACGGAAACAGATGCATAAACACAGCAACAGGCTGCAGTTTGGAAGGTGTGTAATTTGAGACTACAAGTAGTGCTGTTACTAATGTCGCAATGCTTTGATGACCAAGGAGCCGGGATTTGGTCCCCACAGGGAAGCACTATGTAGTGGAAACAGTGGCATCGTCGATTTCTGAAATGTGTGCAATTTCTGCCTCTTTTTCCCCCCCTTTTTTAGGGAACGCAACCATTCCCACACATTATTCTAAAGAGCACCCTGCATTGGCCGGGAATCGAACCCGGGCCTCCCACGTGGCAGGCGAGAATTCTACCACTGAACCACCAATGCAACTTCTGGTGGGAAGTGAAGCTTTTTTCACAAAATAGGAACACCTATTCATTTTGTAGGAACACCTATTAGTTGTACGATAATTCTACCACTGAACCACCAATGCATGTAGGTGCAACTTCTGCAGAAAAATGAAGCTTTTTTTCACAAAATAAGAAAACCTATTAGTTGCGTCGGAAAACCTGTTAGTTTTACGAGAATTTTACCACTGAACCACCAATGCATGTAAGTGCAACCTCTGGTGAAAAATGAAGCATAGGAAAACCTATTAATTGTACGTTGCGTCCAATTTAAAAGGCGCAACAAGTCAAAAGAGGCCTAGTGCATTTATAGGGATGGCATGGCATAGTGGATAGACGGATGGCATGGCATAGTGGATAGACTCCTGGCCTCCCGTGCCCTAGATAGGTCTTCTATTCCCACTCATCGCAAGACCAATCTATGCCCACCGGTCAGCTTAAGATGTGCTATTTTCAGGAAATACATTGCACGGAGGTCTTGGCAGTTAAACTGAAAGAGTCTCCACGTCGGGGAATCGAACCCCGGTCTCCCGCGTGACAGGCGGGGATACTCACCACTATACTAACGAGGACACATTCTCCCTGCCATGCCCTGTGACCTGCCAGTCACACGGCATCGCAAACTTCTTTAAACATCGGCTTTACTTGGCATTCAGATTCCCCATCCCATTGGCGTCAAGGGACTCAGTATCAACCACACAAGTTTCCGCCCGGTTTCGAACCGGGGACCTTTCGCGTGTGAGGCGAACGTGATAACCACTACACTACGGAAACTGATGCAGTGGTTCTTCAGGGGCTCCCGACTAAATGCACGGAACTGATGGCGAGTCTTCATTAATGCCAGACAAGTGGGACAACGCAGGACCTTCATTCCATTCCACCTTACTGTATAGAAGGTAATCTACATTGCAGGGCATTTGCTTTCCTTTCTTGGCACAGATGCGCATTTGAGGTAAACACGCAAGCTTGCCTACAAAGCATCATAAACACCCGCACAGGATGTTTCCGCCCGGTCTCGAACCGGGGACCTTTCGCGTGTTAGGCGAACGTGATAACCACTACACTACGGAAACAGATGCATAAACACAGCAACAGGCTGCAGTTTGGAAGGTGTGTAATTTGAGACTACAAGTAGTGCTGTTACTAATGTCGCAATGCTTTGATGACCAAGGAGCCGGGATTTGGTCCCCACAGGGAAGCACTATGTAGTGGAAACAGTGGCATCGTCGATTTCTGAAATGTGTGCAATTTTCTGCCTCTTTTTTCCCCCCTTTTTTTAGGGAACGCAACCATTCCCGCACATTATTCTAAAGAGCACCCTGCATTGGCCGGGAATCGAACCCGGGCCTCCCGCGTGGCAGGCGAGAATTCTACCACTGAACCACCAATGCAACTTCTGGAGGGAAGTGAAGCTTTTTTCACAAAATAGGAACACCTATTCATTTTGTAGGAACACCTATTAGTTGTACGATAATTCTACCACTGAACCACCAATGCATGTAGGTGCAACTTCTGCAGAAAAATGAAGCTTTTTTTCACAAAATAAGAAAACCTATTAGTTGCGTCGGAAAACCTGTTAGTTGTACGAGAATTTTACCACTGAACCACCAATGCATGTAAGTGCAACCTCTGGTGAAAAATGAAGCATAGGAAAACCTATTAATTGTACGTTGCGTCCAATTTAAAAGGCGCAACAAGTCAAAAGAGGCCTAGTGCATTTATAGGGATGGCATGGCATAGTGGATAGACTCCTGGCCTCCCGTGCCCTAGATAGGTCTTCTATTCCCACTCATCGCAAGACCAATCTATGCCCACCGGTCAGCTTATGATGTGCTATTTTCAGGAAATACATTGCACGGAGGTCTTGGCAGTTAAACTGAAAGAGTCTCCACGTCGGGGAATCGAACCCCGGTCTCCCGCGTGACAGGCGGGGATACTCACCACTATACTAACGAGGACACATTCTCCCTGCCATGCCCTGTGACCTGCCAGTCACACGGCATCGCAAACTTCTTTAAACATCGGCTTTACTTGGCATTCAGATTCCCCATCCCATTGGCGTCAAGGGACTCAGTATCAACCACACAAGTTTCCGCCCGGTTTCGAACCGGGGACCTTTCGCGTGTGAGGCGAACGTGATAACCACTACACTACGGAAACTGATGCAGTGGTTCTTCAGGGGCTCCCGACTAAATGCACGGAACTGATGGCGAGTCTTCATTAATGCCAGACAAGTGGGACAACGCAGGACCTTCATTCCATTCCACCTTACTGTATAGAAGGTAATCTACATTGCAGGGCATTTGCTTTCCTTTCTTGGCACAGATGCACATTTGAGGTAAACACGCAAGCTTGCCTACAAAGCCTCATAAACACCCGCACAGGATGTTTCCGCCCGGTCTCGAACCGGGGACCTTTCGCGTGTTAGGCGAACGTGATAACCACGACACTACGGAAACAGATGCATAAACACAGCAACAGGCTG
>NC_137823.1:3917521-4087521 GCF_963921795.1 Nannobrachium achirus
CTTCATTAATGCCAGATAAGTGGGACAACGCAGGACCTTCATTCCATTCCACCTTACTGTATAGAAGGTAATCTACATTGCAGGGCATTTGCTTTCCTTTCTTGGCACAGATGCGCATTTGAGGTAAACACGCAAGCTTGCCTACAAAGCATCATAAACACCCGCACAGGATGTTTCCGCCCGGTCTCGAACCGGGGACCTTTCGCGTGTTAGGCGAACGTGATAACCACTACACTACGGAAACAGATGCATAAACACAGCAACAGGCTGCAGTTTGGAAGGTGTGTACTTTGAGACTACAAGTAGTGCTGTTACTAATGTCGCAATGCTTTGATGACCAAGGAGCCGGGATTTGGTCCCCACAGGGAAGCACTATGTAGTGGAAACAGTGGCATCGTCGATTTCTGAAATGTGTGCAATTTTCTGCCTCTTTTTTCCCCCCTTTTTTTAGGGAACGCAACCATTCCCGCACATTATTCTAAAGAGCACCCTGCATTGGCCGGGAATCGAACCCGGGCCTCCCGCGTGGCAGGCGAGAATTCTACCACTGAACCACCAATGCAACTTCTGGAGGGAAGTGAAGCTTTTTTCACAAAATAGGAACACCTATTCATTTTGTAGGAACACCTATTAGTTGTACGATAATTCTACCACTGAACCACCAATGCATGTAGGTGCAACTTCTGCAGAAAAATGAAGCTTTTTTTCACAAAATAAGAAAACCTATTAGTTGCGTCGGAAAACCTGTTAGTTGTACGAGAATTTTACCACTGAACCACCAATGCATGTAAGTGCAACCTCTGGTGAAAAATGAAGCATAGGAAAACCTATTAATTGTACGTTGCGTCCAATTTAAAAGGCGCAACAAGTCAAAAGAGGCCTAGTGCATTTATAGGGATGGCATGGCATAGTGGATAGACTCCTGGCCTCCCGTGCCCTAGATAGGTCTTCTATTCCCACTCATCGCAAGACCAATCTATGCCCACCGGTCAGCTTATGATGTGCTATTTTCAGGAAATACATTGCACAGAGGTCTAGGCGGTTAAACTGAAAGCGTCTCCACGTCAGGGAATCGAACCCCGGTCTCCCGCGTGACAGGCGGGGATACTCACCACTATACTAACGAGGACACATTCTCCCTGCCATGCCCTGTGACCTGCCAGTCACACGGCATCGCAAACTTCTTGAAACATCGGCTTTACTTGGCATTCAGATTCCCCATCCCATTGGCGTCAAGGGACTCAGTATCAACCACACAAGTTTCCGCCCGGTTTCGAACCGGGGACCTTTCGCATGTGAGGCGAACGTGATAACCACTACACTACGGAAACTGATGCAGTGGTTCTTCAGGGGCTCCCGACTAAATGCACGGAACTGATGGCGAGTCTTCATTAATGCCAGACAAGTGGGACAACGCAGGACCTTCATTCCACCTTACTGTATAGAAGGTAATCTACATTGCGGGGCATTTGCTTTCCTTTCTTGGCACAGATGCACATTTGAGGTAAACACGAAAGCTTGCCTACAAAGCCTCATAAACACCCGCACAGGATGTTTCCACCCGGTCTCGAACCGGGGACCTTTCGCGTGTTAGGCGAACATGATAACCACTACACTACGGAAACAGATGCATAAACACAGCAACAGGCTGCAGTTTGGAAGGTGTGTAATTTGAGACTACAAGTAGTGCTATTACTAATGTCGCAATGCTTTGATGAACAAGGAGCCAGGATTTGGTCCCCACAGGGAAGCACTATGTAGTGGAAACAGTGGCATCGTCGATTTCTGAAATGTGTGCAATTTCTGCCTCTTTTTTCCCCCCTTTTTTTAGGGAACGCAACCATTCCCGCACATTATTCTAAAGAGCACCCTGCATTGGCCGGGAATCGAACCCGGGCCAACCGCGTGGCAGGCGAGAATTCTACCACTGAACCACCAATGCAACTTCTGGTGGGAAGTGAAGCTTTTTTCACAAAATAGGAACACCTATTCATTTTGTAGGAACACCTATTAGTTGTACGATAATTCTACCACTGAACCACCAATGCATGTAGGTGCAACTTCTGCAGAAAAATGAAGCTTTTTTTCACAAAATAAGAAAACCTATTAGTTGCGTCGGAAAACCTGTTAGTTGTACGAGAATTTTACCACTGAACCACCAATGCATGTAAGTGCAACCTCTGGTGAAAAATGAAGCATAGGAAAACCTATTAATTGTACGTTGCGTCCAATTTAAAAGGCGCAACAAGTCAAAAGAGGCCTAGTGCATTTATAGGGATGGCATGGCATAGTGGATAGACTCCTGGCCTCCCGTGCCCTAGATAGGTCTTCTATTCCCACTCATCGCAAGACCAATCTATGCCCACCGGTCAGCTTATGATGTGCTATTTTCAGGAAATACATTGCACGGAGGTCTTGGCGGTTAAACTGAAAGCGTCTCCCCGTCGGGGAATCGAACCCCGGTCTCCCGCGTGACAGGTGGGGATACTCACCACTATACTAACGAGGACACATTCTCCCTGCCATGCCCTGTGACCTGCCAGTCACACGGCATCGCAAACTTCTTGAAACATCGGCTTTACGTGGCATTCAGATTCCCCATCCCATTGGCGTCAAGGGACTCAGTATCAACCACACAAGTTTCCGCCAGGTTTCGAAACGGGGACCTTTCGCATGTGAGGCGAACGTGATAACCACTACACTACGGAAACTGATGCAGTGGTTCTTCAGGGGCTCCCGACTAAAAGCACGGAACTGATGGCGAGTCTTCATTAAGTTTATTATCTATAATAATACCTAAGAACTTATTTTCAAAAACTCTTTCTATTTCTATGTCATTGATCATGATTTTAACATCTCTATCAATTGCTCTATTGCCAAATATAATAAATTTAGTTTTACTTATGTTTAGTGAGAGTTTATTTACGTCAAACCATTTCTTCAGAACCGTTAGCTCTTTTTGTACTGTATCCACAAGCTGATCCAAGAGTTTGCCTGAGCAACACAGACTGGTGTCGTCAGCAAACAAGACACAGCTCATTTCCTTCAATATATCGCAAACATCATTAATGTAAATAACTAGAGGTTCGCGGGCCTATGGCCCGCTCACATCTAGAGTCCACGCCCGCTTCTTTACTAAAAAAAAGTAATAAAAAAAATAGTTCCGCCACAATAGTTCCCCCCCCCCCCCCCAACATTTTTTATTTATTTATTATTATTTTTTTATTACTTTTTTTTTTTACTTTTTTTTTTTTTTCTTTTTTTTAATATATTTCCTTTTTTTTGTAATTTTTTTTTTTTTTTCAAAACACTTTTTTTTTTGTTGAAAAAAACAGTTTTTTAGTAAAGAAGCGGGCGTGGACTCTAGATGTGAGCGGCCCGAAGGGCCGCGAACCTCTAGTAATGAATAATTGAGGACTGCTGTGCTGCCTTTCTCCATGCGTTGTAAGACGACGCAGCGAATTGCATTACTGTTGTGCTTTTACTCGAGTACATTTTACTCGAGTACATTTTAGTGAGCAGATACGGCCGTAGGGTGGACATTTGAGTACTTTTTGCAACTGATGTTGCCGTTGGTGTTATAGACACACACACACAGGAGAGAGAGAGGGGAGAGAGGGGGAGGGAGAGAGAATAGGGAGAGAGAGACACGATGTAGAGAGAGAGGGAGGGGGAGAGAGAGGGACGAAGACGACGCAGCGAATTGCATTACTTTTGTGCTTTTACTCGAGTACATTTTAGTGAGCAGATACGGCCGTAGGGTGGTAGCGAATAGCATTACTTTTGTGCTTTTACTCGAGTACATTTTAGATTGCAGCTACGGCCGTAGGGTGGTAGCGAATAGCATTACTTTTGTGCTTTTACTCGAGTACATTTTAGATTGCAGCTACGGCCGTAGGGTGGTAGCGAATAGCATTACTTTTGTGCTTTTTACTCAAGTAGAGCAGATAGGGGGACATGCATGGACACAGAGACAGCACCAGCGCGTGTGCTTTTTTTTACAGAAAGTAATTGCCAGTACCTTTTTGTGCTGTAGTTGGGTTTTTGGTCGTCATTGTCACTGGAGAAAAAAGTAGGTGTTGATGCTCTTGCTGTTGTGGGACTGTGCTCTAACTTTCCAACGTTCCGTCTGTCCTGTGGAAGTGTTGCGGGTTCCTAGCCAGTGGCGTCAGTTCAGAAAAAGCTAAGGTATGGCAACATGGTTGACATACCTTACCAACAGGCATGATACATTTATTTTAAGAAGAAGTAGCTCCAGTCATGTTGCCATACCTTACCAGCAGGCATGATGCATTTTTCGAACTAACTTTTATCTTCCCCCCTGGACCCAGAGACATTCATGGATTTATACTTTTATCTTCCCCCCTGGACCCCCTGGAGCCAGGGTATGGTATATAGCTGCATACCCCTGCCATACCCAAGTACATTTATTATTTATATTTAGAACTAACTTGTATCTTCCCCCCAGGACCCAGAGACATTCATGGATGTATATTTCGAACTAACTTTTATCTTCCCCCCTGGACCCAGGGTATGGTATATAGCTGCATACCCCTGCCATACCCAAGTGACGCCCCTGATCCTAGCGATTAGCGAATCGGCATAGAGGTGGGCGGTATTTTTCCGTACGTTCTCCCTACCGTTGAGTTGAAGTTGAGTTGGAGTGGAGGCAGAGTGGGCGTGACTGGCCTTGGAAGTGGGATGCGGCTTTTGCTAAATTGTATAATAAAGATAAACAGCTTTGGGCCCAGTACCGAGCCTTGAGGGACTCCAAATGTAATGTTTTTCTGATCAGAGTCAACGCCATTCATTTGCACATACTGGAGTCTATCACTTAGGTAGCTTTTTAGCCATGTATTTGCAATTCCTCTGACACCGTATCTTTCCATTTTCTTTAAAAGCAGTCCATGGTGGATTGTGTCAAAAGCCTTCCTTAGGTCAATGAATACCCCTACTGTATATAGTTTATCATTTATTGCTGTTGATATCTTTTCTACCATATCCATAACTGCCATTGAGGTAGACCTATTAGACCGGAACCCATACTGATGTTTACTGAGCAAGTTGTGTTTTTCCATGAAGTTATCAAGCCTGGTCACATACAGTTTTTCTAAAATTTTTGAAAATTGTGAAAGTAAAGAGATGGGTCTATAATTTGTAAACTGACATTTGTCACCACTTTTAAAGATGGGAATTACCTTAGCTGTTTTCATCTTGCTAGGAAAAATGCCGGTTAGAAAAGATAAATTGCAGATGTAAGTGAAGGGTGTTACTATACTATTTATTATCTCTTTAACAAGCATCATGTCAATATCAGTACGGTCTGTAGACCTTTTGTTTTTAAATTTTTTAACAATTTCCAAAATTTCATTTTCATGAACTTTCTTAATAAATATTGAACTTGAATTCTGTTTTATGTTTCTTTCATTCAGACCATCACTGCCGTTAGGCTCCACAATTTCACTTGCTAAAGTAGGTCCCACGTTCACAAAGAAGTTGTTGAATTCATTGACAATGTCCTTTGTTTCAAGGATTATTTTATTGTCTTTGATGAATTTGTTTGGATATTCAGCTTTTACATTACCTTTTTTTATTAGACTGTTTAAAATCTTCCAAGTCCCTTGGATGTTACTCCTATGCTGTTCCAATTGCTTGTGATAATAATCCTGCTTTTTTACTCTTATAATACTTATTAATTTGTTTTTATATGTTTTATATCTAGTTTCTGCATCCTTAGTTCTATGCTTCATATACAGTTTATATAATACATTTTTCTTTTTGCATGCATTTTCTAGTCCTTTTGTGATCCATGGGCTATCTTGTCTGGGTTTCTTTTTAATTGTGGATGCTCTTAGTGGACAATGCTTATTATAGAGATTGAGTAGGGTAGACAGAAAGGCCTCATAGGCGCGGTCTGGGTCCTCTGTGGCGTAGACCTCAGCCCATGTCTGTGAGCTTAGGTCCGCCTCCAGGGCAGTGACTCTTTCAGGTGTTCTACATCTAGTCATCTGATGGTTATTTGTATTTTTGTTAGTTTCTCTTTTAAGAAGGTTATGGAAAATGCCAAACACGGGTAGATGATCAGAGATATCATTTAAAAGTAATCCAGCTGTTGTGTGGCATTCTATTGCATTTATAAATATATTGTCTATCAATGTGGCCGTATCTGCTGTAATTCGGCTTGGTTTAGTAATAATTGGGAATAAGCTATTGCTGTACATTACATTTATAAAGTCTGCTATTCTAGGGTTCCCATGAGGGTTCAGTAGGTCCACATTAAGGTCCCCACAAAATATATGTACCTTGTTTTTTATATTACCAAACATACTGTCCATTATATGATTGAATGTATCTATGCAGGTTCCTGGTGTTCTATATACACAGGTAATAATTATATTTTTTGAATCTGCAACAACAATTTCAATGGTAATACATTCTATAATTCCATCAATGGTGGTTGACATTGCTGGAATTATGTTACAAGTTAGAGCCGTATCCACATAAAATGCAACTCCTCCAGATCTTGTATGGGTCCTATCCATAGTGAACAAGTCATAACCCTCCATTTCCACATTATACCCCTTTTCCTTTTTCAGCCCAGTTTCTGACACTGCAATTATATTGAATTTGTTGATTTGGCGGAGATATTTATCAATTTTGGAATAATTTTTGTATAGACTCCTACTGTTAAAGTGCATTATCGAAAATGCATCTTCTATTCCAAGACTTTTAAATTGCTCATTAGTATAGTACTCACATGTATTATTTATCCCATTAAAAAAAATATTTTCAGGGTCTATATCGTTCCCAAATTCATGCATTTTGTGTTCCATGTATTCAAAGGTTTTCAAATTAAGGTTTTCATATTTCGAGTATAGTTGAAATATGGATTCACCCCATAGCACTCATTTGGCAAATGAACAGATTCTAATTCGTTGTCATCAATGTCCCCAAAAGGAAACATAGTTTCATCCTCAGTAACTGTCATTGTCCTTGAGATAGTCCTTCCATAACGTTTTTACATGTAACATGAGATTTCCACTCTGTCCTTATTACATACCTGCACGCACTCACCCAAGCACCTGCACCCGCCTGCACGCACACACACGCCCGCACACACGCACAAGCACCCTCTGGCACGCACACAAACGTCCGCACAACCGCACACACGCACGCACACGCAACCTCTGTCATGTACATGAATGCCCGCAATCTGCACGCATAAACACTCACACATGGACCCAGATCCATCATCGTGAGGCAGTAATTACAGCTATCAGTCCTAACAGCATACATGCACCCACACCCACCTGCACGCACGCACTCACACGCACAATCTTTTACGCACACTAGTGCTCGCAGATTCGCACTCACGCACGCACACGCATCCTCCGACACGCATACGAACGTCCACACACTCGCATGCACAGACGCACACGCACGCACAAGTCCACCACACAGCTCAAAGCAAGCCGTTCGTCCGTTCATTGCGGTGAAGAAAAAATAAGAAAAATCGCCGGCCATATATCCATGCAAAAAACATTTAAAAAAAACATTGCCAAGTCCAGGCCAAGTCCAAAAAGTGCAGGAAAAAAAATATTGCAGATCCAGGCCACAAAAGTAAACAATATCTTGGGCATTTTTGTCTTTCCCAGATATATCCCAAAGCAAGGTTCCATGCAGGTGAGGAAATAAGAATAGAAGAGCATGCGACCTGCAAAACCACGCAAAGAGTTCCATGCTGATAGGAAAACATTAGTCCATGTCCATGCAATGCCAAGGAATACAGCACCAAAAAAAATCTGTTCAAAAAAGAAAAAAAGAAACAATCGTAGTGCTTTTTCCATAGCTACAGTACATGTACTGGCCACCCAGGCCATGACGCTCTTAGAGGAGACATTATCGGTATGGATCAAGGTCTTTGAGATCTCTTACCGTTACTGCCTTGCTTTCCTCTGGAGTGGTTCCATTTAGCCGAATTAACACTTTACAGTTCCTCGTCCACGTGGACTTAATCTTGCCGTTTTTCTTCAAGAGGCGAGCCTCTCGTGCAATCTCGGCATTTCTTCTTGTTAGATGCTCGTTCATATAGACCTGGGTTCCTTTCAGCTTCTTCCACTGCGCTAGTAGCGCCGTCTTCTTCATTCGGCTTACAAACCTGATTATGATGGCAGGTTTGTATTTCTTGTCCTTCCTTGGAAGCTGAGATGCTGCTTGGATCGAGAGCGATGTCTTTGCTCTCGAAGAATTGCACAACTTGCTTCTCAAGCGTTAGCAGATCCTCAGTAGCAGCGTCCTCAGTGACTTCTCCTCCGCCTTCCACAGCTCGTGCATATGAGCGAGGTTGGATGTCTAATCCCGTGACAATTAGATCGTCCATTCTCGTATACTGCTCCAAATCATCCACCCGTCTCTCAAGCTGTTCAATTTTTTTGTCTTTTTCTTGTATCGTTTCCTTTAGTTGCTTGATTTCAGCTACGAGCTCAGGCAGCGACTTGAGCTGTTTCAAGACCTTAGACATGTCCAGTGACAGGGAGCCCAGTGTCTTACGGACCTCTTCCATTTCTTCTTCCATTGTCACCGGGTTTGAACGTGTGTTCTTACCCGGACCTGGCATGGTTTCGTTTTCTTCCTTTTTCCTCACACCTTTTCCGACGCTGGTATTTAAAAAGTTAGTTTTTGTTAGGCAGTTTTGTCGGTGATCTACAGGGCGCCGACATCTTGCTTACCCAGCATGCCTTGTCTTCGTCCCCACCCACATTTAAGCAAAAGCATAAACAAATGGCGTTTGTTGTATGTATCAACAAAAATAAAGTGGCAAAAGAACAGTGTGAAATGTGCTAAATGAGCTGAAGGTACACAGTATATAATATACACAGTTAAAGCTAAAGTGTACAAAGATTTCTCTTTTTTCATCATCAGTCCACAAACCTCAATGGAGGTTTCACAGTGCGTCCACCCCGGGTAGTTTTAGCTGATGCAGTAGCGGTGGTATCACTATCTACAGTCGTGTCTTGTCTGTTCACCTGTGCTGAGTTGGTGGCTGTGGAAATGTGCTTTTGTGTCCGTTTTCCTCTTGCCGGTCGGTTTGGCATGGTTGGGCAAGATGGCTGGAGTGCAGTTAACACCAACGAAGTGTCATTGTATGTCTCGTAGTACCCCATAGTTGTCCCCATAGCAGCTGCCTCAGTGGACTCCAGGAAGGCAAAAAACGAATGTAGCTTGAGCTCTGGGAGGGGTTCTGAGACGTGGCCAGTGCCTGGGCGGGTTTTGTTTGGCTTTTGTTTTGAATTTATTTCATTCTTTAGTTTATTTTAACCTGCTTCATTATGTCAAACATTAATGTAATATAGGTGGTGTTTACACAGTGCATAGCTTCTGAAAGATATGGGAGTGTCATGGTTGAGGTCCCAGTCTGACTGAAACTGTCCAGGAAGAACTGACAAAATATATCTTTATTACACCATCCCTTAAAACCAGCACAAGTACAGCTAAAACAGGGCTGGAAATCAGGAGACCAAAATGGGAGGTAAACACATCATTTTCCCCATAAAAAGGAGCTTAACATTCATTTTTCTCCTTTGTATGGCAATGTTGACAACCAGGGTTTGTGGGATGTTTTCTTTTCCCCACCACTTCTAGACTTGTCTCCTTCCATATGTTTTTTAGGTTGTCCCAGTGTTCTGTCACAGGTTGTTGAGTTGAGTTCTTGTAGGGCTTGGAATCTGTTCTGTAGGTTGGTTTGATACAGTTCAGTTGTTCCTATGTCCTGGAAGAGCTGGATGTTGAATTTGCTCTGTTGGCAGAGGGGTTATTACAGTGCTTCAGCTTCAGTTGGACTTTTGCAGTCAGTCTGTGGTGGTCTGATGCAGCGTCTGCCCCCTTCTTCACTAGAATATCTAGGAGAGAGCGCCTGAACTTCCTGTTTATACATATGTGGTCGATTTGGTTTTCGGTTGTGTGGTCAGGTGATATCCAGGTGACTTTGTGGATTGGTTTATGGGGGAAACTGTCCCTCCTATGACCAGGTTGTAGTCAGCACATACGTCTGCAAATCTCTCCCCATTTCCGTTCATGATGCCAAGTCCTTGCTTTCCCATCGCTAGTTTGTATCCACTGTTGTCATTTCCCACCTTGGCATTCATGTCGCCCATGAGTAGGAGGATGTCTCGTTCTTTCCTGGCCTGGAGTAGATGTTGTAGCTGGTTGTAGAAGTTGTCATTTAGTTCTTCATCAGTATTAATGGTGGGTGCATAGCATTGTATGACTTGGAGGTTAATTCTTTTATGGGTAGGCCCTATAGGCCTACTTGAGTCAAAGTATAGATAGGCCTATTAATTGGTTTTCAGTAGGTAGGCTAATCATGTCTCATAACTATCTACTCTCATATACTAAATACAAAATATGTACATCTTTCTCAATGTAGAGAATACCAAGAGCATGCAACCTGTCCTGCAATCTGGGAACCCATCGTCAAAGAAGAAAGGGCGACACCTATCGGTCGGCCTCTAGCGTAGCGTTCTCTGAGGCTGTTCTTGAGAGACTACCTGTCCTGTGACATGGTTGTTTTAGTGCACTTATATTGTACTAAAGCATTTATTAACGAAAAAATACATTTGTTTAATTTAAGTGGATTTTTAACAGCTATACTATTACTCTGAATCCGATTCTGGAAGAAACATTGCGTTGGAAAAGTTTGCTATTAAATAAAATGTTACTACAGCCGACACTTTTCACCCAAAAGCAAAAAGAAGACAGAGAGTGATTTCCACAAATATTTTTTATTGAAAAGGAAAACAAAACACCAAGTCTTCAAAGTAAGAACATTATATATATACTAAATACAAAATATGTACATCTTTCTCAATGTAGAGCATACCAAGAGCAGACAACCTGTCCTGTGACATGGTTGACAAGGTAAGTTTTAATGAGCTTATGAGGCCCCCAGTAAACCCTGTGAAAGTATTTCTTCTTTTATATTGATCTCATCATGGGCCCCACTTCAAACAACCCAGAGCCCCCCAAACTGAAATACAATTGATACACATATATGTATCAATTTGCGGCCCTCAAAACTTAAAAAAATATAACTATATATATACACACCTTAGAAGAAATATATTCATTCCAGGCTGCACCCTTCTTTAGCTTAAAGTTGTGACATCACAGATTGCTTGGGTAATCACGGCCATTGTTCACCTTGAGAGAGAGAATCTTTAATGAGCTATGAGCTAATGTGTGCTGACTTCAGGTTTTCATAGCTACAAGATTGCATGATTAGAATGAGTGTTATTACTTAATTGACAGTGTTTTGAACACCACATAACTAACGTAATCATAATAAGAACAATAATAACTTTTACGTGCATGTTTTGCAGTGGTTCTCAATATTTTTCTCAAATGTAAATGGATGTGTGTGTCCACTGACAGCCTGTTAATTATATTTCAATTCATAGCTACTTTACTGATTGCCATCTTAGGAAGATGGCGACTGCGTTCTCGGTTCAGCATAGTTCTCAAAGAACTGTACTCCCTGATGATTTCACCTTCACCAACACTAGCATTGGACACAGCTTCTGTATAGACTCGATTGAGGGATTTCGTTGGGTTAGTCGCAACCGAAGCCAAAACTCTCCTTGTGAATGCTGATGTTTGCACTAGATCTGTTTCTTCTGCGTGGCGATGTTGTGGTTCTTGTGAGAGGATCCTGATCTCCTGGGGCTCGTCTGAGTCCACGGTGAAGACGTTAGTTTGCAGATTAGCCCGGCAGTCTAGCTTTCTTGCACATCGCCAGTAAATTCTACCAGTAGTGATTTTGCCTCTCACATATCTGTAGTTGTGATAGATCAGAACTCTCCCTCCGCGGTTGCCATTGGTTATGAGAACTCTTGAATCGTTGTCCTGGTGGGACAGGAAGTCCTTTCCCTCTTGTGTTTGCTTCGCGACACCAGGAATCACGACCTCTCCTATTGCGCTAGGGATCTTAGGAAGATGGCGACTGCGTTCTCGGTTCAGCATGGTTCTCAAAGAACTGTACTCCCTGATGATTTCACCTTCACCAACACTTGCATTGGACACAGCTTCTGTATAGACTCGATTGAGGGATTTCGTTGGGTTAGTCGCAACCAAAGCCAAAACTCTCTTTGTGAATGCTGATGTTTGCACTAGATCTGTTTCTTTTGCGTGTCGATGTTGAGGTTCTTTTGAGAGGATCCTGATCTCCTGGGGCTCGTCTGAGTCCACGGTGAAGACGTTAGTGTGCAGACAAGCTCGGCAGTCTAGCTTTCTTGCACATCGCCAGTAAATTCTACCAGTAGTGATTTTGCCTCTCACATATCTGTAGTTGTGATAGATCAGAACTCTCCCTCCACGGTTGCCATTGGTTACGTAAGCCATCGTGACCTCCTGAGGAACTTCTCCAGAGCTCTGAGGCACGGAGGAAGAGGCAGTGATCTGAGGGTTGGAGGACAGGGTTAATATTAGTTAATTAATTAAATAAAGTTAATTGAAATAAACTTAAAATGGATCATTACAAAAAAGAAAGAAAAAGAATGACTCATCATTCTGATTACAAAACTAAGAAAACTTACTAGAATCATACACTACTAGTAGTTGTTTTTAAGACTTATAGCCGATCTACAACCGAGTATGGCACCATTCGAATATTTGAATTGGTTGTGAAATATTTCAGATGTGTTAACTATGCTATATTATATATATATATATATATATATATATATATATGCATGTTGTCAAGTATCTTCAAAAATAATACATAAAAACAAATAAAGCCCAGTAGTCTTAAAAATAAACTAAACTAAGTCTGTGTATAGTTTTCTTATTTTCTCTGCATAGTAGGCCTACTGTCTGTCATTCAATGTTATATGAGGTAACAAGAATTGACACACAGTCAATATAAAATCTGTGGATTGGTGTGTTGACGTTAGTGTAAAAAAAAGTTTGAAAAACATTTTTTTTTGAAAAAAAAAAAAAGTTTGAAAAAAAAAAATTTAGAAAAAAAAAAGTTTAGGTCCAAAAATGTGTTAAAAAATCGACCTGATGGTGGCGCTATATGGGACAGATCCATGTCGATGAGATAAGTGTAGACATACTGTGTAGCGATTTGTGTGATTTTAGGGCAAAAACTGTAGGAGCAGTATTCAAAAATGTGTTTTAAAAAATTTGGCGGGGGTCCCTGGAGCTGCGGGGGTCCCTGGAAGGGTGGAGGTTGTGGATTGGCAGACAAGGATTGTGTGTGGAAAATTTCACATGGATAGGGGCAAAAAAGTGTGATGTGACGTGACAGACAGACTGACGGACAGACAGACAGGCGGTGGAGGTTTTCATAGTAACTGCGACCTGACGGTCACAATTATAATCATTAGTATTGTTTATTTTAATTATTATTATTAAGGAACTCTAGAAATCTCAGTTGGAACTGTTACCCCAGTGACCCGATGCTGGATAAGCGGTTGAAGATGGATGGATGGATGGATGGATTATTTTAGAGTAAGCTACTTTATTTACCATTATTGTGTACTCCGCCACATGGGGAGCAATCTTCAATTCAATCTTCAATTCAAAGAAGCTTTATTGGCATGAGAACACAAACGTTTACACAGTGGTGGAAAAAGTACCTACATTTTTATAATTAAGTAAAAGTATCAATTCTGCAATGTAGAATCACTCTGTTACAAGTAAAAGTCCAGAATTAAAAATGTACTTGAGTAAAAGTACAAAAGTATTGGTATCCAAATGTACTTAAAGTACCAAAAGTAAAAGTACAAAATGTTTGAAAATAGCAGATCTACAAGCTCACAACGCGTCGCACCGCAATGCGTTGTGAGCTTGTAGATCGGCTATTTTCAAATAGCCTTGGTATAACATAGGGCTAAAGTGGTTTATGTATGTTTTCTTTTCAAATCTTTTTTATTAAGGTACAATGTCACAATGAGGCAGGTATAGTGATGGCACCCCAAATCACATTCCAATCATAACAATCATTGGTACAAAATAGCACAGGATCTGAGGCGATCACGGTACGTACACATTCAGTTGTAAGGAAGAGAAACCCTGCCCATAAGAGATAATAAAAGAAAACATTTTTTCCCCATATACCCAATTTAGTGTCAAGCCAATTCCCCCATCCCCATACTCTACGTTTGACCTATCCCTGCTAATCCCCACAGTAGCCATTGGGAGGGTGAAGACAACAACGGGTCTCCTCCGATACCCGATCCGTCATGCCACCATCTTCTTTTCACCTGACATTAAGGAGCTTCACCAGGGGGGCGTAACGCATGTGGAGGTACACGCTATCCTCCCCGGTTCCACCCCCTCTGAACAGGCGCCCTGACCACTGTGGGAACCGTTGCAGAGACAAAATCCGTCTCTCCTCCCCAATCGACTTCCCTCCCACGAACACAGCCAATTGTGTTCGTTGGAGCGCCTGGCCAAGCCGAATGCACCATGAAAGTAGCGTTCCATGGAGGTGGACAGGAAGTTTAACCTGCCCACCCAGACGCCCCAATACTGGACTGCCACCGGGTCCCAAAAGGCAGCCCCCAGACATCAGAAATTAAAAGAAAAAAAAAACACATAAACATAATAGGTTATATAATCCCAGAGGGAAGGTGCTATGTGTCGACATATCTATCCAAAAGGTTAAAAGAAATAATAATAATGTCCATGAGTCAGTTGTAAAATAGAGAGAGGCTGCTGTTATAACCAAAAAGAAAAAGTAACAAACGTAGTAGTGATACCACCTCCCAACCGGCAGAGGCAGTGTAGAGCCATTGTCGAGCGAGGTTCAGAGTTCAGAGTTCACAGTTTGGTCCATCCTGTCAGAGGCGCCACAATGGCGGCCACTGACCAAAAACAAACAACCAACTCAGGCTATCAGCATATTAAAGCCACATAGTAGGAAGATGAAGTATAAAAACAACGAAAACATGTCGAGAAGTCTCGACTACAATCATGTCATCATAAAGTGCAAAGCATTCGATCGCTCTCTAACACTTAACTAAACCGCCGTAACGTAATCGTCATGTACGGAGAGAAAGAAACAGCGCATATTAGCATACCACAGGCACAATAGAATTCGCCGTAAACAAAATACCTAATTGAGTAAACAAGTGGTTCGCATTAACCGTTGGAACGGACATGTCTACATACGCCGTTTGATCATATAATATCAGTCAGAAAAAGGTTGCATATTTACGTTAGAAAAGGAAATAGGAAAATTAAAGAAAGAAAAACCCCCCTGTTAGCATGTACTAGCTAGCTAGCCAACCCCACACACTATCGACCATTCCACAAGCTACTGTAAAACAATACAAATAAATAAAAAGTGGCGTAGCAAATAACACAAGTCAACCCCATCTAAACATTTACTTAATACTGTAGTATCAACTGTGGAGTACGAGAGATCGACCATATATGTGTGTATAAAAATAAAAAAGTAGAAAAATAAATAAATAAACAATTACTGGAGGATATATAGCATGTTAGCATGTGTTAGCTGGCCAAGCAAGCCAGTACAATGTACTTCTACAGTCCCTTCTCAAACCGATGCGGTCGAAGTTGAAGGCGATGTCCCCTCGTTCTGCCCCTGGTTCTTCTTCAAAAAGTCTGCGACTGTTTATGTATGTTTTAAACTTTAGTTATTGATGTAGATTAGCATTATTGGGCTAAATGTAAAGACGCTACGCTGCGCCAACCGTGAATTCAACACAATCTGCTGTTGAGCAGTTTAACCAATTTGCTACGTACGTCTACACAAACGGTCAGATTACAAAGATAAATTGCTTAGTGAAGGCTCACGGATGTCACCATAGGGTACGCTCCAGCAGAATGTCCCGTAATGATCGTATTATTTAAAGAGGAGCATTTTAATCCGATCGGTCGTCGTTTCCTTCAAAAGGTATTAATGTATCTAAGTGCAGTACACCTCGCAACCGATGGGGTCGCATGGCTGAAAAACAACAGAAAATGACGTCTGATCGGATTAAAATGCTGTTTATTAAACAATACGAAAGATACAGGTAATTCTGCTTGAGCGTACCATACTGTGACATCTGTGAGACTTCAGTAAGCACTTTATCTTTGAAATATGAACGTTTTTGTAGACGTACGTAGCAAATAGGTTTAACTGCTCAACACGAGGTTGAAGTGAATTTATTACACACCGTGACTCGTGCGTTAGCCTGCAGCTAGCGCTAGCTAGCGTTAGCCTGCAGCTAGCGCTAGCTAACGTTAGCGTTAGCCGTTAGCCACACATCCAGAATAGTCTAATATAAGTCAATTTTCCAACGGCGAGTGAACGATTGCATTCCGTGTCCTTCATGGATTTTTTTCCCCCTGGCTGTCAATGTTTTTATTGTTCAAAAAGAAAACGTTCTGAACGTTAAAACTAGATAGTTTTACGATCATGACAATGTGACAAACGGAACGGATCCTTTTTTTCCAAACTCGAGAAGAAGAACAGCGCAAGGCCGCTCCCAGAGCCCTAGAATGGAGAGTTGCGTGTCCGCGGTGACACCACTCTCTGATTATACTGCTCTGGCCGCTCCCAATCATGAAACTAGCTTGGTTACCATGTGACATGCGACAGCCAATCGGCAAATAGGTCGCCTAGGTCGCCTAGGTCCCCTGAATGTCTCAGGACAATGTAATCTGTTTAATGTAATCTGTTTTCACAGATTTAAAAAACGTATCTACAGTTTAGTGCTTACTTGAGCTTGAACTTGTACTAGTGAACTGCCATAAAAGTGTTTGTTCTATGCAAACTTCTAAACTATTCTTTCAATCAATACTAATCTATCAACTAGTCGATAGTAAACTGAGATTGATTGTAAACAAAAAAGTAACTAAGGAAAACATGCAAAACTCTACTAACCTTAGTGGAGGTCCTGGTATCATCAGAAGAAGTGTCCTGTGTAGAAGCTGCAGAGGTCAGCAGTGCAGATGGAGGTCCAACAGCAGCAGAGGTGAAGGTCAACATGCTCTGGATGAGGCTCTTTCTTTGTGGTTGACTCGTCATGGTTAGCTGTAGTAATGACACAACCACTGTTCTGTGCTGTTTATATACTGTGTGAGAGGACCTTGTTGAAGACCTTATGCAAAACAGGTGGGTGTGGTCTTGTCTATTGTTATCATCAAGTATCTGTCCTACACATTGAATTGATTGGTGTGTCTGTGTGTGTGTGTGTGTGTGTGTGTGTGTGTGTGTGTGTGTGTGTGTGTGTGTGTGTGTGTGTGTGTGTGTGTGGGGGGGGGGGGGGGGGGTCAATTAACCATTGGGGGACAAAGTACTCAACCCTTATAGGCCTACTTGAGTCAAAGTATAGATAGGCCTACTGTACGACTGGTCAACTTTCAAGTAAAGGATGCCTAATCAAACCTTTCCTTGAGTATAGAGAAATTGCTTTAAAAAGAATTATTCAAAAGTGAATGCTTTTATATACATAATCGTATAAAAAAATAAAACATTCAGAAGAATGTAATCATGATCGGCTTCTGTGTTTCCAGCATAGTTTAGGCCAGGGATATTGATGATGATGGTTAAATAAAATATTGTAATTACCATGCATATACCGGTATGTGACTTTGTTGTGTCATGAGATATAGTCGGCCCTTGGGTGTTTTAATACTTTCTAATGTGGGCTAAATGAAAAAAGTGTGGACACCCCTGGTGTAGGGAAAAACTATTTAAAAAGTAGACTGGAATCAGGTTAGAAAATGGACAAGCCACTAAAGCAGAGGTTTTCAAACCTTTTGTCCAGGTCTATATTTATTGTCCATTTGAGCCAGGGACCACCCTTTGGTGAGATTTAGCCTCTCAGACCCAGAACGTAGAATAATTTGTTACCGGTTGGACAAAGATTTTGTCCACAATTCCATGCTGTATTGATGTTGGCATGTTGGTAACAATAATTGAACTATTGATAGCTTCAAATGAAACCAAATGGACCCCTAACACGCGCACACACACACACACACACACACACACACACACACACACACACACACACACCAAGGGTCCATGTGGGTTTCATTTTACACTCAGGAGATCTATAAGGGTCCATTTGGTTACCAACTCTCCGTCATTTAGCTGGGGATCACCAGGGACCACGGGTGGTCCCCGGACCACCGGTTGAAAATCCCTACCTTAACGTATAGATTAATAAAACAATGAGAATAAAAACTATTAACCACATGAACCCAAGTGATTGAGCCAGTAGTAGTCTCCATGTTTCTATGTCTAGGTCCCTCTTGATTTTAGTCTACACACTATATCATTGCCAAATTGTTAATTGGAGTGTATTGCAATGCAACTTGCTGCAATATAGAGCTTGTAGATCTGCTATTTTCACACAATGTCAATACAACTGGCATTGAAACATCAGAACTGAGTCATTAGTAGTAGTTTTAGTTTAGAGCTTTAACGACTGTGAACAACATTACAATAAAGCAGGGAGGTAAAACAGCTTTATTAAAATAATAGCTTTTGGTGATCAGTAGGTAGGCTAATCATGTCTCATAACTATCTACAGTGATTAATCTTAAAGCAGAAAACATCTAAAGATTTGCGAGTGTAGCTGGACATACAAGTATTTTTTTTCTCAATAATTCCTTGGTGTAAAAGTAAAACAAACCTTCTGTAAAAGCTTCAATTTAGTCTCAGTTGTATGTAAAGGCAGTCTAATTCCACATGAGCATGCTGGATGTGGTGTTAATTGGCCAATTCATCAGAGCTATAAGTCATCCTTTGTGCTTTACAGTCTTGCATTAACGTACAGGAGGATAATGTTAATCTTGCCAATCTGCTCCATTGTGGACAAAATGTATGCATCTTCATAGCTATGCATTTGAATGTGTCAGTGAATCAAAGCAATATGGTCCATTGATGAGTGAATGGTTTCTCTCATGCAAGCACGCACACACAAACACACACACACACACACACACACACACACACACACACACACACACACACACACACACACACACACACACACACACACACACACACACACACACAAACACAGTAGCCTACATTTATTTTTGGCAATTTTGTGATTACATACTTAAATCAGGTAAAATATGACTTTTCTGGAATGTAGAACAGTAAGCTAAAATGGCCCAACACAGGAGAACAGTTGTTTATCATCTTCATCATCAATAAAACTAGACTTGCCAGAGGAAGTAATACTAATCTCAGATATATGAGGGTGATATGACTTCCACCACAACACTGAGTTAAATGTATGTGAAATATTCTATGTGAGATCCCAGAGTAGAATGATTAGTTCTATTAACAACTAGAGAGGATTCTAGTGGGCTACAGTACAGTGATACCCTGACAGACATATACATTAGTCATGTCCACCTTCACCTTCAAGCACCTCCAGAAAAATCACCAAATCATTCAATGGAGAGAAAGAAACGTACATTTTCCTCTGGGATGTTATAAAGTAGACATAAAGTATTCAAACATGTAAAACTCAAGTAAAGTAAAAGCAGGCAAGCTCAGAATTGTACTTATTTAAGAAACTGTGACTCTCCACAGCTGAATTGAGTTCTATCCATAACTAAATAAAGACTATGCTTATGTGTCTATTGTTGAGAGAGCCACACACTGATATGATCCACTACAGTATGTTAAATTCAGTAGTGGACAATGGACATTCACTGGAGTATTGTAAGGCAACTTTGCATATTTTGATCCCAGATCCAACATGATGCTGAAGCGTGTTTTGATAATTCAGTAGTGGACATTCACTGGAGTAGGTATTGTGGGCAACTTTGCAGATTTTGCACCCAGACATCATGGTACAGAATGCCCAGTTAACAAACTACTATGTTTCCTGTAGTTTCAGTCAGACTGGCCCCTCCAGGCTCCAGCTGATACCAGGCTGGTCAGATTGTACAGAGTGGGGTTTGTTTATTTATTTTTTATTTTTGAATTTCTTTCATTCTTTAGTTTGTTTTAACCTGCTTTATGATGTCAAACATTAATGTAATATAGGTGGTGTTTACACAGTGCATAGCTTCTGAAAGATATGGGAGTGTCATGGTCGAGGTCCTGGTACCTTAGAGCAGTCTTAATAAGGTGATTGATCAGCTGGAGGGGCCAGTCTGACTGAAACTGTCCAGGAAGAACTGACAAAATATATCTTTATTACACCATCCCTTAAAACCAGCACAATTACAGCTAAAACAGGGCTGGGAATCAGGAGACCAAAATGGGAGGTAAACACATAATTAAAAAAATAATTATATATATATATATATATATATATATATATATATATATGAATAAATATGGCCCCCATCCAGTATAGAATCTTATAAACTTGGCAGTGAAGACACATGATTAAAGTTGCAAGAGTTTTATTGTTTCATCTTGCATACAAGTATAGTAAACATAGTGTTTTGGTTCCTTACACTTGGTAGCACAATAATACAAAAGTAGCAAAGAAATAATGATAAAGGAAGAATAGAATGCAGGTGCGCCAAAAACAAAACAGCACAGTTTTTACTTCCTGAGGTCCATGTCTTCAATTACACACTTTCTAAACAAATGAAGGCTGAAAAGGCACTTACTCATAAAAAAAAGCAATGCAATAATAATGTTTGTTTTTGTTAAACAAACTACAGGTACCATACAGTGCAACTACAAGCCTGCATGCTCCACACATTAGGCCTGTAAAATACAGAGACGACCGGGTTTGCTCTTGAAAATCTCGATAATTGCATCGTGGTCCAAACCTTCCGTCAGGTCTCTCTCAAACTCCAGGAGACACAGGTTGTTGAGCACTATATATCTGCTTGCCGTTTGTATTCTTTTGACGCTAGATGTTGAGCACTATATATCTGCTTGCCGTTTGTATTCTTTTGACGCTAGAACATAGGCGTTGAACGTTGCATCTTGTCATTGGTAGCGTAACTAACGCCTTTAGGAAAGAATTGACGCCTGGGAAAACATCCTGTTTACAACCCTGATTAGGCTCCCAAAGGCTTGCTTTCCTCTATGCACAAATTGGGAAAGCTCTTCTTCTGTGACACTTAGGCCCAAAAGCTTTCCAGAGAGATTTAGACTATTTGTCATTTCCTTTATATCATCGCCACAGGGTGTTGTCAGGAAAAGTTCAGCTGATCTCATGAAACCATGCGTGTCATTTTGGAACATGGCGTCCAACTTGTTCAGTTGATAGTCCACTATCTGGTTTAACATGGTGCGCAAATCATCATCGCACTTGACTATTGTTCGATATCCCACTGAACTAGACACTTCGCAAACCCAGGAAGAGGGCATCTGATATGTACGAGTTCGCACAGCTACGTCCCAATTGTCAAAGTCATTAAACTTCTATATCTCATTTGTTTTTGCCAGGAAGCTCAGATATCCGTGGCGGCAGCTATCCTTTGACCTAATATTTGACAGGGATTTCTTGAGAGCTCCAATTAAAACTACAGTGTCTGACACCTTTTTGTTGTTAGACTGCAGACTGCTGTTCACACTCTCAGAAATACTGAACAGGTTTGCAAAGAGGACAAGAAGGAAAACAAATTTCTTTGTTTGTATCTGTTGAAACAATACAGCCGCTTTTATGCTTCTCTCATAGTCCTCCCCATCTTCAATTAAGTGATGCAACGTCTCCAGCACAACCTCATAGAGTTTAAGGACTTTCTTAACTGACCGTGAACGTGACTTTGTGTCACATCCTGGTTCAAGTTTAATTGATGCACGGTCGGGGTACATAAGACTCTCAAGGAAACGGTCCTGTTGCTGGCTGCCAGTCAGAAGTACCAGTGAATTGATGCAATCAAAGAACTGGCCTGCATCAGTTGACGTGTGCGCAACCGTTTCCAGGACTTAGTTTAGGCTATGTGAGTGACATGTAAGTAGCGTTAGGAAATGTGTGCTTGAGAATGGCCTGAACGTTATGTCCAGACATCACAGAGGGCCCATTGAACCCCAGCCCGATACACAAGTCTTTGTCCAGCTCAAAGGAATATAATTATGCTCTGCTTCTTTGTTTCCAGCATAGTGTAGGCCAGGGATGTTGATGATCATGGTTAAATAAAATATTGTAATTGCCATGCATATATACCGGTGTGTGACTTTGTTATGGTCCGACTGAAAGTTGTGTCATGAGATCGGCCAAGTCGGCCCTTGGGTGTTTTAATAATGTGGGCTAAATGAAAAAAGTTTGGACACCCCTGGTGTAGGAAAACAATTTAAAAAGTAGACTGGAATCAGGGTAGAAAATTGACAAGTCCCTAAAGCAGACGTTTCAAACCTTTTGTCCAGGTCTATATTTATTGTCCATTTGAGCCAGGGACCACCCTTTGGTGAGATTTAGCCTCTCAGACCCAAAACGTAGAATCATTTGTTACAAGTTGGATACAGATTTTGACGAAATTCCATGCTGTATTGATATTGGCATGTTGGTAACAATAATTTAACTATTGATAGCTTGAAGGAAGGCTGGTAGAGGACTCGCACACTACATACTTAATGAATACTCCTTAGACTTAGTGCTCAGGTGTGCTTTTTTTATTTTTGCACTGAGCACCTTGAGCACTATGGGCTAAAAATAAAAGAAACTATATTTAAGTCTCAGTCTAAGGAGTATTCCTTAAGTATATATGTAGTGTGCGAGTCCTCTACCAGCCTTCCTTCATTTCCTCCAGACCTCCGCACCTGCAGTTAAACCAAGACAAAGGACAAACAAGGGCGCAGCAGTTTTCTCTAAAGTTCACTATTGATAGCTTAAAATGAAACCAAATGAACCCCTAACACACACACACACACACACACACACACACACACACACACATTTTACACTCTCAGGAGATCTATAAGGGTCCATTTGGTTACCAACTCTCCGTCGTTTAGCTGGGGACCACCTGGAACCCCCTCAGGGACCACGGGTGGTCCCCGCCTTAACGTATAGATTAATAAAACAGTGAGAATAAAAACTATTAACCACAAGAACCCAAGTGATTGAGCCAGCAGTAGTCTCCATGTCTCTATGTCTAGGTCCCTCTTGATTTTGCTCTACACACTATATCGTTGCCAAATTGTTAATTGGAGTGTATTGCAATGCAACTTGCTGCAATACAGAGCTTGTAGATCTGCTATTTTCACACAATGTCAATACAAGTGGCGTTAAGAAATACGCCGCTTTGATTCACTGACACATTCAAATGCATAGCTATAACGATGCATACATTTTGTCCACAATGGAGCAGATTGGCGTGATTAACTTTATCCTCCTGTAAGTGAATGCAAGACTGTAAAGCACAAAGGATGACTTATAGCTCTGATGAATTGGCCAATTAACACCACTAGTTGTTGAGAAATACCTTATCATAAAACAACACATAGTCAGTGGGAGAGTCGTTCTCACATGCCCTGGTTAGTTCTCACCTATCTGGTGCATATTAGCATATTAGCATATTCATCATGAGGGGTTGTTCCTACAGGCGTGGCATAGTGGGTACATAGTGGGTAAATTAATACATCCTGGCATTCTAAATGAGGGTACAGATATAGGGCAAAGTTTGAGATCCCATCAAGTTCATCCCACCAAGAATAGTATTACCATGTCCTTTTATTAATCAGATTCCTGACTGCGTTCTCTATGCTGATTGGATATCATGATCTGTTTAATAATGCATACAAAAAGGAGGGACAAAAAATCAATCATGAAGGGTTTATTTGTCACTCACCTAGTACAATACGTAACATGTTGATGGGAAATGTTCAGCAAAGTGATAACACAACGCACAATGCAATATAACAACATTGAATTATGGCTACTACAACGGCAATCATGAATATACAAGAAATCCAAATGTGTGTGTGTGTGTTTCAGTTAGGCTAATTAAAAGATTTATTTTGAATTGACCACAATAAGTCCTGAGTGAATTATAGGGTGTGTAGTTAAGGGATGTTTGTCTAAATTTACTCTGACACTGGTCACAGTTGTATGTTTGTGTCTCCGGTGTGAATTCTTCTGTGTTGTTTAAGGCTGGCCATTCGGGAGAAGTGCTGTCCACACTGGTCACATCCATAGGGTTTCTCTTCAGTGTGAATTCTCTTGTGTCTTTTAAGGTGGGCCATGTCAGAGAAGTGTTGTCCACACTGGTCACATCCATAGGGTTTCTCTCCAGTGTGAATTCTCTGGTGTCTTTTAAGGTTGGTCATTTGAGAGAAGTGTTGTCCACACTGATCACATCCATAGGGTTTCTCTCAGTGTGAATTCTCTGTTGTATTTTAAGGCTGGCCATTTCAGAGAAGTGCTGTCCACACTGTTCACATCCATAGGGTTTCTCTCCGGTGTGAATTCTCTGGTGACTTTTAAGGTTTTTCATCTGAGAAAAGTGTTGTCCACACTGTTTACAGCCATACGGTTTCTCCCCTGTGTGAATTCTCTGGTCTCTTGGCGTTTAAGGTTGTCCATTGTAGAGAAGTGATGAAAGTATCAATTGTCTCAAAATCTTCCAACAAAGGTTAATCATATTTTAGATTGTGATTAGAGAAAAGAAACCATGTGTGTTAAAATGTTTTCATCTGTAGTTTTAGCGATTTTAATGACCTTGATTTCAGTGGTGAGGGCATGCATGCAAGTTGCTAAATATGTATTTTTAGCCACAATAATCCGGCAATGTCTTTACCCATCTGCCCATGCAAGACTGTGGTGCATCTTGAGAATGGACTTATTGCGTTTAAAAATACATTTTTAGCCACTTGCACGCATGCCCCCAACCAATGAGTCATTAAAATCACTAAAACAATAGAAAGCCGTAAATGAAAACACTCATCTTTTCTTTTAGTACAATCTAAAATATTAACCCTTAAAAAATGTTGTTTTAAAGTTGTCCTTTAATTACATCGCGAGACATAAAATATAGGTAAGTGGTTACTTGAGACTGAAGTTATACTAAAATCACGTGCATTCTACATGGCAGAAAATTACAACCTCAGAATGAAATACTACGGGTAAATTATACATTTCCTGAAAAAGTTTAACCACTTTAACCCCATGGAAAATAGCAGATCTACAAGCTTGTGAGCTAATTTTCACTATTTCTGAAATTAAATGGAGCTTCAGTGATTCATTCACAATGTCTTTGGGAGAAAGACCTCTTTTTGATCTTGAAATGAAATATTGAACCTTTGAGCTTCAACTGAATTTCCCCCTTGGGATAATAAAGGTATCTATCTATCTCAGCAATATTAATTCATGTTTAATCACTGCTCATAGTGAGAATACAGACAAATAGATTTCTGAAGTTAAATCACAATGAATGTTTAATCACTGCTTACAGTGAGAATACATACATACATACATACACACACACATACACACACACACACACACACACACACACACACACACACACACACACACACACACACACACACACACACACACACACACACACACATATATATATATATATATATATATATATATATATATATATATATATATATATATATATTGAAGTTAAATCAACATAATGAATGTTTAATCCCAGTGCAGCACTGTGTCAACATTATGTCCAACACAGAGCTGCACTTTGACCACCAAATATCGATCCTTTTATTCCTGCAATTCATTGAAAACTTTACTTTTTACATTATTAAAAACACATTAACCTCCACCCTATTATATATTATATATACTTACTGTGTCCTTTTGAAAATAGCAACGCTGAGCTTGTAGATCTGCTATTTGCTAAGCATTTTGAAAGCTTGTGAAAGGGGACATTCTGTGCATTGAGTACTTTTACTTTTGGTACTTACATGTTGATGCCAGTACTTTGTACTTTATACTTCAAGTACATGTTGAATACAGGACCTTTATTTGTAGCAGAGTATTTATACTTTATGGGATTGATACTTTTACTTAGAAGTGAAAACAAATGTAGTTGTTGTTCCACTGCAGACATTAACAGAGAACCAACCTCCATGAGAGAAGATCAGTGTACTTAAGTAAATGTACTTAGTTACTTTACACCACTCAGACAACCAACCTCCATGAGATAAGATTAGTGTACTTAAGTAAATGTACTTAGTTACTTTACACCACTCAGACAACCAACCTCCAGATTAGTGTACTTAAGTAAATGTACCTAGTTACTTTACACCACTCAGACAACCAACCTCCAGATTAGTGTACTTAAGTAAATGTACTTAGTTACTTTACACCACTCAGACAACCAACCTCCAGATTAGTGTACTTAAGTAAATGTACTTAGTTACTTTACACCACTCAGACAACCAACCTCCAGATTAGTGTACTTAAAGGGGCACTCCACCACTTTTCAACCTATGTTCATAATTGGTCCTCACTCAAAAATAGCTTTTTTTATTGATTTATTTTTTCCTCAGAGGAGGGCTGTGGGCAGGTCAGAAACCCATCGTCTTGTGACATCATTGATTGCCAATCCAGCTTATAGAAACTGCAGGCTTTCTATTCCTGAAAAGTTGCAATTTTAAAGTGGAAGCCATTGTTCTCGCGGTAATACAAATCTAAATATGTTTTTCAAAAATACTGGGGGGTCCCCAGTTCAAATATGATTATTTTGGGGGTCCCCAGTTCAAATACGATTATTTTGGGGGTCCCCAGTTCAAATACGATTATTTTGGGGGGGCCTCAGTTCAAATACGATTATTTTGGGGGTCCCCAGTTCAAATACACTGTGATAGAAAGAAAAAAATCAAACCTCGTTCGAAGTGGAGCAGTGAATCTGAGCAGCTATACCCTGTGTGTGTGTGTGTGTGTGTGTGTGTGTGTGTGTGTGTGTGTGTGTGTGTGTGTGTGTGTGTGTGTGTGTGTGTGTGAGGGAGAGAGAGTGTTGAGTGTGCCTAGCCTGCTCAACAGCGCCCCTCCTTTAGTGTGTGTGGCCACTAGAGGTATTGTCAGGCTACGGACATACACGGCCGGCCAGCCAGCCAGCCAGCCACAGACTGAAAGCTGTTCTATGGGAGGCAGTTTCACTGCTCCAAAAAACACATCTGCTACCTGGGTTGCATCCTGGAGGCTAACCTATCCAGTGAAAAAATGACCACCAAGGTAATCAATAAAGTCAACCAACGAATTTGCTTCTTGCAAAGGGTTGCCCCGCTGATCAATATTAAATCCCGAAAGACACTAGGAGGTGCTCTTATTGGGCCCCTCGTTGATTACGGAGTCCTTGTCTGGTATCGCGACGCCCCAGCTGCCTTAAAGTTAAAGCTCCAAACAGCCCAAAACAAACTAATTAGGGTTGTGCTTGGTCTCCCTCCTCAGACCCGCACACGGCTCAAAGTAGCTGACAGAGTACAGCATCTTGCAATGGGCCTGGTGTACAAGATACACTACACCTCCAAGATTCCCATGTACCTGACAAACTACTTCTTAAAGGTCAAGGATGTTCACGATCACAACACCAGAGGCAGCTCCACTAATCATCATCAACATAGATTTAACACTAAACAAGGCTCTAACTCGTTCTCCTGCTACACCATCAACATGTGGAACGCCCTTCCACAAGCCCTAAAGGAGAGCAAATCCCTAGCCTCCTTCAAAATTGGTATGAAAAGTCACCTTCAGACAGCTGCTACCCGTGACTTGTAAATAGACTAAGCCCCCATGCCCCCCCAGCCCCCCCCCCCCTTTTTCTTTTTTTCTGCCTTTGTATTTGATGTTATGCTTTTGAAACTGATATTATCCTAGATAAAGTACTATGTCCTATCCGTCTGTCTTTCAATGTTATATGAGATACTTAAAGTGTGGTTCCTGTGGAAATAAGCCTCGGCTTTCTAGTACCTCCTTTTAGTTGACCTTGTACCAGTGATTTGTACTGTCATGAAACTGTACTTTTTTCTATTGCAAACTTCTAATAAATTCTTCAATCAATCAATCAATACGATTATTTCGGGGGGCCCCAGTTCAAATACGATTATTTTGGGGGTCCTCAGTTCAAATACGATTATTTTGGGGGGCCCCAGTTCAAATACGATTATTTTGGGGGTCCACAGTTCAAATACGATTATTTTGCGGGTCCCCAGTTCAAATACGATTATTTTGGGGGTCCCCAGTTCAAATATGATTATTTTGGGGGTCCCCAGTTCAAATATGATTATTTTGGTGGTCCCTAGTTCAAATACGATTATTTTGGTGGTCCCCAGTTCAAATATGATTATTTTGGGGGGGCACAGCCTGAACATGTTGAGAAGCCCTGCTTTACACCACTAAAGACCTTGGGTCAGTAAACATCAGAGAAGCAAGGGTCAAATGAGGACTTTCCTACAAACTCCAGCTCCACGAAAAGCGTGCGTGATATTTGCAGGGCTTCTCAACCAACATGTTGAGAAGCCCTGCTTTACACCACTAAAGACCTTGGGTCAGTAAACATCAGAGAAGCAAGGGTCAAATGAGGCTGCTCTCACAGCTTAACCCATTCTAATAAGCCTGATCCTTTTACACCATTTGTTGCGGTCAAAAGTGATTTTCTTTTCCATTAATCTTAATTTTGGGAAGTTATCAAGCTTGCCTGAAGGCACTAGAATCAACTGAAAACCCTTTTGTATCAGTGTTTAAGGAGGTTTAGTGTTATTCTCTCATATAGGCCTATTGGTCTATTTATCATAACAAAAGAGCTTGTTAAAGATATGGCAGAAAATTACAACCTCAGAATGAAATACTACGGGTAAATTATACATTTCCTGAAAAAGTTTAACCACTTTAACCCCATGGAAAATAGCAGATCTACAAGCTTGTGAGCTAATTTTCAATATTTCTGAAATTAAATGGAGCTTCAGTGATTCATTCACAATGTGTTTGGGAGAAAGACCTCTTTTTGATCTTGAAATGAAATATTGAACCTTTGAGCTTTAACTGAATTTCCCCCTTGGGATAATAAAGGTATCTATCTATCTAAGACACACTAGGTCAGCAATATTAATTCATGTTTAATCACTGCTCATAGTGAGAATACAGACAAATAGATTTCTGAAGTTAAATCACAATGAATGTTTAATCACTGCTTACAGCGAGAATACACACACACACACACACACACACACACACACACACACACACACACACACACACACACACACACACACACACACACATATATATATATATATATATATATATATATATATATATATATATATATATATATATATATATATTTATATATATATATATATATATATATATATATATATATATATATTGAAGTTAAATCAACATAATGAATGTTTAATCCCAGTGCAGCACTGTGTCAACATTATGTCCAACACAGAGCTGCACTTTGACCACCAAATATCGATCCTTTTATTCCTGCAATTCATTGAAAACTTAACTTTTTACATTATTAAAAACACATTAACCTCCACCCTATTATATATTATATATACTGCCTTTGTATTTGATGTTATGCTTTTGAAACTGATATTATCCTAGATAACTATGTCCTATCCGTCTGTCTTTCAATGTTATATGAGATACTTAAAGTGTGGTTCCTGTGGAAATAAGCCTCGGCTTTCTAGTATCTCCTTTTAGTTGACCTTGTACCAGTGATTTGTACTGTCATGAAACTGTACTTTTTTCTATTGCAAACTTCTAATAAATTCTTCAATCAATCAATCAATACGATTATTTCGGGGGGCCCCAGTTCAAATACGATTATTTTGGGGGTCCTCAGTTCAAATACGATTATTTTGGGGGGCCCCAGTTCAAATACGATTATTTTGGGGGTCCACAGTTCAAATACGATTATTTTGCGGGTCCCCAGTTCAAATATGATTATTTTGGGGGTCCCCAGTTCAAATATGATTATTTTGGGGGGCCCCAGTTCAAATATGATTATTTTGGTGGTCCCCAGTTCAAATATGATTATTTTGGTGGTCCCCAGTTCAAATACGATTATTTTGGTGGTCCCCAGTTCAAATATGATTATTTTGGTGGTCCCCAGTTCAAATATGATTATTTTGGGGGGCACAGCCTGAACATGTTGAGAAGCCCTGCTTTACACCACTAAAGACCTTGGGTCAGTAAACATCAGAGAAGCAAGGGTCAAATGAGGACTTTCCTACAAACTCCAGCTCCACGAAAAGCGTGCGTGATATTTGCTCTCCCCCCCCCCCCCCCTGCACCAACCAATCGGTGATTTATTTATGGGCTCTGAAATCCCATAAATACAAGGTTTCAGTTGGTGATCTTCAGAGTCTGGGATCACAACCCTAACCCTAACCCATAACCATAACCTAACCCTAACCCATAACCCTAACCCAACCATAACCTAACCCTAACCCAACCATAACCTAACCCTAACCCAACCATAACCTAACCCTAACCCAACCATGAAGGTTGCTTTGCTGCTTTTCTTCTTGTGTCTGGTGGAGGCTGACGATCTCCGCTGGGAGTTCGACGCCCTGAAGAGCAGCTTGGAGGAGAAGCTGGAAAGACAAAATACAGGTTAGGATTTTACCTTTCAAACATGTGAACCTCCTGGAAGGTTAGGATGTTTACCTTTCAAACATGTGAACCTCCTGGATGGTTAAGATGTTTACCTTTCAAACATGACTGCTGTTTCTTCAGTGACACTTTTTAAGTTGCTTGATCAATATTTATCAGGGGCCAAGCACGAATCCCCTTTTGTTATTGGCTTTATTTTCCTGGGCTAATTATCTCTACAGTACATCTACTGAGAAGTAGAACTGAGAAGTTACAGAAGTTTGTATGTGAAAGAATAAAGTTTGTATATGCTAATGAATATTGCGGTTTCATGTAAATTATTCTTCTGCTCCAACACATACATAAAGTGTTGCCACCCGTCCCGTAAAATACGGATTTGTCCCGTATTTGAGAATGAAATGTTGTGTTCCGTATTGAACCAATAGGGAGCGCTGTTTGTTATGTATTTCCCAAATGCCCCATAAAGGTCTGTAACTCAAACACTGAATTTAACAATAATGAACAAAATAAAACACAGGAAATATAAGAGATCTCCAGTCTGTGTCCACTCGCTCGCAGCTCGGCCGCTGCCTGTCATTTACGCTGCATTGCGGTGAGCACCGTGATTTACCCCGCTCCGCTCTACAAGCTGGAGTGTTTGGTTATTTAATAACAACTCTAATAGTTCACAAAAACACAAAAAGCACGAGCGCACCAAACTCTCTGCCTGCGCTTCTGTCAGGTTGGTGGGAGGAACCAGCAACTCCTCTACCAGGTCAACATAAGATACAATAAGGTGACATGAGATGAGATAAACCTCCATTGATCCCGGGAAGGAAATTCAGCTGTCATTCAGAAGTAGGACAAAATAACACAGGCGAGGTATTATAAGCTATTTTTGAAATATTTTAACACACTTTTGCTGCCAGCTTTATTTATTTGTTCATTCTCTATATACTTGAAAGGCATCAGACTAATGACATAGGGTAGCCTACATTTCTCTCCTTAAACAATGAAATGCAAACAGGCACGTACTGCTATGTGTTTGAATGGGAAAACCTTATTTATTTATTTTAGCTTTTAGTCAAAATAAAATATTAAGATAACATTTTGTTTGAAAAACGTTTTGCTATAATCATGCATGCTCTATTTCAATACAACTATAACAGAAATGTTTAAAAATGTTTTAGATTACAGTAGTAGACCTTTTATGTGAGATACTTAAATGGTTTCCTGTGGAAATAAGCTTAGTCTTTTCATGGATCTCCTTTTAGTAGACCTTGTACCAGTGAACTGTACCGTCATGAAACTGTACCTTTTCCTATGCAAACTTCTAATAAAGTCTTCAATCAATCAAACCTATAATTCCTTATTAAATAACATTATTTTTGTTATCACTTGGCCTTTTGGTGCATGGGCATAAATATTATATCCATATCATGATATTAGACTGGATAGGCCTAATTATCGTCTGTGATTTGGGATATTGTACTACAGTATATGCCAAGTCTTATTTGTACACTAAAGTACTTGTTCTCTGCCTGGGGGAAAATTTAATTGTAGCAACTCAAATGTCTAGTTCTTACAAACAAACAAAAAATATTGTTTTCTGCAGCCTACCTATCCAAAAAAAACTGGACTCGGCTCGGCCTCGCCTCCCATTGGTCTCGGACTCGGCTCGGTCTCGCCTCCCATTGGTCTCGGACTCGACTCAGACTCGACCCCCTCCCAGGGGCTCTTGACTCGGACTCGATTTGGACTCGAACCCCATATGACTTGGACTTGACTTGGACTCGCTTTAGGTGGACTCGACTACAACACTACTCAAAATGCGCTTCGCATGAAAGTTTTGGTGCTTCCTCGTTTGCTAAAAGTTGCTCTGTAAAATAACCCCCCCCCCCCCCCATTCTTCTTTCATTTGCTCTAAGTTTATCTGTTATATATTCTTATGTTATATATTATTATTATGTTATATATTATTCAGAAATGGCTGCCAAGCTCACTGCCAGTGAGACCCAGATGCTCAAACTCCAATTAGAATTCCTTCAGATCAAACTGAGCAGCAGTGACCAGCAGCACCAAGTCCATCTCCTTCAGAGCAGGCTGAGCAGCAGTGACAACAACGTGGAAGCCTTGAAGCAACAAAGTCTGGGTAATTACAACAAAAATCCTACCCATGTGAAGTGAGCGGTGCAAACTAATTCCTGCAAGGGCACCCATGCAAAGCAGTGTTTAGGCATGCATGGCAGTATTCTTTTTGTTGTGTATGATGACAGACTAGAGACCTCGTTCAGGCTGGTTGGTCTTCCCAGTGTCTCTTCTAGACCCCAAAAACCCATTCATTAAAGGAGCTATAATAAAAATTAAAATTAAAATGTTTCGAAATATATGTGTTTCTATTCAAAAATGACCACAAAAAGTGTAAAATAGTGATAAAATAATCATTTTGGCCATTGTCAGACCGACACTTTGTTTACATTCTAGTCTATAGACTAGGATGTAAACAAAGTGTCGGCCCTACAATGAAAAAGTTGACTATAGCTCCTTTAACTTGCCTTTCATTTCAGTGATTTTCTGAATGAGCGTGTCTGAACGGTACTCTTTTATGTCATCGGGCCCTTGTTTATGTCACAAAGGGGCTCATTTCCTATTGGGCCCCCTCGAGAAGGGGGCGGTACTTTTTGCGAGGCTAAATTCTATTGAGACTATATATATATATGAGGTGGAACCATGAGGTAAAGTGGTACTAAAATTGGCTTGAATGGATTGACTCTACATGGTTCTCATTGTGGTACCATGCTGTATCGTTCCAATTTTAGCTTAAAGACAGCGCCCTGTCGCCAACAAAGGGCATTTTGGTATTGCATCTGAAATGACTTCTAGACAGACAGATCTCCATTTGGCTAACACAAAGTTAACCATGTTATTAACCTAATTTAACAAAACAAAATCTGTGCAAATGTGGTTGCTGTCTCAGTCCAGCACCGGTTTGAGCCAACATGGTGATGACCTCTGCCCTTGAGGGGCAATGACTCAACATGACGCACTAACAATGTTCAGGAGAGCAGTGGTACCACAATGCTCTGGACTCTAAATGACCCACTAACAATGTTCAGAGGAACAGTGGTACCACAATGCTCAGGGGAAAAGTAGAACTGTCATCTGGAACTGGCAACGTGTCTCTGCTTGGAGCAGACATGCTGCCTCTCAGACCAGCTACTCTGTTCTGAAAAGCAACAACAATATCCAGAACGTCTAGAAGGATGAGGTCGACCGGGGGTTGTGATTGTCACAAAGGGTCTCTGTGCCACAGAGCTGGGTTGTCCCTGCATGTATTTTGGGACAAATTCTGGATTTCTGCTCGGGCCAAGTCCAGCATGTGAGCTGCTGTCAGCTGGGCACCGCCTGAGACCTGTGACCACAATCTGTTTTAGTGTGGTTACTGTCTGGGGCCTTGGTGGTGTTAGTGTGGTTACTGTCTGGGGTCTTGGTGGTGTTAGTGTGGACACTGTCTCAGGTCTTGGTGGTGTTAGTGTGGTTACTGTCTGGGGTCTTGGTGGTGTTAGTGTGGACACTGTCTCAGGTCTTGGTGGTGTTAGTGTGGTTACTGTCTGGGGTCTTGGTGGTGTTAGTGTGGTTACTGTCTCAGGTCTTGGGTGGTGTTAGTGTGGTTACTGTCTGGGGTCTTGGTGGTGTTAGTGTGGTTACTGTCTCAGGTCTTGGGTGGTGTTAGTGTGGTTACTGTCTGGGGTCTTGGTGGTGTTAGTGTGGTCACTGTCTGGGGTCTTGGTGGTGTTAGTGTGGTTACTGTCTGGGGTCTTGGTGGTGTTAGTGTGGACACTGTCTCAGGTCTTGGGTGGTGTTAGTGTGGTCACTGTCTGGGGTCTTGGTGGTGTTAGTGTGGACACTGTCTCAGGTCTTGGGTGGTGTTAGTGTGGTCACTGTCTCAGGTCTTAGTGGTGTTAGTGTGGTTACTGTCTGGGGTCTTGGTGGTGTTCGGCAGAAGTTGTTATGGTACAGTGTAGTCTGATGTGTTTTACAATCATTTAATCAGTTTGCTGTCATTTCAGAAATGGCTGCCAAACTGAGTGCCAGTGAAAAAGAGCTCACAGACCTACAGACCAAGCTCAGCACCACTGAACATCGGGTCCAGGTCCAGGTGGACACCCTCAAAAACAATTTGAGCAGCTGCGACAATCAAGTCCAACTCCTCCAGAACAAGCTGACCAGCAGAGACAACCAAAACCAACTCCTTCAAGTCAAACTGACCAGCTGTGACCATCAGCACCAAGCTCAACTCCTTCAAATCAAACTGAACTGCAGTGACCAGCAGAACCAAATCCTCCAGACAAAGCTGACCAGTGACGTGGAGGCCTTGAAGAAAGAAAGTCAAGGTAATTAATTACAACACAATGATGTTCAGTGAACGCGGGCGGGTCGAGAAATGATTTGTGTTATGATGCTTGTTGTCCAAAGTGTGATTTAAAAATGGAGCTTGGAGAAGTTGTGAAGGTGCAGGATGATGTGTTTGGTTTGCTGTCATTTCAGAAAGTGCTGCCAAACTGAGTGCCAGTGAAAAAGAGCTCACACACCAACAGACCAAGCTCAGCACCACTGAACATCAGGTCCAGGTCCTACAGACCAAGCTCAGCACCACTGAACATCAAGTCCAGGTCCTACAGACCAAGCTCAGCACCACTGAACATCAGGTCCAGGTCGTACAGACCAAGCTCAGCTCCACTGAACATCAGGTCCAGGTCCATCACACCAGGCTGAGCAGCAGTGATGACAACTTGGAGACCTTGAAGGAAGAAAGTCAAGGTAATTAATTACAACACAATGATGTGTTAATTAGTGTGGTTGTTCCTTGGGCCAAGCAGTGCTAGCCTGGTGAACCAGAAAGTGTTAATTAGTGTGGTTGTTCTAGCCTGGTGAACCAGCTAGAGTCTGGTGTGGATGGTAACTTGTTGATGGTAATGTCACCAAGAATGCTGGTCCCTCATTGGCTGTTGATGGAGATGTCACCACAAATGCTGGTCCCTGATTGGCTACGGTTATAAAAATGACTTCAGGTGAGCTCATAGAATAGACAGTGTGTTGATGTCATGTGTTGTATTGATGATGTCATGTGTTGTATTGATCATATAATCATAGAATAGACAGTATGATGATGTCATGTGTTGTATTGATGATGTAATGTGTTGTATTGATGATGTAATGTGTTGTATTGATCATATAATCATAGAATAGACAGTATGATGATGTCATGTGTTGTATTGATGATGTAATGTGTTGTATTGATGATGTCATGTGTTGTATTGATCATATAATCATAGAATAGACAGTATGATGATGTCATGTGTTGTATTGATGATGTAATGTGTTGTGTTGATGATGTAATGTGTTGTATTGATCATATAATCATAGAATAGACAGTATGATGATGTCAAGTGTTGTATTGATGATGTAATGTGTTGTATTGATGATGTCATGTGTTGTATTGATCATATAATCATAGAATAGACAGTATGATGATGTCATGTGTTGTATTGATGATGTCATGTGTTGTATTGATGATGTCATGTGTTGTATTGATCATATGATCCACAGCTAAACAAACTACATGAGTATTTATGACTTAATGCTAACATTGTGTTGGTTTCAGCCCAGGTCGCTCAGCTGTCCAGCATAGAAACACATCTGAATGCTACAGACAACCAAGTGCAGGAACTGAGGAGTAAGTATATTTATATTATATAAGTATATTTATGAAACATTATGTTCTAAAATGAAGACTCAATACTGAACATAGCCTATAATTATTTTGCCTGGCTGCAAGCGTCAGACTCTTCACACACTACGGGGGGGGGGGGGGTCACACACACACACACACACACACACACACACACACACACACACACACACACACACACACACACACACACACGTGGCGTGACATTGCAAATTTACGTTATTTCTTATAACATTATATGATTGCATGTTTACGTTGGTGCAAAATGGTATTAAAACGTAATGAAACGGCACTATTGTATAGTTTATTAAAATAATTCGAGTCGAGCGGGCGTCCGCCTGACTCCGCCATGACAGTTTTCAGGGACCAATCAGAGTCCACTAGCGACTCACGTGGGCAGAAGAGCACCAATCAGAGTCCACTAGGGACTCTCACGTGGGCAGAAGAGCTCTGAAAGGAGGGGGCTGGGGGGGGGGCTGGGACCGGACCAGCCTTGGGAATCCACCAAACCCCAAGCATACAACCCTGATTGGCCCATTCAAGCCGCACGCTCCTCGGGCGAGAAGAAATAAAATATTTAATCTCCGGGGTCAGTCCACACTACACACCACCCACCAACAGGGGGTGGTAATGTGCGGACTGATTTATCAGGCTAATAATTATTCCCCCAAAATAGATACATATATATTTGAAACTATAGTAATGAATAGTAATGAATTTAAGATCAGACTCCATAGTTAAACAGAACCCCATCCCAAAGCTCTGGCAAACATTTAGGTAAAATAGCAGATCTACAAGCTCACGTGTTCTACCTTGTCTTGTTGAAGCTGATCTACTGCAAGACAAAACATTTAATACATTTGATTGCTGTATAATGCATACACAATGCATACGTTATAATAAATGTTTTCATTGATATTATAACCATTGTGATAATGTTATGTGTTGACAGACAAACCAAAGGTGGCCTTTTCTGCTGGTTTGGGTCCTGGAACAGTTAGTTCTCCCACCACTGTGGTCTACAAGAATGTCTTCACTAACATCGGCAACGCATACAATCCATCTACAGGTGGGTTATGATTAATTAATGCAATAGAATCAATTAGTTTCCTCAACTTACATAAACATGTAAATACATGTACATAAATAAAAGTGTGTTTCCTATTTAAACCATTGAGATGAGAGAAGTTTAATTTTTGAGAGAAGTTTTTATTTAACGATGATAATAAAGATTATGATCATGTTAATTATAATTTACATGATATAAATCAGTGGTTCTCAAACATTTTAATATCAAGGAGAAAATAGCAGATCTACAAGCTCACAACGTGTCTTATCACAATGTGTTGTGAGCTTGTAGATCTTCTATTTCTAATAGTCTAATTATAAAATAAGTAAGGCTGGGACTTTAACTGATTAATTGCGATTAATTAATTACAGAAAATTAACGCGATTAAAAAAAATTACGCATTTTAATCGCACTTAGTTTTTGCACCACAGATCCTTCAGTTTCGGGCATACCGATCATAGCGATGCACCAACCAAGAAGAGACAACAAAGGCAAAGGGAGAAGTAGCCGATCAGAGCGCTTTGCTCGGCCCAGTGGATGCGAAATTTAGATTTAAAACACTCACTCGTTGATTCACTTGTACAACAAAATGTGTTTTACTTGAAAAAAATGCTTCTCAGGTCAAATATCGATGTGCGATTAAAATGCGATTAATTGCGATTAATTAATCACAGAGCCTGTAATTAATTAGATTAAAAATGTTAATCGCATCCCAGCCCTAAAAATAAGGTTAAGGTATTTAAAGATGCAGTGCCATGATTCCCCAGAAAGAGTTAAAATTATGTTTTTATGTGGCCACACCCACCAATTCATTAAGTATGCGTGGCCACACCCACCAGTTCATTAAGTATGCGTGGTTGTCATGGTGGGTGGTGACCCAGCTGAAGTTAGCCACACCCACCAGTTCATTAGGTATGCCTGGTTGTCATGGTGGATGGTGACCCAGCTGAAGTTAGCCACACCCACAGTGTTGGGTGAATGGTAAAAGGGGAGGGATGATTATATGATGTCATTTTATCTGTGTTTTTGGATCGGCACTTTTGACCCACAAGGTGTCAGCCTCCAGGAAGAAACCCAAATACAAAGGGAGTACATAATTGCTCATAACAACCACACCAGGGGTTCTAATGAAGTGTCATCCTCCTAGACACATGAAAACCAGAACTAACAAAACTATGGCACCGCCTCTTTAACCCTCTAAGGCCCACGGTTGTAATATTACAACGTTTGTATTTTATCCAAAAAAAGGTTTAAATCATTTTATTTTAGCTCCCCCTACCACCTAAACACCACCATTGGATTCTATTGTTTAGTATTACAATGCCATTGGCCACAATATTTGCATATAAATACCCCCCACAGGGGCTGACATTCACACCCGCCACACCCGCTGAAATTCCAGAGTTTTGACGAACAACATCTCACTTTTTCATGGAAGCTATACCTCAAAAAAACATAAGTAAAATGCCTGTACTATTCTTTTTGGTGATCATTAGAATGTCTAGAACATGTACATATGTTATTATTTTGAAAAATATCTCCCATATGTAAATTAGAGCATGATTTATGATTTTTGATTTATGGCTATAAAATCTTACAAAAACATTTTTTTGAAAAAAACATTACATTTTCCTCTTAATAGGACTCCTACAACACCATCTGATTTTTTTCAATTTTTTATTTCAAGTATTTCTTAATGCGGGCCTTAGAGGGTTAAACTGGTTTTGATGCTCTATGAACACATTTTGCTGGGGACCCTGGAACCTCCTCAAGGACCCTTGGAGGTCCTCGGACCACACATTGAGAACCATCTTGTTTTACACAATATGGTTTATTCACACTGTGTGTGTGTGTGTGTGTGTGTGTGTGTGTGTGTGTGTGTGTGTGTGTGTGTGTGTGTGTGTGTGTGTGTGTGTGTGTGTGTGTGTTCTCAGGTATCTTTACATCAGCCTTTAGAGGAGTTTATCACTTCTCATTTACTGCTGCTCACTACCAGGCGTCAACGTATGTGAACATCCAGATGTATAAAAATGATCAGAGACTCATTTGTAACGCTGCATGGAGTGTTGCTGCTGGTCAATGGGAATCTGTTTCTAATGGAATGATCTTAGAGCTGAAGAAGGGAGACACAGTTTACATGAAGTTACCCAGTGGTACCAGGCTTGATGATGATGGAAACACATACAACAACAACATGTTCAGTGGTTTCCTCATCTCTCCTCTGTAAGAAGGACACTTATTTAGGATGGGGTGGGGGGGGGGGGTCATCAAACATGTTTGTGCTGTGTTTTTGTTCATTTTGGCTTTAGGGGGTCTTGCAACTAATGTGTTGAATTATCTAATTAAAATAAAAGGTGTCCTGCGGAAGCTTGTAGATCTGCTGTTTTATTTTAAATGGAGAAAGTGGTTAAGATGGTTGTCATGCGGTATTAACACATTTTGCTGGAGGACCCCCTGGACCCCCTCAAGGACCCCTGGAACCCCTTCATGGACCCCTGGAACCCTGGGGGTCTCCAGAAACCTCTCAAGGACCCCTGGGGGTTGCGGTGGAAAAAGTACAAGATTTTCTACGTCGACAATCCCATCCTCAGTCGGCACTAGAAAACCTAGTGTCTAGCGCTAGCTTAATTTTCGGTTTTAGTCAGTTTTAGTTGAATAACCTCACAAAGTAACCTGAAATAATCATAGGCAGTCTAGATATTTATTTATTTAATTACACCATTTCGCTTTAGACCAGGGGTCTTCAACAGGGGGTCCCGGACCCCCTGTTGAAGACAACTGCTTTAGACATTACAACAGGCTTTGCGATGAACTGCTACTTTGATGATGGCCAATGAGATCATTCAACACTAGAAAAATATTGTTCCTTCGAAACAATTGTGGGCTCGCTTCAATCCAGAAAACAATGGCTATAAAAGTACAAAATGTCAAGATCGCAGGCAGTGCTCTCTTTGACGTTACTGACGTCAAAGATTGGTCCATTTTGTTCCAAAAATGTGTTGTGCAAAAGTTGACCCGCTGGTGGCGCTATAACAGGCCAATGTAAGAAGGGTGGTATCTGTTCCTTGACCTACTGGGAATGTGCTTGCAAGATTTCACGCACATTGCAGGCTGTGTTCATGATTTGAGGTGTTTTTGGCTTTGGCCACTTTATCGCTGCTTGCGGCTATATTCATTATTTTGTGTGTGTGTGTGTGTGTGCACTTCATAGGCATATTAGATAAAGGTCCTTAGATTGTGTGTAGAATGTTTCATGCAAATTGCAAAAAAAAAATCCTAACGGGTTTAAGCGTTTCACAAACTGCTCAAAATGATATAGCGCCCCCCTTTGGCCAATTGGGGTAAGATTGGTTTTAGTGATATTTGGACTAACACTCTACATCTTTGCCAAATGCCATGAACATGTTACTTTGCATGTATGATTTAGAGGCAGAAGAATAATTTGCATAAAACTGCAATATTCATTGAATTTATTTAAAAAAGCATGTTTCAATTTTAAAGAAATCCGATCTGACAGATCTTTAGATATCGGTCCAAAGTTCACGTAAAAAAAGTTTTGTGCACGTGGAGCGAAAATTCCAGAATAAAAGAGGGTTTACGCGTTTCACAAACTGCTCAAAATGGCGGAAAATCGAAGGGCGGAGCTTACTTACAACGACACAGATGTCTTCCGCTTGAGTCAAAGCACGCGTGTAACAAGTTGCATGTCTTCAAACGAAACGAGTCATGACTTATGCCCGTTTGAAGTTTGAATTTTCAAACGCTTCGTATAGCGCCCCCCTTTGGCCGATTGGAATAAAATTGGTTTCAGTGATACTTTGACTAACCCTCCACACCTTTGCCAAATGTCGTGAACGTGTAACTTTGCATGTATGATTTAGAGGCCGAAGAATAATTTGCATAAAACCGCAATATTGATTGAATTATTAAAAAAATATATTTCACTTTAAAAGAAATCCGCTGAGACTAGTTTGACCGTATTGGTCACACACACAAAGTTTTGTGCGCGTTATGCAAAAATCCCAGGAGGAGATAGATTTTTACTGTTTTTCATATAATTCAAAATTCTGGGGGATCTAAAGGTCAGAGGTCAAAAGTCAGAGCGTAAAAGTTGTTCGGCATGAGGAGACGCATACGTGTATACAGGTTTCATGGCTGTACCTAAAACACAGCATGAGCTATACCTGTTCAAAGTTCGCACTTTCGAAGGCTTCCTACAGCGCCACCATTTGGCCGATTGCTATAAAAAATAATAGCACACTTCGCCACTGTAAACTGAACACATTGATGTTTTTATTTTCATTTTCTCACTAAGTATGTAGGAGTTGAAAGCGGACAAAGTATTGAGGAGAACTTGATATGCTCTGGTTGATAGATAAACTAGAAAAATATTGTTCCTTCGAAACAATTGTGGGCTCGCTTCAAGCCAGAAAACAATGGCTATAAAAGCACAAAATGTCAAGATCGCAGGCAGTGCTCTCTTTGACGTTACTGACGTCGAGATTGGTCCATTTTGTTCCAAAAATGTGTTATGCAAAAGTTGACCCGCTGGTGGCGCTATAACAGGCCAATGTGAGAAGGTTGGTATCTGTTCCTTGACCTATTGGGAATGTGCTTGCAAGATTTCACGCACATCCCAGGCTGTGTTCATGATTTGAGGTGTTTTTGGCTTTGGACACTTTATCGCTGCTTGCAGCTATATTTATTATTATTTTATAATTTGTTTGTGTGCACTTCATAGGCATGTTAGATAAAGGTCCTTAGATTGCGTGTAGAATTGGTTTCAGTGATATTTGAACTAACCCTCTACACTATGTTGTCATGAAAATGTGACTTTGCATGTATGTTTTAGAGGCAGAAGAATAATTTGCATAAAAATGCAATATTGTTTGAATTATTTAAAAAAGCATGTTTCAATGTTAAAGAAATCCGATCTGACAGATCTTTAGATATCGGTCCAAAGTTCACGTAAAAAAAGTTTTATGCACGTGACGCGAAAATTCCAGAATAAAAGCGGGTTTACGCGTTTTACAAACTGCTCAAAATGGCGGAAAATTGAAGGGCGGAGCTTACTTAACAACGACACAGATGTCTTCCGCTTGAGTCAAAGCACGCGCGTAACAAGTTGCATGTCTTCAAACGAAACGAGTCATGACTTATGCCCGTTTGAAGTTTGAATTTTCAGACGCTTCGTATAGCGCCCCCCTTTGGCCGATTGGAATAAAATTGGTTTCAGTGATACTTTGACTAACCCTCCACATCTTTGCCAAATGCCATGAACGTGTAACTTTGCATGTATGATTTAGAGGCCGAAGAATAATTTGCATAAAACCGCAATATATATTGAATTATTAAAAAATCATTATTTAACGTACAAACTTCTCACCACATAGCCTGTGTAGATATAGGTTCAAAGTTCATGTGAAAAAAGTTTTGTGCACTTGACGCGAAAATCCCAGGAGGAGATAGATTTTTACTGTTTTTCATATAATTCCGAATTGTGGGAGACCTAAAGGTCAGAGGTCAAAAGTTAGAGGGTAAAAGTTGTTCGGCATGAGGAGACGCATAAGTGTATACAGGTTTCATGGCTGTATGTATAACACAGCATGAGCTATACCTGTTCAAAGTTCGCACTTTCGAAGGCTTCCTACAGCGCCACCATTTGGCCGATTGCTATAAAAAATAATAACACACTTCGCCACTTTAAACTGAACACATTGATGTTTTTATTTTCATTTTCTCACTAAGTATGTAGGAGTAGAAAGGAACCGAAGTTTTTTGATACTTGCACTGACTGCCTAGTATAGAAACTAGAAAAATATTGTTCCTTCGAAACAATTGTGGGCTCGCTTCAAGCCAGAAAACAATGGCTATAAAAGCACAAAATGTCAAGATCGCAGGCAGTGCTCTCTTTGACGTTACTGACGTCAAAGATTGGTCCATTTTGTTCCAAAAATGTGTTGTGCAAAAGTTGACCCGCTGGTGGCGCTATAACAGGCCAATGTGAGAAGGTTGGTATCTGTTCCTTGACCTATTGGGAATGTGCTTGCAAGATTTCACGCACATCCCAGGCTGTGTTCATGATTTGAGGTGTTTTTGGCTTTGGACACTTTATCGCTGCTTGCAGCTATATTTATTATTATTATTTTATATTTTTTTTGTGTGCACTTCATAGGCATGTTAGATAAAGGTCCTTAGATTGCGTGTAGAATGTTTCATGCAAATTGCAAAAAAAATCCTAGAATAAAAACGGGTTTAAGCGTTTTACAAACTGCTCAAAATTATATAGCGCCCCCCTTTGGCCATTTGGGGTAAGATTGGTTTCAGTGATATTTGAACTAACCCTCTACACTATTTTGTCATGAAAATGTGACTTTGCATGTATGTTTTAGAGGCAGAAGAATAATTTGCATAAAAATGCAATATTGTTTGAATTATTTAAAAAAGCATGTTTCAATGTTAAAGAAATCCGATCTGACAGATCTTTAGATATCGGTCCAAAGTTCACGTAAAAAAAGTTTTGTGCACGTGACGCGAAAATTCCAGAATAAAAGCGGGTTTACGCGTTTTACAAACTGCTCAAAATGGCGGAAAATCCAAGGGCGGAGCTTACTTAACAACGACACAGATGTCTTCCGCTTGAGTCAAAGCACGCGTGTAACAAGTTGCATGTCTTCAAACGAAACAAGTCATGACTTATGCCCGTTTGAAGTTTGAATTTTCAGACGCTTCGTATAGCGCCCCCCTTTGGCCGATTGGAATAAAATTGGTTTCAGTGATACTTTGACTAACCCTCCACATCTTTGCCAAATGCCATGAACGTGTAACTTTGCATGTATGATTTAGAGGCCGAAGAATAATTTGCATAAAACCGCAATATATATTGAATTATTAAAAAATCATTATTTAACGTACAAACTTCTCACCACATAGCCTGTGTAGATATAGGTTCAAAGTTCATGTGAAAAAAGTTGTGTGCACTTGACGCGAAAATCCCAGGAGGAGATAGATTTTTACTGTTTTTCATATAATTCCGAATTGTGAGAGACCTAAAGGTCAGAGGTCAAAAGTTAGAGGGTAAAAGTTGTTCGGCATGAGGAGACGCATAAGTGTATACAGGTTTCATGGCTGTATGTATAACACAGCATGAGCTATACCTGTTCAAAGATCGCACTTTCGAAGGCTTCCTACAGCGCCACCATTTGGCCGATTGCTATATAAAATAATAGCACACGTCGCCACTGTAGGCTGAACACATTGATGTTTTTATTTTCATTTTCTCACTAAGTATGTAGGAGTAGAAAGGAACCGAAGTTCCCGTCTACTGTTGACTGACTGATAGATAAACTAGAAAAATATTGTTCCTTCGAAACAATTGTGGGCTCGCTTCAAGCCAGAAAACAATGGCTATAAAAGCACAAAATGTCAAGATCGCAGGCAGTGCTCTCTTTGACGTTACTGACGTCAAAGATTGGTCCATTTTGTTCCAAAAATGTGTTGTGCAAAAGTTGACCCGCTGGTGGCGCTATAACAGGCCAATGTGAGAAGGTTGGTATCTGTTCCTTGACCTATTGGGAATGTGCTTGCAAGATTTCACGCACATCCCAGGCTGTGTTCATGATTTGAGGTGTTTTTGGCTTTGGACACTTTATCGCTGCTTGCAGCTATATTTATTATTATTATTTTATAATTTTTTTGTGTGCACTTCATAGGCATGTTAGATAAAGGTCCTTAGATTGCGTGTAGAATGTTTCATGCAAATTGCAAAAAAAATCCTAGAATAAAAACGGGTTTAAGCGTTTTACAAACTGCTCAAAATTATATAGCGCCCCCCTTTGGCCATTTGGGGTAAGATTGGTTTCAGTGATATTTGAACTAACCCTCTACACTATTTTGTCATGAAAATGTGACTTTGCATGTATGTTTTAGAGGCAGAAGAATAATTTGCATAAAAATGCAATATTGTTTGAATTATTTAAAAAAGCATGTTTCAATGTTAAAGAAATCCGATCTGACAGATCTTTAGATATCGGTCCAAAGTTCACGTAAAAAAAGTTTTGTGCATGTGACGCGAAAATTCCAGAATAAAAGCGGGTTTACGCGTTTTACAAACTGCTCAAAATGGCGGAAAATCCAAGGGCGGAGCTTACTTAACAACGACACAGATGTCTTCCGCTTGAGTCAAAGCACACGTGTAACAAGTTGCATGTCTTCAAACGAAACAAGTCATGACTTATGCCCGTTTGAAGTTTGAATTTTCAGACGCTTCGTATAGCGCCCCCCTTTGGCCGATTGGAATAAAATTGGTTTCAGTGATACTTTGACTAACCCTCCACATCTTTGCCAAATGCCATGAACGTGTAACTTTGCATGTATGATTTAGAGGCCAAAGAATAATTTGCATAAAACCGCAATATATATTGAATTATTAAAAAATCATTATTTAACGTACAAACTTCTCACCACATAGCCTGTGTAGATATAGGTTCAAAGTTCATGTGAAAAAAGTTGTGTGCACTTGACGCGAAAATCCCAGGAGGAGATAGATTTTTACTGTTTTTCATATAATTCCGAATTGTGAGAGACCTAAAGGTCAGAGGTCAAAAGTTAGAGGGTAAAAGTTGTTCGGCATGAGGAGACGCATAAGTGTATACAGGTTTCATGGCTGTATGTATAACACAGCATGAGCTATACCTGTTCAAAGATCGCACTTTCGAAGGCTTCCTACAGCGCCACCATTTGGCCGATTGCTATATAAAATAATAGCACACGTCGCCACTGTAGGCTGAACACATTGATGTTTTTATTTTCATTTTCTCACTAAGTATGTAGGAGTAGAAAGGAACCGAAGTTCCCGTCTACTGTTGACTGACTGATAGATAAACTAGAAAAATATTGTTCCTTCGAAACAATTGTGGGCTCGCTTCAAGCCAGAAAACAATGGCTATAAAAGCACAAAATGTCAAGATCGCAGGCAGTGCTCTCTTTGACGTTACTGACGTCAAAGATTGGTCCATTTTGTTCCAAAAATGTGTTGTGCAAAAGTTGACCCGCTGGTGGCGCTATAACAGGCCAATGTGAGAAGGTTGGTATCTGTTCCTTGACCTATTGGGAATGTGCTTGCAAGATTTCACGCACATCCCAGGCTGTGTTCATGATTTGAGGTGTTTTTGGCCTTGGCCACTTTATCGCTGCTTGCAGCTATATTTATAATTATTATTATATTTTTTTGTGTGTGCACTTCATAGGCATATTAGATAAAGGTCCTTTGATTGTGTGTAGAATATTTCATGCAAATTGCTAAAAAGAAATCCTAGAATAAAAACGGTTTTAAGCGTTTCACAAACTGCTCAAAATGATATAGCGCCCCCCTTTGGCCAATTGGGGTATGATTGGTTTTAGTGATATTTGGAATAACACTCTACATCTTTGCCAAATGCCATGAACATGCTACTTTGCATGTATGATTTAGAGGCAGAAGAATAATTTGCATAAAAATGCAATATTCATTCAATTATTTAAAAAAGCATGTTTCAATTTTAAAGAAATCCGATCTGACAGATCTTTAGATATCGGTCCAAAGTTCACGTAAAAAAAGATTTGTGCACGTGACGCGAAAATTTCAGAATAAAAACGGGTTTACGCGTTTTACAAACTGCTCAAATTGGCGGAAAATCTAAGGGCGGAGCTTACTTAACAACAACACAGATGTCTTCTGCTTGAGTCAAAGCACGCGTGTAACAAGTTGCATGTCTTCAAACGAAACGAGTCAAGACTTATGCCCGTTTGAAGTTTGAATTTTCAAACGCTTCGTATAGCGCCCCCCTTTGGCTAATTGGAATAAGATTGGTTTCAGTGATATTTGGACTAACCCTCTACATGTTTGCCAAATGCCATGAAAGTAACACTTTGCATGTTTGATTTAGAGGCAGAATAATAATTTGCATAAAACCGCAATATGAATTGAATTATTAAAAATTAATGGTTTAACGTACAAACTTCTCACCACATAGACTGTATAGGTATTGGTCCAAAGTTCATGTGAAAAAAGTTGTGTGCACTTGACGCGAAAATCCCAGGAGGAGATAGATTTTTACTGTTTTTCATATAATTCCGAATTGTGGGAGACCTAAAGGTCAGAGGTCAAAAGTTAGAGGGTAAAAGTTGTTCGGCATGAGGAGACGCATAAGTGTATACAGGTTTCATGGCTGTATGTATAACACAGCATGAGCTATACCTGTTCAAAGATCGCACTTTCGAAGGCTTCCTACAGCGCCACCATTTGGCCGATTGCTGTAAAAAGTAATAGCACACTTCGCCACAGTAAGCTGAACACATTGATGTTTTTATTTTCATTTTCTCACTAAGTATGTAGGAGTAGAAAGGAACCAAAGTTTTGAGGAGAACTTGATCTAGGAATAAATAAATAAATATTGACAATATCTAAAGTGTGCTCGCCTTATAGGCGAGCCCACAACTAGAAAATATTGTTCCTTCGAAACAATTGTGGGCTCGCTTCTAGCCAGAAAACAATGGCTATAAAAGTACAAAATGTCAAGATCGCAGGCAGTGCTCTCTTTGACGTTACTGACGTCAAAGATTGGTCAATTTTTTCCAAAAATGTCATGCAAAAGTTGACCCGCTGGTGGCGCTATAACAGGCCAATGATAGAAGGGTGGTATCTGTTTCTTGACCTATTGGGAATGTGCTTGCAAGATTTCACGAACATCCCAGGCTGTGTTCATGATTTGAGGTGTTTTTGGCTTTGGCCACTTTATCGCTGCTTGCAGCTATATTTATTATTATTATTTTATTATTTTATTGTATGCACTTCATATGCATGTTAGATAAAGGTCCTTAGATTGCGTGTAGAATGTTTCATGCAAATTGCTAAAAAGAAATCCTAGAATAAAAACGGTTTTAAGCGTTTCACAAACTGCTCAAAATGATATAGCGCCCCCCTTTGGCCAATTGGGGTATGATTGGTTTTAGTGATATTTGGAATAACACTCTACATCTTTGCCAAATGCCATGAACATGCTACTTTGTATCTATGATTTAGAGGCAGAAGAATAATTTGCATAAAAATGCAATATTCATTGAATTATTTAAAAAAGCATGTTTCAATTTTAAAGAAATCTGATCTGACAGATCTTTAGATATCGGTCCAAAGTTCACGTAAAAAAAGTTTTGTGCACGTGACGCGAAAATTTCTGAATAAAAGCGGGTTTACGCGTTTTACAAACTGCTCAAATTGGCGGAAAATCTAAGGGCGGAGCTTACTTAACAACGACACAGATGTCTTCCGCTTGAGTCAAAGCACGTGTGTAACAAGTTGCATGTCTTCAAACGAAACGAGTCAAGACTTATGCCCGTTTGAAGTTTGAATTTTCAAATGCTTCGTATAGCGCCCCCCTTTGGCCAATTGGAATAAGATTGGTTTCAGTGATATTTGGACTAAACCTCTACATGTTTGCCAAATGCCATGAACGTAACACTTTGCATGTTTGATTTAGAGGCAGAATAATACTTTGCATAAAACCGCAATATGAATTGAATTATTAAAAATTAATGGTTTAACGTACAAACTTCTCACCACATAGACTGTATAGGTATTGGTCCAAAGTTCATGTGAAAAAGGTTTTGTGCACTTGACGCGAAAATCCCAGGAGGAGATAGATTTTTACTGTTTTTCATATAATTCCGAATTGTGAGAGACCTAAAGGTCAGAGGTCAAAAGTTAGAGGGTAAAAGTTGTTCGGCATGAGGAGACGCATAAGTGTATACAGGTTTCATGGCTGTATGTATAACACAGCATGAGCTATACCTGTTCAAAGATCGCACTTTCGAAGGCTTCCTACAGCGCCACCATTTGGCCGATTGCTATATAAAATAATAGCACACGTCGCCACTGTAGGCTGAACACATTGATGTTTTTATTTTCATTTTCTCACTAAGTATGTAGGAGTAGAAAGGAACCGAAGTTCCCGTCTACTGTTGACTGACTGATAGATAAACTAGAAAAATATTGTTCCTTCGAAACAATTGTGGGCTCGCTTCAAGCCAGAAAACAATGGCTATAAAAGCACAAAATGTCAAGATCGCAGGCAGTGCTCTCTTTGACGTTACTGACGTCAAAGATTGGTCCATTTTGTTCCAAAAATGTGTTGTGCAAAAGTTGACCCGCTGGTGGCGCTATAACAGGCCAATGTGAGAAGGTTGGTATCTGTTCCTTGACCTATTGGGAATGTGCTTGCAAGATTTCACGCACATCCCAGGCTGTGTTCATGATTTGAGGTGTTTTTGGCCTTGGCCACTTTATCGCTGCTTGCAGCTATATTTATAATTATTATTATATTTTTTTGTGTGTGCACTTCATAGGCATATTAGATAAAGGTCCTTTGATTGTGTGTAGAATATTTCATGCAAATTGCTAAAAAGAAATCCTAGAATAAAAACGGTTTTAAGCGTTTCACAAACTGCTCAAAATGATATAGCACCCCCCTTTGGCCAATTGGGGTATGATTGGTTTTAGTGATATTTGGAATAACACTCTACATCAGGGGTCCTCAAATACAAATCTTGAAGGTCCAGAAATATTTTTTTGAAACAGGTCCGGGTCCGAAAAAAAAGGCGAAGGCGAAATAAGGCGGATACATTTATACAGTATGTACTGTATGTTTATTTTATAATCATTAGAATTGTTTATTTTAATTATTATTATTATTATTTGGAACTTTGGAAATCTCAGTTGGAACTGTTACCCCTGCTACCCGATGCTGGATAAGCGGTTGAAGATGGATGGATGGATGAATGGATAATTATTTATGCATGTAGAGTAGGCTACATTATTTACATTTATTGTGTAGCAATAAAACACTGGCTTATAGTTTAATTATTGGAAACTAAAGAGCATGAATGCAATATTAGGCTTGTCGTTCAGAATGGAAAATAAAGTGAAACTTAGCGTGAGGGGGAGAGGATTACTTGACATTCAGTTGACACACGTACTGCACAAGCCAGACTGTGCTGTTGCCTATGTCAAATGGCCAGTCAAATCAGGGTCAACGAGTCATAGTTATTAACCTAACACAGCCTAGGATAGCTGGCAATAATATGCGACGACACATCACATTGTTAAAGACGCATGATCACGCATCGCGAGTTTCGCGACCATTTCTCGTCTAATGCAAGCAGTTGGAGCCTTACATCGTGGATATTAATGTGTTGCTGTTGTCCTCTCCAATTGAACAGCCAAAGGTAGAAGATCTCTAAGTTATTAATCCAGTGGGAGCAATGGTTTCCAAGAGGTTTTAGCAACTTTTTCAGGCAGCGAGCGGCATGAGTGTGTGGAGAGGGGAGGGGAGGGGGGAGCAGCATGGAGAGCGCTGCTTCGGAGGGAAGGAAAACCTTTGATCTACAAGCCCACAGCACGTTGCACCCGCTACGCTTTGTGGGCTTGCAAATTGGCGTAGGGGTGTGTCTTGTGAGCCTGTGTATGTGTTTGAGCGAATGAGCACATGCACACCCACGCACACACAAACACAAATCACACACAGTCAGTCCGATCGTCAGATACAACTGTGCGGAGATTTCTCAGAAATGTGCCGCGGTCCGGACGGAGGTGCGCCTGGGTCCGGACATGGACCGCGGTCCGCCTATTGAGGACCCCTGCTCTACATCTTTGCCAAATGCCATGAACATGCTACTTTGCATGTATGATTTAGAGGCAGAAGAATAATTTGCATAAAAATGCAATATTCATTCAATTATTTAAAAAAGCATGTTTCAATTTTAAAGAAATCCGATCTGACAGATCTTTAGATATCGGTCCAAAGTTCACGTAAAAAAAGATTTGTGCACGTGACGCGAAAATTTCAGAATAAAAACGGGTTTACGCGTTTTACAAACTGCTCAAATTGGCGGAAAATCTAAGGGCGGAGCTTACTTAACAACAACACAGATGTCTTCTGCTTGAGTCAAAGCACGCGTGTAACAAGTTGCATGTCTTCAAACGAAACGAGTCAAGACTTATGCCCGTTTGAAGTTTGAATTTTCAAACGCTTCGTATAGCGCCCCCCTTTGGCTAATTGGAATAAGATTGGTTTCAGTGATATTTGGACTAACCCTCTACATGTTTGCCAAATGCCATGAAAGTAACACTTTGCATGTTTGATTTAGAGGCAGAATAATAATTTGCATAAAACCGCAATATGAATTGAATTATTAAAAATTAATGGTTTAACGTACAAACTTCTCACCACATAGACTGTATAGGTATTGGTCCAAAGTTCATGTGAAAAAAGTTGTGTGCACTTGACGCGAAAATCCCAGGAGGAGATAGATTTTTACTGTTTTTCATATAATTCCGAATTGTGGGAGACCTAAAGGTCAGAGGTCAAAAGTTAGAGGGTAAAAGTTGTTCGGCATGAGGAGACGCATAAGTGTATACAGGTTTCATGGCTGTATGTATAACACAGCATGAGCTATACCTGTTCAAAGATCGCACTTTCGAAGGCTTCCTACAGCGCCACCATTTGGCCGATTGCTGTAAAAAGTAATAGCACACTTCGCCACAGTAAGCTGAACACATTGATGTTTTTATTTTCATTTTCTCACTAAGTATGTAGGAGTAGAAAGGAACCAAAGTTTTGAGGAGAACTTGATCTAGGAATAAATAAATAAATATTGACAATATCTAAAGTGTGCTCGCCTTATAGGCGAGCCCACAACTAGAAAATATTGTTCCTTCGAAACAATTGTGGGCTCGCTTCTAGCCAGAAAACAATGGCTATAAAAGTACAAAATGTCAAGATCGCAGGCAGTGCTCTCTTTGACGTTACTGACGTCAAAGATTGGTCAATTTTTTCCAAAAATGTCATGCAAAAGTTGACCCGCTGGTGGCGCTATAACAGGCCAATGATAGAAGGGTGGTATCTGTTTCTTGACCTATTGGGAATGTGCTTGCAAGATTTCACGAACATCCCAGGCTGTGTTCATGATTTGAGGTGTTTTTGGCTTTGGCCACTTTATCGCTGCTTGCAGCTATATTTATTATTATTATTTTATTATTTTATTGTATGCACTTCATATGCATGTTAGATAAAGGTCCTTAGATTGCGTGTAGAATGTTTCATGCAAATTGCTAAAAAGAAATCCTAGAATAAAAACGGTTTTAAGCGTTTCACAAACTGCTCAAAATGATATAGCGCCCCCCTTTGGCCAATTGGGGTATGATTGGTTTTAGTGATATTTGGAATAACACTCTACATCTTTGCCAAATGCCATGAACATGCTACTTTGTATCTATGATTTAGAGGCAGAAGAATAATTTGCATAAAAATGCAATATTCATTGAATTATTTAAAAAAGCATGTTTCAATTTTAAAGAAATCTGATCTGACAGATCTTTAGATATCGGTCCAAAGTTCACGTAAAAAAAGTTTTGTGCACGTGACGCGAAAATTTCTGAATAAAAGCGGGTTTACGCGTTTTACAAACTGCTCAAATTGGCGGAAAATCTAAGGGCGGAGCTTACTTAACAACGACACAGATGTCTTCCGCTTGAGTCAAAGCACGTGTGTAACAAGTTGCATGTCTTCAAACGAAACGAGTCAAGACTTATGCCCGTTTGAAGTTTGAATTTTCAAATGCTTCGTATAGCGCCCCCCTTTGGCCAATTGGAATAAGATTGGTTTCAGTGATATTTGGACTAAACCTCTACATGTTTGCCAAATGCCATGAACGTAACACTTTGCATGTTTGATTTAGAGGCAGAATAATACTTTGCATAAAACCGCAATATGAATTGAATTATTAAAAATTAATGGTTTAACGTACAAACTTCTCACCACATAGACTGTATAGGTATTGGTCCAAAGTTCATGTGAAAAAGGTTTTGTGCACTTGACGCGAAAATCCCAGGAGGAGATAGATTTTTACTGTTTTTCATATAATTCCGAATTGTGAGAGACCTAAAGGTCAGAGGTCAAAAGTTAGAGGGTAAAAGTTGTTCGGCATGAGGAGACGCATAAGTGTATACAGGTTTCATGGCTGTATGTATAACACAGCATGAGCTATACCTGTTCAAAGATCGCACTTTCGAAGGCTTCCTACAGCGCCACCATTTGGCCGATTGCTATATAAAATAATAGCACACGTCGCCACTGTAGGCTGAACACATTGATGTTTTTATTTTCATTTTCTCACTAAGTATGTAGGAGTAGAAAGGAACCGAAGTTCCCGTCTACTGTTGACTGACTGATAGATAAACTAGAAAAATATTGTTCCTTCGAAACAATTGTGGGCTCGCTTCAAGCCAGAAAACAATGGCTATAAAAGCACAAAATGTCAAGATCGCAGGCAGTGCTCTCTTTGACGTTACTGACGTCAAAGATTGGTCCATTTTGTTCCAAAAATGTGTTGTGCAAAAGTTGACCCGCTGGTGGCGCTATAACAGGCCAATGTGAGAAGGTTGGTATCTGTTCCTTGACCTATTGGGAATGTGCTTGCAAGATTTCACGCACATCCCAGGCTGTGTTCATGATTTGAGGTGTTTTTGGCCTTGGCCACTTTATCGCTGCTTGCAGCTATATTTATAATTATTATTATATTTTTTTGTGTGTGCACTTCATAGGCATATTAGATAAAGGTCCTTTGATTGTGTGTAGAATATTTCATGCAAATTGCTAAAAAGAAATCCTAGAATAAAAACGGTTTTAAGCGTTTCACAAACTGCTCAAAATGATATAGCACCCCCCTTTGGCCAATTGGGGTATGATTGGTTTTAGTGATATTTGGAATAACACTCTACATCAGGGGTCCTCAAATACAAATCTTGAAGGTCCAGAAATATTTTTTTGAAACAGGTCCGGGTCCGAAAAAAAAGGCGAAGGCGAAATAAGGCGGATACATTTATACAGTATGTACTGTATGTTTATTTTATAATCATTAGAATTGTTTATTTTAATTATTATTATTATTATTTGGAACTTTGGAAATCTCAGTTGGAACTGTTACCCCTGCTACCCGATGCTGGATAAGCGGTTGAAGATGGATGGATGGATGAATGGATAATTATTTATGCATGTAGAGTAGGCTACATTATTTACATTTATTGTGTAGCAATAAAACACTGGCTTATAGTTTAATTATTGGAAACTAAAGAGCATGAATGCAATATTAGGCTTGTCGTTCAGAATGGAAAATAAAGTGAAACTTAGCGTGAGGGGGAGAGGATTACTTGACATTCAGTTGACACACGTACTGCACAAGCCAGACTGTGCTGTTGCCTATGTCAAATGGCCAGTCAAATCAGGGTCAACGAGTCATAGTTATTAACCTAACACAGCCTAGGATAGCTGGCAATAATATGCGACGACACATCACATTGTTAAAGACGCATGATCACGCATCGCGAGTTTCGCGACCATTTCTCGTCTAATGCAAGCAGTTGGAGCCTTACATCGTGGATATTAATGTGTTGCTGTTGTCCTCTCCAATTGAACAGCCAAAGGTAGAAGATCTCTAAGTTATTAATCCAGTGGGAGCAATGGTTTCCAAGAGGTTTTAGCAACTTTTTCAGGCAGCGAGCGGCATGAGTGTGTGGAGAGGGGAGGGGAGGGGGGAGCAGCATGGAGAGCGCTGCTTCGGAGGGAAGGAAAACCTTTGATCTACAAGCCCACAGCACGTTGCACCCGCTACGCTTTGTGGGCTTGCAAATTGGCGTAGGGGTGTGTCTTGTGAGCCTGTGTATGTGTTTGAGCGAATGAGCACATGCACACCCACGCACACACAAACACAAATCACACACAGTCAGTCCGATCGTCAGATACAACTGTGCGGAGATTTCTCAGAAATGTGCCGCGGTCCGGACGGAGGTGCGCCTGGGTCCGGACATGGACCGCGGTCCGCCTATTGAGGACCCCTGCTCTACATCTTTGCCAAATGCCATGAACATGCTACTTTGCATGTATGATTTAGAGGCAGAAGAATAATTTGCATAAAAATGCAATATTCATTCAATTATTTAAAAAAGCATGTTTCAATTTTAAAGAAATCCGATCTGACAGATCTTTAGATATCGGTCCAAAGTTCACGTAAAAAAAGATTTGTGCACGTGACGCGAAAATTTCAGAATAAAAACGGGTTTACGCGTTTTACAAACTGCTCAAATTGGCGGAAAATCTAAGGGCGGAGCTTACTTAACAACAACACAGATGTCTTCTGCTTGAGTCAAAGCACGCGTGTAACAAGTTGCATGTCTTCAAACGAAACGAGTCAAGACTTATGCCCGTTTGAAGTTTGAATTTTCAAACGCTTCGTATAGCGCCCCCCTTTGGCTAATTGGAATAAGATTGGTTTCAGTGATATTTGGACTAACCCTCTACATGTTTGCCAAATGCCATGAAAGTAACACTTTGCATGTTTGATTTAGAGGCAGAATAATAATTTGCATAAAACCGCAATATGAATTGAATTATTAAAAATTAATGGTTTAACGTACAAACTTCTCACCACATAGACTGTATAGGTATTGGTCCAAAGTTCATGTGAAAAAAGTTGTGTGCACTTGACGCGAAAATCCCAGGAGGAGATAGATTTTTACTGTTTTTCATATAATTCCGAATTGTGGGAGACCTAAAGGTCAGAGGTCAAAAGTTAGAGGGTAAAAGTTGTTCGGCATGAGGAGACGCATAAGTGTATACAGGTTTCATGGCTGTATGTATAACACAGCATGAGCTATACCTGTTCAAAGATCGCACTTTCGAAGGCTTCCTACAGCGCCACCATTTGGCCGATTGCTGTAAAAAGTAATAGCACACTTCGCCACAGTAAGCTGAACACATTGATGTTTTTATTTTCATTTTCTCACTAAGTATGTAGGAGTAGAAAGGAACCAAAGTTTTGAGGAGAACTTGATCTAGGAATAAATAAATAAATATTGACAATATCTAAAGTGTGCTCGCCTTATAGGCGAGCCCACAACTAGAAAATATTGTTCCTTCGAAACAATTGTGGGCTCGCTTCTAGCCAGAAAACAATGGCTATAAAAGTACAAAATGTCAAGATCGCAGGCAGTGCTCTCTTTGACGTTACTGACGTCAAAGATTGGTCAATTTTTTCCAAAAATGTCATGCAAAAGTTGACCCGCTGGTGGCGCTATAACAGGCCAATGATAGAAGGGTGGTATCTGTTTCTTGACCTATTGGGAATGTGCTTGCAAGATTTCACGAACATCCCAGGCTGTGTTCATGATTTGAGGTGTTTTTGGCTTTGGCCACTTTATCGCTGCTTGCAGCTATATTTATTATTATTATTTTATTATTTTATTGTATGCACTTCATATGCATGTTAGATAAAGGTCCTTAGATTGCGTGTAGAATGTTTCATGCAAATTGCTAAAAAGAAATCCTAGAATAAAAACGGTTTTAAGCGTTTCACAAACTGCTCAAAATGATATAGCGCCCCCCTTTGGCCAATTGGGGTATGATTGGTTTTAGTGATATTTGGAATAACACTCTACATCTTTGCCAAATGCCATGAACATGCTACTTTGTATCTATGATTTAGAGGCAGAAGAATAATTTGCATAAAAATGCAATATTCATTGAATTATTTAAAAAAGCATGTTTCAATTTTAAAGAAATCTGATCTGACAGATCTTTAGATATCGGTCCAAAGTTCACGTAAAAAAAGTTTTGTGCACGTGACGCGAAAATTTCAGAATAAAAGCGGGTTTACGCGTTTTACAAACTGCTCAAATTGGCGGAAAATCTAAGGGCGGAGCTTACTTAACAACGACACAGATGTCTTCCGCTTGAGTCAAAGCACGTGTGTAACAAGTTGCATGTCTTCAAACGAAACGAGTCAAGACTTATGCCCGTTTGAAGTTTGAATTTTCAAATGCTTCGTATAGCGCCCCCCTTCGGCCAATTGGAATAAGATTGGTTTCAGTGATATTTGGACTAAACCTCTACATGTTTGCCAAATGCCATGAACGTGTAACTTTGCATGTATGATTTAACCCTCTAAGGCCCACGGTTGTAATATTACAACGTTTGTATTTTATCCAAAAAAAGGTTTAAATCATTTTATTTTAGCTCCCCCTACCACCTAAACATCACCATTGGATTCTATTGTTTAGTATTACAATGCCATTGGCCACAATATTTGCATATAAATACCCCCCACAGGGGCTGACATTCACACCCGCCACACCCGCTGACATTCCAGAGTTTTGACGAACAACATCTCACTTTTTCATGGAAGCTATTCCTCACAAAAACATAAGTAAAATGCCTGTACTATTTTTTTTGGTGATCATTAGAATGTCTAGAACATGTACATATGTTATTATTGTGAAAAATATCCCCCATATGTAAATTAGAGCATGATTTATGATTTTTGATTTATGGCTATAAAACCTTACAAAAACATTTTTTTTTAAAAACATTACATTTTCCTCTTAATAGGACTCCTACAACACCATCTGATTTTTTTCAATTTTTTATTTCAAGTATTTCTATATTCGGGCCTTAGAGGGTTAAAGGCCGAAGAATAATTTGCATAAAACCGCAAAATATAAATTGAATTATTAAAAAATCATTATTTAACGTACAAACTTCTCACCACATAGCCTGTGTAGATATAGGTTCAAAGTTCATGTGAAAAAAGTTTTGTGCACTTGACGCGAAAATCCCAGGAGGAGATAGATTTTTACTGTTTTTCATATCATTCCGAATTGTGGGAGACCTAAAGGTCAGAGGTCAAAAGTTAGAGGGTAAAAGTTGTTCGGCATGAGGAGACGCATAAGTGTATACAGGTTTCATGGCTGTATGTATAACACAGCATGAGCTATACCTGTTCAAAGTTCGCACTTTCGAAGGCTTCCTACAGCGCCACCATTTGGCCGATTGCTATAAAAAATAATAGCACACTTCGCCACTGTAAACTGAACACATTGATGTTTTTATTTTCATTTTCTCACTAAGTATGTAGGAGTAGAAAGGAACCGAAGTTTTGAGGAGAACTTGATATAGTATAGTATAGTATAGAAACTAGAAAAATATTGTTCCTTCGAAACAATTGTGGGCTCGCTTCAAGCCAGAAAACAATGGCTATAAAAGCACAAAATGTCAAGATCGCAGGCAGTGCTCTCTTTGACGTTACTGACGTCAAAGATTGGTCCATTTTGTTCCAAAAATGTGTTGTGCAAAAGTTGACCCGCTGGTGGCGCTATAAAAGGGCAATGTGAGAAGGGTGGTATCTGTTCCTTGACCTATTGGGAATGTGCTTGCAAGATTTCACGCACATTGCAGGCTGTGTTCATGATTTGAGTTGTTTTTGGCTTTGGCCACTTTATCGCTGCTTGCAGCTATATTCATTATTATTATTTTTTTGTGTGTGTGCACTTCATAGGCATATTAGATAAAGGTCCTTAGATTGTGTGTAGAATGTTTCATGCAAATTGCAAAAAAAAATCCTAACGGGTTTAAGCGTTTCACAAACTGCTCAAAATGATATAGCGCCCCCCTTTGGCCAATTGGGGTAAGATTGGTTTTAGTGATATTTGGACTAACACTCTACATCTTTGCCAAATGCCATGAACATGTTACTTTTTATTTATGATTTAGAGGCAGAAGAATAATTTGCATAAAACTGCAATATTCATTGAATTTATTTAAAAAAGCATGTTTCAATTTTAAAGAAATCCGATCTGACAGATCTTTAGATATCGGTCCAAAGTTCATGTAAAAAAAGTTTTGTGCACGTGGAGCGAAAATTCCAGAATAAAAGCGGGTTTACGCGTTTTACAAACTGCTCAAAATGGCGGAAAATCAAAGGGCGGAGCTTACTTAACAACGACACAGATGTCTTCCGCTTGAGTCAAAGCACGCGTGTAACAAGTTGCATGTCTTCAAACGAAACGAGTCATGACTTATGCCCGTTTGAAGTTTGAATTTTCAAATGCTTCGTATAGCGCCCCCCTTTGGCCGATTGGAATAAAATTGGTTTCAGTGATACTTTGACTAACCCTCCACATCTTTGCCAAATGCCATGAACGTGTAACTTTGCATGTATGATTTAGAGGCCGAAGAATAATTTGCATAAAACCGCAATATTGAGTGAATTATTAAAAAATTATATTTCACTTTAAAAGAAATCCGCCGAGACTAGTTTGACCGTATTGGTCCAAAGTTCATGTGAAAAAAGTTTCGTGCGCGCAACGAAAGAAACCCAGGAGGAGATAGATTTTTACTGTTTTTCATATTATTCCAAATTGTGGGAGACCTAAAGGTCAGAGGTCAAAAGTTAGAGGGTAAAAGTTGTTCGGCATGAGGAGACGCATAAGTGTATACAGGTTTCATGGCTGTATGTATAACACAGCATGAGCTATACCTGTTCAAAGTTTGCACTTTCGAAGGCTTCCTACAGCGCCACCATTTGGCCGATTGCTGTAAAAAGTAATAGCACACTGCGCCACAGTAAGCTGAACACATTGATGTTTTTATTTTCATTTTCTCACTAAGTATGTAGGAGTAGAAAGGAACCGAAGTTCCCGTCTACTATATGACTGATAGATAAATAAACTAGAAAAATATTGTTCCTTCGAAACAATTGTGGGCTCGCTTCAAGCCGGAAAACAATGGCTATAAAAGCACAAAATGTCAAGATCGCAGGCAGTGCTCTCTTTGACGTTAATGACGTCAAAGATTGGTCCATTTTGTTCCAAAAATGTGTTGTGCAAAAGTTGACCCGCTGGTGGCGCTATAACAGGCCAATGTGAGAAGGTTGGTATCTGTTCCTTGACCTATTGGGAATGCGCTTGCAAGATTTCACGCACATCCCAGGCTGTGTTCATGATTTGAGGTGTTTTTGGCTTTGGCCACTTTATCGCTGCTTGCAGCTATATTCATTATTATTATTTTTTTTTGTGTGTGTGCACTTCATAGGCATATTAGATAAAGGTCCTTAGATTGTGTGTAGAATGTTTCATGCAAATTGCAAAAAAAAATCCTAACGGGTTTAAGAGTTTCACAAACTGCTCAAAATTATATAGCGCCCCCCTTTGGCCAATTGGGGTAAGATTGGTTTTAGTGATATTTGGACTAACACTCTACATCTTTGCCAAATGCCATGAACATGTTACTTTGCATGTATGATTTAGAGGCAGAAGAATAATTTGCATAAAACTGCAATATTTATTGAATTTATTTAAAAAAGCATGTTTCAATTTTAAAGAAATCCGATCTTTCAGATCTTTAGATATCGGTCCAAAGTTCACGTAAAAAAAGTTTTGTGCACGTGGAGCGAAAATTCCAGAATAAAAGCGGGTTTACGCGTTTTACAAACTGCTCAAAATGGCGGAAAATTGAAGGGCGGAGCTTACTTAACAACAACACAGATGTCTTCCGCTTGAGTCAAAGCACGCGTGTAACAAGTTGCATGTCTTCAAACGAAACGAGTCATGACTTATGCCCGTTTGAAGTTTGAATTTTCAAACGCTTCGTATAGCGCCCCCCTTTGGCCGATTGGAATAAAATTGGTTTCAGTGATACTTTGACTAACCCTCCACATCTTTGCCAAATGCCATGAACGTGTAACTTTGCATGTATGATTTAGAGGCCGAAGAATAATTTGCATAAAACCCTAATATTGATTGAATTATTAAAAAAATATATTTCACTTTAAAAGAAATCCGCCGAGACTAGTTTGACCGTATTGGTCCAAAGTTCATGTGAAAAAAGTTTTGTGCGCGTAACGCAAAAATCCCAGGAGGAGATAGATTTTTACTGTTTTTTATATAATTCAAAATTCTGGGCGATATAAAGGTCAGAGGTCAAAAGTCAGAGCGTAAAAGTTGTTCGGCATGAGGAGATGCATACGTGTATACAGGTTTCATGACTGTACGTATAACAGAGCATGAGCTCCATCTGTTCAAAGTTCGCACTTTCGAAGGCTTCCTACAGCGCCACCATTTGGCCGATTGCTGTAAAAAATAATAGCACACTTCGCCACTGTAAGCTGAACACATTGATGTTTTTATTTTCATTTTCTGTCTAAGTATGTAGGAGTAGAAAGGAACCGAAGTTTTGAGGAGAACTTGATATGACGGTTAGATATTGTCACTAGAAAAATATTGTTCCTTCGAAACAATTGTGGGCTCGCTTCAAGCCAGAAAACAATGGCTATAAATGTACAAAATGTCAAGATCGCAGGCAGTGCTCTCTTTGACGTTACTGACATCAAAGATTGGTCCATTTTGTTGCAAAAATGTGTTGTGCAAAAGTTGACCTGCTGGTGGCACTATAACAGGACAATGTAAGAAGGGTGGTATCTGTTCCTTGACCTATTGGGAATGTGCTTGCAAGATTTCACGCACATTGCAGGCTGTGTTTTTGGCTTTGGCCACTTTATCGCTGCTTGCAGCTATATTTATTATTATTATTATTATTATTTGTGTGTGTGCACTTCATAGGCTTATTAGATAAAGGTCCTTAGATTGTGTGTAGGATGATTCATGCAAATTGCAAAAAAAATCCTAACGGGTTTAAGCGTTTCACAAACTGCTCAAAATGATATAGCGCCCCCCTTTGGCCAATTGGAGTAAGATTGGTTTTAGTGATATTTGGACTAACACTCTACATCTTTGCCAAATGCCATGAACATGTTACTTTGCATGTATGATTTAGAGGCAGAAGAATAATTTGCATAAAACTGCAATATTCATTGAATTATTAAAAAAGCATGTATCAATTTTTCTTTTAAATCCGATCTGACAGATCTTTAGATATTGGTCCAAAGTTCATGTAAAAAAAGGTTTTGTGGACGTGACGCGAAAATTCCAGATTAAAAGCGGGTTTAAGCGTTTTACAAACTGCTCAATATGGCGGAAAATCTAAGGGCGGAGCTTACTTAAAAAAGACACAGATGTCTTCTGCTTGAGTCAAAGCACGCGTGTAAGCAAGTTGCATGTCTTCAAACGAAACGAGGCATGACTTATACCCGTTTAAAGTTTGAATTTTCAAACGCTTTGTATAGCGCCCCCCTTTGGCCGATTGGAATAAAATTGGTTTCAGTGATACTTTGACTAACCCTCTACATCTTTGCCAAATGCCATGAATGTGTAACTTTGCATGTTTGATTTAGAGGCCGAAGAATAATTTGCATAAAACCGCAATATGGATTGAATTATTAAAAAAATATATTTCACTTTAAAAGAAATCCGCCGAGACTAGTTTGACCGTATTGGTCCAAAGTTCATGTGAAAAAAGTTTTGTGAGCGTAACGCGAAAATCCCAGGAGGAGATAGATTTTTACTGTTTTTCATATAATTCCAAATTGTGGGAGATCTAAAGGTCAAAGGTCAAAAGTCAGAGCGTAAAAGTTGTTCGGCATGAGGAGACGCATACGTGTATACAGGTTTCATGGCTGTACGTATATCAGAGCATGAGCTATACCTGTTCAAAGTTCGCACTTTCGAAGGCTTCCTACGGCGCCACCATTTGGCCGATTGCTGTAAAAAATAATAGCACACTTCGCCACTGTAAGCTGAACACATTGATGTTTTTATTTTCATTTTCTGTCTAAGTATGTAGGAGTAGAAAGGAACCGAAGTTTTGAGGAGAACTTGATATGACGGTTAGATATTGTCACTAGAAAATATTGTTCCTTCGAAACAATTGTGGGCTCGCTTCAAGCCAGAAAACAATGGCTATAAATGTACAAAATGTCAAGATCGCAGGCAGTGCTCTCTTTGACGTTACTGACGTCAAAGATTGGTCCATTTTGTTCCAAAAATGTGTTGTGCAAAAGTTGACCCGCTGGTGGCACTATAACAGGCCAATGTAAGAAGGGTGGTATCTGTTCCTTGACCTATTGGGAATGTGCTTGCAAGATTTCACGCACATTGCAGGCTGTGTTCATGATTTTAGGTGTTTTTGGCTTTGGCCACTTTATCGCTGCTTGCAGCTATATTCATTATTTTTTTTTGTGTGTGTGCACTTCATAGGCATATTAGATAAAGGTCCTTAGATTGTGTGTAGAATGTTTCATGCAAATTGCAAAAAAAAATCCTACCGGGTTTAAGCGTTTCACAAACTGCTCAAAATGATATAGCGCCCCCCTTTGGCCAATTGGGGTAAGATTGGTTTTAGTGATATTTGGACTAACACTCTACATCTTTGCCAAATGCCATGAACATGTTACTTTGCATCTATGATTTAGAGGCAGAAGAATAATTTGCATAAAACTGCAATATTCATTGAATTTATTTTAAAAAGCATGTTTCAATTTTAAAGAAATCCGATCTGACAGATCATTAGATATCGGTCCAAAGTTCACGTAAAAAAAGTTTTGTGCACGTGGAGCGAAAATTCCAGAATAAAAGCGGGTTTACGCGTTTTACAAACTGCTCAAAATGGCGGAAAATCGAAGGGCGGAGCTTACTTAACAACGACACAGATGTCTTCCGCTTGAGTCAAAGCACGCGTGTAACAAGTTGCATGTCTTCAAACGAAACGAGTCATGACTTATGCCCGTTTGAAGTTTGAATTTTCAAACGCTTCGTATAGCGCCGCCCTTTGGCCGATTGGAATAAAATTGGTTTCAGTGATACTTTGACTAACCCTCCACATCTTTGCCAAATGCCATGAACGTGTAACTTTGCATGTATGATTTAGAGGCTGAAGAATAATTTGCATAAAACCGCAATATTGATTGAATTATTAAAAAAAAATATTTCACTTTGAAAGAAATCCGCCGAGACTAGTTTGACCGTATTGGTCGAAAGTTCATGTGAAAAAAGTTTCATGCGCGTATCGCAAAAATCCCAGGAGGAGATAGATTTTTACTGTTTTTCATATAATTCCAAATTGTGGGAGATCTAAAGGTCAAAGGTCAAAAGTCAGAGCGTAAAAGTTGTTCGGCATGAGGAGACGCATACGTGCATACAGGTTTCATGGCTTTACCTCAAACACAGCATGAGCTATACCTGTTCAAAGTTCGCACTTTCGAAGGCTTCCTACAGCGCCACCATTTGGCCGATTGCTGTAAAAAGTAATAGCACACGTCGCCACAGTAAGCTGAACACATTGATGTTTTTATTTTCATTTTCTCACTAAGTATGTAGGAGTAGAAAGGAACCGAAGTTTTTTGATACTTGCACTGACTGCCTGCCTAGTATAGAAATAATGACAATATCTAAAGTGTGCTCGCCTTATAGGCGAGCCCACAATAATGACAATATCTAAAGTGTGCTCGCCTTATAGGCGAGCCCACAATAATGACAATATCTAGAGTGTGCTCGCCTTATAGGCGAGCCCACAATAATGACAACATCTAAAGTGTGCTCGCCTTATAGGCGAGCCCACTAATGACAACATCTAAAGTGTGCTCGCCTTATAGGCGAGCCCACTAACTAGAAAAATATTGTTCCTTCGAAACAATTGTGGGCTCGCTTCAAGCCAGAAAACAATGGCTATAAAAGCACAAAACGTCAAGATCGCAGGCAGTGCTCTCTTTGACGTTACTGACGTCAAAGATTGGTCCATTTTGTTCCAAAAATGTGTTATGCAAAAGTTGACCCGCTGGTGGCGCTATAACAGGCCAATGTGAGAAGGTTGGTATCTGTTCCTTGACCTATTGGGAATGTGCTTGCAAGATTTCACGCACATCCCAGGCTGTGTTCATGATTTGAGGTGTTTTTGGCTTTGGACACTTTATCGCTGCTTGCAGCTATATTTATTATTATTATTTTATAATTTTTTTGTGTGCACTTCATAGGCATGTTAGATAAAGGTCCTTAGATTGCGTGTAGAATGTTTCATGCAAATTGCAAAAAAATCCTAGAATAAAAACGGGTTTAAGCGTTTTACAAACTGCTCAAAATTATATAGCGCCCCCCTTTGGCCATTTGGGGTAAGATTGGTTTCAGTGATATTTGAACTAACCCTCTACACTATTTTGTCATGAAAATGTGACTTTGCTTGTATGTTTTAGAGGCAGAAGAATAATTTGCATAAAAATGCAATATTGTTTGAATTATTTAAAAAAGCATGTTTCAATGTTAAAGAAATCCGATCTGACAGATCTTTAGATATCGGTCCAAAGTTCACGTAAAAAAAGTTTTGTGCACGTGACGCGAAAATTCCAGAATAAAAGCGGGTTTACGCGTTTTACAAACTGCTCAAAGTGGCGGAAAATCGAAGGGCGGAGCTTACTTAACAACGACACAGATGTCTTCCGCTTGAGTCAAAGCACGCGTGTAACAAGTTGCATGTCTTCAAACGAAACGAGTCATGACTTATGCCCGTTTGAAGTTTGAATTTTCAGACGCTTCGTATAGCGCCCCCCTTTGGCCGATTGGAATAAAATTGGTTTCAGTGATACTTTGACTAACCCTCCACATCTTTGCCAAATGCCATGAACGTGTAACTTTGCATGTATGATTTAGAGGCCGAAGAATAATTTGCATAAAACCGCAATATATATTGAATTATAAAAAAATCATTATTTAACGTACAAACTTCTCACCACATAGCCTGTGTAGATATAGGTTCAAAGTTCATGTGAAAAAAGTTTTGTGCACTTGACGCGAAAATCCCAGGAGGAGATAGATTTTTACTGTTTTTCATATAATTCCGAATTGTGGGAGACCTAAAGGTCAGAGGTCAAAAGTTAGAGGGTAAAAGTTGTTCGGCATGAGGAGACGCATAAGTGTATACAGGTTTCATGGCTGTATGTATAACACAGCATGAGCTATACCTGTTCAAAGATCGCACTTTCGAAGGCTTCCTACAGCGCCACCATTTGGCCGATTGCTATAAAAAATAATAGCACACTTCGCCACTGTAAACTGAACACATTGATGTTTTTATTTTCATTTTCTCACTAAGTATGTAGGAGTAGAAAGGAACCGAAGTTCCCGTCTACTGTATGACTGATAGATAAACAAATAAACTAGAAAAATATTGTTCCTTCGAAACAATTGTGGGCTCGCTTCAAGCCAGAAAACAATGGCTATAAAAGCACAAAATGTCAAGATCGCAGGCAGTGCTCTCTTTGACGTTACTGACGTCAAAGATTGGTCCATTTTGTTCCAAAAATGTGTTGTGCAAAAGTTGACCCGCTGGTGGTGCTATAACAGGCCAATGTGAGAAGGTTGGTATCTGTTCCTTGACCTATTGGGAATGTGCTTGCAAGATTTCACGCACATCCCAGGCTTGTGTTCATGATTTGAGGTGTTTTTGGCTTTGGACACTTTATCGCTGCTTGCAGCTATATTTATTATTATTATTTTATAATTTTTTTGTGTGCACTTCATAGGCATGTTAGATAAAGGTCCTTAGATTGCGTGTAGAATGTTTCATGCAAATTGCAAAAAAAATCCTAGAATAAAAACGGGTTTAAGCGTTTTACAAACTGCTCAAAATTATATAGCGCCCGCCTTTGGCCATTTGGGGTAAGATTGGTTTCAGTGATATTTGAACTAACCCTCTACACTATTTTGTCATGAAAATGTGACTTTGCATGTATGTTTTAGAGGCAGAAGAATAATTTGCATAAAAATGCAATATTGTTTGAATTATTTAAAAAAGCATGTTTCAATGTTAAAGAAATCCGATCTGACAGATCTTTAGATATCGGTCCAAAGTTCACGTAAAAAAGGTTTTGTGCACGTGACGCGAAAATTCCAGAATAAAAGCGGGTTTACGCGTTTTACAAACTGCTCAAAGCACACGTGTAGTCAAAGCACACGTGTAACAAGTTGCATGTCTTCAAACGAAACGAGTCATGACTTAAGCCCGTTTGAAGTTTGAATTTTCAGACGCTTCGTATAGCGCCCCCCTTTGGCCGATTGGAATAAAATTGGTTTCAGTGATACTTTGACTAACCCTCCACATCTTTGCCAAATGCCATGAACGTGTAACTTTGCATGTATGATTTAGAGGCCGAAGAATAATTTGCATAAAACCGCAATATATATTGAATTATTAAAAAATCATTATTTAACGTACAAACTTCTCACCACATAGCCTGTGTAGATATAGGTTCAAAGTTCATGTGAAAAAAGTTTTGTGCACTTGACGCGAAAATCCCAGGAGGAGATAGATTTTTACTGTTTTTCATATAATTCCGAATTGTGGGAGACCTAAAGGTCAGAGGTCAAAAGTTAGAGGGTAAAAGTTGTTCAGCATGAGGAGACGCATAAGTGTATACAGGTTTCATGGCTGTACCTAAAACACAGCATGAGCTCTACCTGTTCAAAGTTCGCACTTTCGAAGGCTTCCTACAGCGCCACCATTTGGCCGATTGCTATAGAAAATAATAGCACACTTCGCCACTGTAAACTGAACACATTGATGTTTTTATTTTAATTTTCTCACTAAGTATGTAGGAGTAGAAAGGAACCGAAGTTTTTTGATACTTGCACTGACTGCCTGCCTAGTATAGAAATAATGACAATATCTAAAGTGTGCTCGCCTTATAGGCGAGCCCACAATAATGACAACATCTAAAGTGTGCTCGCCTTATAGGCGAGCCCACAATAAAGAAATAATGACAATATCTAAAGTGTGCTCGCCTTATAGGCGAGCCCACAATAATGACAATATCTAAAGTGTGCTCGCCTTATAGGCGAGCCCACAATAAATAATGACAATATCTAGAGTGTGCTCGCCTTATAGGCAAGCCCACAATAAATAATGACAATATCTAAAGTGTGCTCGCCTTATAGGCGAGCCCACAATAATGACAATATCTAAAGTGTGCTCGCCTTACAGGCGAGCCCACAACTAGAAGCGCATGGAGGACAGGTGTAAGGTGGTCTCTGGAGCAGGTACTGGTGAGAAGACAAGCAGCCTAGTTTGGAAGGTATTGGAAACATATTGTAATTTTAAGTACGGTTACTGTCAGTCACTGCTTGTCACTATCATCACTCGAGTACATAACATATTCCAGTAAACTCTTCCTCATCTTCTTGCTACAGAATACTTCAGTCAATTATTTTGAAGACAGGATTCTTGTTGCATCCAGTTGTGCTTTCAAAACACACCACAGTCCCTCATAGGCCTCCAGAGCGTGTTCTTCAGGAAGATCTAAAGAATAAAAAGATGGATTTACTTTTCCATCAAATGGATTTAATTTTCCATCAAACGGGATTATGGAGGATTTGTTTTATCGTGTAAAACATTGTGATGAGTGCAAGCTATGATTTTACAATTACATTTTGATAACTAGAAAATATTGTTCCTTCGAAACAATTGTGGGCTCGCTTCAAGCCAGAAAACAATGGCTATAAAAGTACAAAATGTCAAGATCGCAGGCAGTGCTCTCTTTGACGTTACTGACGTCAAAGTTTGGTCCATTTTGTTCCAAAAATTTGTTGTGCAAAAGTCGACCCGCTGGTGGCGCTATAACAGGCCAATGTAAGAAGGGTGGTATCTGTTCCTTGACCTATTGGGAACGTGCTTGCAAGATTTCACGCACATTGCAGGCTGTGTTCATGATTTGAGGTGTTTTTGGCTTTGGCCACTTTATCGCTGCTTGCAGCTATATTTATTATTATTATTTTATAATTTTTTTGTGTGCACTTCATAGGCATGTTAGATAAAGGTCCTTAGATTGCGTGTAGAATGTTTCATGCAAATTGCAAAAAAAATCCTAGAATAAAAACGGGTTTAAGCGTTTTACAAACTGCTCAAAATTATATAGCGCCCGCCTTTGGCCATTTGGGGTAAGATTGGTTTCAGTGATATTTGAACTAACCCTCTACACTATTTTGTCATGAAAATGTGACTTTGCATGTATGTTTTAGAGGCAGAAGAATAATTTGCATAAAAATGCAATATTGTTTGAATTATTTAAAAAAGCATGTTTCAATGTTAAAGAAATCCAATCTGACAGATCTTTAGATATCGGTCCAAAGTTCACGTAAAAAAGGTTTTGTGCACGTGACGCGAAAATTCCAGAATAAAAGCGGGTTTACGCGTTTTACAAACTGCTCAAAATTGCGGAAAATCGAAGGGCGGAGCTTACTTAACAACGACACAGATGTCTTCCGCTTGAGTCAAAGCACACGTGTAACAAGTTGCATGTCTTCAAACGAAACGAGTCATGACTTAAGCCCGTTTGAAGTTTGAATTTTCAGACGCTTCGTATAGCGCCCCCCTTTGGCCGATTGGAATAAAATTGGTTTCAGTGATACTTTGACTAACCCTCCACATCTTTGCCAAATGCCATGAACGTGTAACTTTGCATGTATGATTTAGAGGCCGAAGAATAATTTGCATAAAACCGCAATATATATTGAATTATTAAAAAATCATTATTTAACGTACAAACTTCTCACCACATAGCCTGTGTAGATATAGGTTCAAAGTTCATGTGAAAAAAGTTTTGTGCACTTGACGCGAAAATCCCAGGAGGAGATAGATTTTTACTGTTTTTCATATAATTCCGAATTGTGGGAGACCTAAAGGTCAGAGGTCAAAAGTTAGAGGGTAAAAGTTGTTCAGCATGAGGAGACGCATAAGTGTATACAGGTTTCATGGCTGTACCTAAAACACAGCATGAGCTCTACCTGTTCAAAGTTCGCACTTTCGAAGGCTTCCTACAGCGCCACCATTTGGCCGATTGCTATAGAAAATAATAGCACACTTCGCCACTGTAAACTGAACACATTGATGTTTTTATTTTCATTTTCTCACTAAGTATGTAGGAGTAGAAAGGAACCGAAGTTTTTTGATACTTGCACTGACTGCCTGCCTAGTATAGAAATAATGACAATATCTAAAGTGTGCTCGCCTTATAGGCGAGCCCACAATAATGACAACATCTAAAGTGTGCTCGCCTTATAGGCGAGCCCACAATAAAGAAATAATGACAATATCTAAAGTGTGCTCGCCTTATAGGCGAGCCCACAATAATGACAATATCTAAAGTGTGCTCGCCTTATAGGCGAGCCCACAATAAATAATGACAATATCTAGAGTGTGCTCGCCTTATAGGCAAGCCCACAATAAATAATGACAATATCTAAAGTGTGCTCGCCTTATAGGCGAGCCCACAATAATGACAATATCTAAAGTGTGCTCGCCTTACAGGCGAGCCCACAACTAGAAGCGCATGGAGGACAGGTGTAAGGTGGTCTCTGGAGCAGGTACTGGTGAGAAGACAAGCAGCCTAGTTTGGAAGGTATTGGAAACATATTGTAATTTTAAGTACGGTTACTGTCAGTCACTGCTTGTCACTATCATCACTCGAGTACATAACATATTCCAGTAAACTCTTCCTCATCTTCTTGCTACAGAATACTTCAGTCAATTATTTTGAAGACAGGATTCTTGTTGCATCCAGTTGTGCTTTCAAAACACACCACAGTCCCTCATAGGCCTCCAGAGCGTGTTCTTCAGGAAGATCTAAAGAATAAAAAGATGGATTTACTTTTCCATCAAATGGATTTAATTTTCCATCAAACGGGATTATGGAGGATTTGTTTTATCGTGTAAAACATTGTGATGAGTGCAAGCTATGATTTTACAATTACATTTTGATAACTAGAAAATATTGTTCCTTCGAAACAATTGTGGGCTCGCTTCAAGCCAGAAAACAATGGCTATAAAAGTACAAAATGTCAAGATCGCAGGCAGTGCTCTCTTTGACGTTACTGACGTCAATGTTTGGTCCATTTTGTTCCAAAAATGTGTTGTGCAAAAGTCGACCCGCTGGTGGCGCTATAACAGGCCAATGTAAGAAGGGTGGTATCTGTTCCTTGACCTATTGGGAATGTGCTTGCAAGATTTCACGCACATTGCAGGCTGTGTTCATGATTTGAGGTGTTTTTGGCTTTGGCCACTTTATCGCTGCTTGCAGCTATATTTATTATTATTATTTTTTTGTTTTGTGTGTGTGCACTTCATAGGCATATTAGCTAAAGGTCCTTAGATTGTGTGTAGAATGTTTCATGCAAATTGCTAAAAAAATCCTAATGGGTTTAAGCGTTTCACAAACTGCTCAAAATGATATAGCGCCCCCCTTTGGCCAATTGGGGTAAGATTGGTTTTAGTGATATTTGGAATAACACTCTACATCTTTGCCAAATGCCATGAATATGTTACTTTGCATACATGATTTAGAGGCAGAAGAATAATTTGCATAAAACTGCAATATTCATTGAATTTATTAAAAAAGCATGTTTCAATTTTAAAAAAATCCGATCTGACAGATCTTTAGATATTGGTCCAAAGTTCACGTAAAAAAAGTTTTGTGCACGTGACGCGAACATTCCAGAATAAACGGGGGTTTAAGTGTTTTACAAACTGCTCAAAGTGGCGGAAAATCTAAGGGCGGAGCTTACTTAACAAAGACACAGATGTCTTCCGCTCGAGTCAAAGCACGCGTGTAAGCAAGTTGCATGACTTCAAAAGAAACGAGTCATGACTTATGCCCGTTTGAAGTTTGAAATTTCAAACGCTTCGTATAGCGCCCCCCTTTGGCCGATTGGAATAAAATTGGTTTCAGTGATACTTTGACTAACCTTCTACATCTTTGCCAAATGCCATGAACGTGTAACTTTGCATGTATGATTTATAGGCCGAAGAATAATTTGCATAAAACCGCAATATACGTTGAATTATTAAAAAATCATTATTTAACGTACAAACTTCTCACCACATAGACTGTGAAGATATAGGTTCAAATTTCATGTGAAAAAAGTTTCATGCGCGTAACGCGAAAATCCCAGGAGGAGATAGATTTTTACTGTTTTTCATATAATTCCGAATTGTGGGAGACCTAAAGGTCAGAGGTCAAAAGTTAGAGGGTAAAAGTTGTTCGGCATGAGGAGACGCATAAGTGTATACAGGTTTCATGGCTGTATGTATAACACAGCATGAGCTATACCTGTTCAAAGATCGCACTTTCGAAGGCTTCCTACAGCGCCACCATTTGGCCGATTGCTATAGAAAATAATAGCACACTTCGCCACTGTAAACTGAACACATTGATGTTTTTATTTTCATTTTCTCAATAAGTATGTAGGAGTAGAAAGGAACCGAAGTTTTTTGATACTTGATATGCTTAGTATAGAAACTAGAAAAGCAGTTCCTGCAGAAACTGCGTGGGCTCGCTCGAAACTGTTATGAAGTAATAGTAGAAAATGCATTTAAGCGCAAGGGTGTAAAAAAAAGTTTTTTGAAAAAAAAGTTAAGTTTTTTGAAAAAAAAAGTTTTTTGAAAAAAAAAAGTTTTTTGAAAATTGAAAATTGGTATGGAACTGCCGATGGAATTAGATCTACAAATCATGGGGATGGGACTGTTTCTAGAATTAGATCTACAAATCATGTGGATGTGACTGGTTTTAGAATTAGATCTACAAATCATGTGGATGAGACAGGTGATGGATTTAGAGCTACAAATTATGGTATGGAACTGCCGATTGAATTAGATCTACAAATCATGGGGATGGGACTGGTTTTAGAATTAGATCTACAAATCATGTGGATGTGACTGGTTTTAGAATTAGATCTACAAATCATGTGGATGTGACAGGTGATGGATTTAGAGCTACAAATTATGGTATGGAACTGCCGATGGAATTAGATCTACAAATCATGGGGATGGGACTGTTTCTAGAATTAGATCTACAAATCATGTGGATGTGACTGGTTTTAGAATTAGATCTACAAATCATGTGGATGAGACAGGTGATGGATTTAGAGCTACAAATTATGGTATGGAACTGCCGATGGAATTAGATCTACAAATTAGATCTACAAATCATGGGGATGGGACTGGTTTTAGAATTAGATCTACAAATCATGTGGATGTGACAGGTGATGGATTTAGAGCTAAAAATTATGTTATGGAACTGCCGATGGAATTAGATCTACAAATCATGGGTATGGGACTGGTTTTAGAATTAGATCTACAAATCATGTGGATGTGACTGGTTTTAGAATTAGATCTACAAATCATGTGGATGAGACAGGTGATGGATTTAGAGCTACAAATTATGGTATGGAACTGCCGATTGAATTAGATCTACAAATCATGGGGATGGGACTGGTTTTAGAATTAGATCTACAAATCATGTGGATGTGACTGGTTTTAGAATTAGATCTACAAATCATGTGGATGAGCTACAAATTATGGTATGGAACTGCCGATGGAATTAGATCTACAAATTAGATCTACAAATCATGGGGATGGGACTGGTTTTAGAATTAGATCTACAAATCATGTGGATGTGACAGGTGATGGATTTAGAGCTAAAAATTATGTTATGGAACTGCCGATGGAATTAGATCTACAAATCATGGGTATGGGACTGGTTTTAGAATTAGATCTACAAATCATGTGGATGTGACTGGTTTTAGAATTAGATCTACAAATCATGTGGATGAGACAGGTGATGGATTTAGAGCTACAAATTATGGTATGGAACTGCCGATTGAAATAGATCTACAAATCATGGGGATGGGACTGGTTTTAGAATTAGATCTACAAATCATGTGGATGTGACTGGTTTTAGAATTAGATCTACAAATCATGTGGATGTGACAGGTGATGGATTTAGAGCTACAAATTATGGTATGGAACTGCCGATGGAATTAGATTTAAAAATCATGGGGATGGGACTGGTTTTAGAATTAGATCTACAAATCATGTGGATGTGACAGATGGATTTAGAGCTACAAATTATAGTTTGGAACTGCCGATGGAATTAGATCTAAAAATCATTGGGATGGGAATGGTTTTAGAATTAGATCTACCAATCATGTGGAAGTGACTGTGTGTGTGTGTGTGTGTGTGTGTGTGTGTGTGTGTGTGTGTGTGTGTGTGTGTGTGTGTGTGTGCGTGTGAGTATGCATGTGTATGTGTGCATACATGCGTGCGTGCGACCGTGCGTCCATGTGTTCCCTGGACCACACTTTGAGAACCAGATAAATAGCCGATCTACAAGCTCACAAAGTTACACAGTGCAACTTATTGTGAGCTTGTAAATCATGTGAGACCACTGACTCAGCACTGTAATTAAAGTTAATAAGGAGCACCTTTGCTTCTGAGCTGTAGAACTGTTTGTTCCATATATGGGCCATATCCATTGGTTTGAATAGGGAGCGCAAGTGTACGAACTGATCGCTCTCCCGGAAACACGAAAAGTTGAAAACACATAGTCTTTGCTCGGGGAGTGGCTCGGTGAGTGGCTCTACGAACATTGCGATTCTGATGTTAAAAGGATCAATAATGTGCGCATGAGAGCAAGCTAGAAATGTTTGGGGGAAAATACAAAAATTCCGAAAACCAGAAAAAAAATTACTTGAGGTGAATGGGGCGTCTGAGGCGCGACCCGGCACTCAGAGGGCCATAGATGAAATTCTGTAAGTCTCTGTTTTATTTTAGTTGCACTTTACGAAACACGACGAGCGTGGCTACAAACGTGCCAAAAAACATGCATACATTTTAAATATTCTGGCCGTGAGGACGATTCGTTCAGAGAACTTCATTACTTTAAGAACAAGTCTCCCACACTCTAGCTACACTCTAGGACTGGTTTTCCCGCCAAAAATATCCCCAAAATACCCCAAAACGCTCTACCTTTGGACTGCGATTGTGGAAGAATGGTATGACGTTTTCGAATACCGTTTGAACCACGATGAAGTCCAAAAGCGTGTGAGCGTTTTTCAAGTTTGAATCGCGTTCCTACGTAAATGTATGCCAGAGTAATGAGGCTATAAAGTTTAGTGAAAAAGTAAAAATGTTAAAGTCAGATCCCATTCATTCTCTATGGGATGAAAGATTTATGAATAAAGTTAAATATTTCAAACAGTATAAACTTTTTTTCAAAATTATTAAAACAACAATGAAACTTCAAACCTCGCTGAACATTTCAAAGTTGGAACGAGGTTTTTATGTGAAAGTATGAAAGAGCTATAAGAGCACAAAGAATTTGCACCAGAAAAGTGGGCACTTTTCTACATAGACTCCCATTATAAGGAGGAAAAATTAAAGTTTAAAAGTTAAATATTTCCAAAAATATGAAATATTTTGAAAAGAAAAATATAAGCACACATCACTGTAGAAAGCTGAACATGTTGAAGTTGGAACGAAATTTGTAGCACAAAGTGTGAGGGAGTTGAAAGCGGACGAAGAAAGGGTACGGAACCTTGGAAGTTAGAAATAAATATAAACTGGGGTATAACAAGCTGGACTCGCCTTCAGCGAGCCCACAATAACTAGAAAAGCAGTTCCTGCAGAAACTGCGTGGGCTCGCTCGAAACTGTTTTGAAGTAATAGTAGAAAATGCATTTAAGCGCAAGTTTTTTGAAAAAAAAAGTTTTTTGAAAAAAAAAGTTTTTTGAAAAAAAAAGTTTTTTGAAAAAAAAAGTTTTTTGAAAAAAAAAGTTTTTTGAAAAAAAGTTTTTTGAAAAAAAAAGTTTTTTGAAAAAAAAAGTTTTTTGAAAAAAAAATTTTTTTTGAAAAAAAAGTTTTGAAAAAAGAAAACATTTTGAAAAAAAAATTTTTTGAAAAAAGAAATTTTTTAAGAAAAATGTTGAAAAAAAATTTTTTTTGGAAAAAAAATGTTTTGAAAAAAAAAAAATTTGAAAAAAAAATTGAAAACAATTTTTTTTGAAAAAAAAGTTTTTGAAAAAAAATTTTTTTGAAAAAAAAAATTTTTTAAAACGAAAAAAAAAAAAAATGAAAAAAAAAGATTTGAAAAAAAAAATGTTGAAAAAAAAAGAAAATGTTGAAAAAAAATTTTTTTTTGAAGTTTGAATCGCGTTCCTACGTAAATGTATGCCAGAGTAATGAGGCTATAAAGTTTAGTGAAAAAGTAAAAATGTTAAAGTCAGATCCCATTCATTCTCTATGGGATGAAAGATTTATGAATAAAGTTAAATATTTCAAACAGTATAAACTTTTTTTCAAAATTATTAAAACAACAATGAAACTTCAAACCTCGCTGAACATTTCAAAGTTGGAACGAGGTTTTTATGTGAAAGTATGAAAGAGCTATAAGAGCACAAAGAATTTGCACCAGAAAAGTGGGCACTTTTCTACAGACTCCCATTATAAGGAGGAAGAATTTAAGTTTAAAAGTTAAATATTTCCAAAAATATGAAATATTTTGAAAAGAAAAATACAAGCACACATCACTGTAGAAAGCTGAACATGTTGAAGTTGGAACGAAGTTTGTAGCACAAAGTGTGAGGGAGTTGAAAGCGGACGAAGAAAGGGTACGGAACCTTGGAAGTTAGAAATAAACTAGAAAAGCAGTTCCTGCAGAAACTGCGTGGGCTCGCTCGAAACTGTTATGAAGTAATAGTAGAAAATGCATTTAAGCGCAAGGGTGTAAAAAAAATTTTTTTGAAAAAAAAAATTTGTTTTAAAAAAAAATTGTTTGAAAAAAAAAAATTTTTGAAAAAGAAAGTTTTTTGAAAAAGAAAGTTTTTTGAAAAAAAACTTTTTTGAAAAAAAAATTTTTTGAAAAAAAAATTTTGAAAAAAAATTTTTTTTGAAAAAAAAAATTTGAAAAAAAAATTTTTTTGAAAAAAAATTTTTTTTGAAAAAAAAGAACTTTTTGAAAAAAAAGTTTTTTTGAAAAAAAAATGTTTTGAAAAAAAAAAGTTTTTTGAAAAAAAAGTTTTTTGAAAATTGAAAATTGGAATGGAACTGCCGATGGAATTAGATCAACAAATCATGGGGATGGGACTGGTTCTAGAATTAGATCTACAAATCATGAGGATGTGACTGGTTTTAGAATTAGATCTACAAATCATGTGGATGAGACAGGTGATAGATTTAGAGCTACAAATTATGGTATGGAACTGCCGATTGAATTAGATCTACAAATCATGGGGATGGGACTGGTTTTAGAATTAGATCTACAAATCATGTGGATGTGACTGGTTTTAGAATTAGATCTACAAATCATGTGGATGAGCTACAAATTATGGTATGGAACTGCCGATGGAATTAGATCTACAAATTAGATCTACAAATCATGGGGATGGGACTGGTTTTAGAATTAGATCTACAAATCATGTGGATGTGACAGGTGATGGATTTAGAGCTAAAAATTATGGTATGGAACTGCCGATGGAATTAGATCTACAAATCATGGGTATGGTACTGGTTTTAGAATTAGATCTACAAATCATGTGGATGTGACTGGTTTTAGAATTAGATCTACAAATCATGTGGATGAGACAGGTGATGGATTTAGAGCTACAAATTATGGTATGGAACTGCCGATTGAAATAGATCTACAAATCATGGGGATGGGACTGGTTTTAGAATTAGATCTACAAATCATGTGGATGTGACTTTTTTTTAGAATTAGATCTACAAATCATGTGGATGTGACAGGTGATGGATTTAGAGCTACAAATTATGGTATGGAACTGCCGATGGAATTAGATTTAAAAATCATGGGGATGGGACTGGTTTTAGAATTAGATCTACAAATCATGTGGATGTGACAGGTGATGGATTTAGAGCTACAAATTATGGTTTGGAACTGCCGATGGAATTAGATCTAAAAATCATTGGGATGGGACTGGTTTTAGAATTAGATCTACCAATCATGTGGAAGTGACTGTGTGTGTGTGTGTGTGTGTGTGTGTGTGTGTGTGTGTGTGTGTGTGTGTGTGTGTGTGTGTGTGCGTGTGTGCGCGTGTGAGTATGCATGTGTATGTGTGCATACATGCGTGCGTGCGACCGTGCGTCCATGTGTTCCCTGGACCACACTTTGAGAACCAGATAAATAGCCGATCTACAAGCTCACAAAGTTACACAGTGCAACTTATTGTGAGCTTGTAAATCATGTGAGACCACTGACTCAGCACTGTAATTAAAGTTAATAAGGAGCACCTTTGCTTCTGAGCTGTAGAACTGTTTGTTCAAGATATGGGCCATATCCATTGGTTTGAATAGGGAGCGCAAGTGTACGAACTGATCGCTCTCCCGGAAACACGAAAAGTTGAAAACACATAGTCTTTGCTCGGGGAGTGGCTCGGTGAGTGGCTCTACGAACATTGCGATTCTGATGTTAAAAGGATCAATAATGTGCGCATGAGAGCAAACTAGAAATGTTTGGGGGAAAATAAAAAAATTCCGAAAACCAGAAAAAAAATGACTTGAGGTGAATGGGGCGTCTGAGGCGCGACCCGGCACTCAGAGGGCCATAGATGAAATTCTGTAAGTCTCTGTTTTATTTTAGTTGCACTTTACGAAACACGACGAGCGTGGCTACAAACGTGCCAAAAAACATGCATACATTTTAAATATTCTGGCCGTGAGGACGATTCGTTCAGAGAACTTCATTACTTTAAGAAAAAATCTCCTCCACTCTAGCCACACTCTAGGAATGGTTTTCCCGCCAAAAATACCCCCCAAATACCCCAAACCACTCTACCTTTGGACTGCGATTGTGGAAGAACGGTATGACGTTTTCGAATACCGTTTGAACCATGAAGAAGTCCAAAGGCGCGTGAGCGTTTTTCAAGTTTGAATCGCGTTCCTACGTAAAAGTATGCCAGAGTAATGAGGCTATAAAGTTTTGTGAAAAAGTGAAAATTTGAAAGTCAGATCCCATTCATTCTCTATGCGATGAAAGATTTATGAATAAAGTTAAATATTTCAAACAGTATAAACTTTTAAATAATTTCGAAAACAACAATGAAACTTCAAACCTCGCTGAACATTTCAAAGTTGGAACGAAGTTTTTATGTGAAAGTATGAAAGAGTTATAAGAGCACAAAGAATTTGCACCAGAAAAGTGGGCACTTTTTTGCATAGACTCCCATTATAAGGAGGAAAAATTAAAGTTTAAAAGTTAAATATTTCCAAAAATATGAAATATTTTGAAAAGAAAAATATAAGCACACATCACTGTAGAAAGCTGAACATGTTGAAGTTGGAACGAAGTTTGTAGCACAAAGTGTGAGGGAGTTGAAAGCGGACGAAGAAAGGGTACGGAACCTTGGAAGTTAGAAATAAATAAATATAAACTGGGGTATAACAAGCTGGACTCGCCTTCAGCGAGCCCACAATAAATAAATAAATATAAACTGGGGTATAACAAGCTGGACTCGCCTTCAGCGAGCCCACAATGACAATATCTAAAGTGTGCTCGCCTTATAGGCGAGCCCACAATTATGCAAGTGCTATACATGATCAAAAAAGTGTTTGCTGTTTGTTTATATTAATCTCTCGAGACAGCCTCAGAGTCGCTACGCTTCAGAAGCGGAAAGTAAATCCATCTTTTTCTTCTTTAGATCTTCCTGAAGAACACGCTCTGGAAGCCTATGAGAGAGACAGACCTACAGACTTACTTTGATCTGGGTTCCCAGATTGCTTACATACAGACAGCACCAAACAGCACCAAACGCAGTACTTGTGCACTCTGCTGGCACACGTAGGCCATACAGTGGCCACAAGTAGCAAGTTGGCACCTCAACAGAGTGCAGCCTAGTTTCATTAAGTGTCCGGCGAAGCTTGGCCAATTTGACCCTGGGCGCAGGGACGTGCTGGCCATTGGGAAAAGCGGGACAACTCCCGAACGGCCAGTTCTTTCCCGGGCCAGTCCAGGCCGGCCATTAGGAAAAAAATCAAAATAAAATGTCGGCCTTCGTTCCATTTTGGGGGCTGGGCGGCCAACAAAGTAAATTGTCACTGTCAGGCAGAAACCTCGTATCTCCAAGTTTCAAATTTATATTTTTTTCGCAAAGCCCTGCTTTATCATACAAGGCTGTTGCACAAAAGTAACAGATCTACAACTTGTAGATCGGCTGTTTTCACTAGTTTAAATCATTTTTCAAATGATAAATACAAAACAAACGGTTTTGGACATACAAGGTTTCCACCCGACAACGACGAAATATAACTCATGTACAGTAATTGGTCACTTGTCATGATCTGAAATGGCAAATCTTTGAGTAGCAGCAGCGCTATAGAGAGAGATCTCTCTTTATAGCGCGCAATGAGGGCCTCTCCAACTCTTTTTCCCGGGCTGAATCAGGGGCCCAGCATGTCCCTGCCTGGGCGTACAGCAAACTTTGAGCACTTTGTGCCAAGATGTAGGCCAGATGTAGAAGTAGGCCAGATGTAGACCATGTTTGACGTCCCGGACAGAGCCAGATGTTGGAGCTTAGTTCCTTCCAGGATCACCACTCAAAAAAAAAAAAAGGGTGTCAGGGAAACACACCAACCATCAACTATGTCAGAGAGCATCCTGAAAGAACCTGAAGACCCTCCCGCCTCAGACATAAGCAACCTTTCTGAAAATCACATCATTACAATATTGTTCAGGTAAAATGCACCCATCGTTAGTGTTCTAGGGTTAATGCAAAGGCTGAAATGTCATTTAGATAGCATTTCATTTAGAGAGATGCCAGTTTCATTTATTGACCTGTGCGTATAGTTATGCTCTGTCCCTCCCTGTCTGTCTGTCTGGTTCCTGATTGGAAGGTCATGTTAATTAAAGACCAGACCATTGTGGTGGTGTCCAACTTGTACATGTCGTTACCAGTTGATCTCCATAATATGGTAAAATGATCACCATTGCAAGCCAACCCTAATATAGGCAGCTACAGTAAATCCAGACAGTGACACCTAGTGTTCAGTTACTACACAGCAGTCACTCTGTTAGCATAGTTGACCTCACCCTGGCCACAATATGACTTCCGGTTGGTTCTAGCGGAAGTACTGTGTTTAACGGAAGTTACGTCATGCGTTGTAGTTTGCCGGTGAAATTCTCGTGGCGGAAGTTGAACAGTCTCTGCCTGATATTGTCACCAGGCTTTTCTCTTCGCAGATGAGTAAGCCTGGCTACGCGAGGCTAAGTTGACCTCCATATTATGTCACCCTTTGCCCCACTGATTGGGTACGGGCCAATGGCCTGTGATTGGCTACGGGCGCACGCACGCACGCACGCACGCACGCACGCACGCACGCACGCACGCACGCACGCACGCACGCACGCACGCACGCACGCACGCACGCACGCACGCACGCACGCACACACACACACACACACACACACACACACACACACACACACACACACACACACACACACACACACACACACACACACACACACACACACACACACACACACACACACACACACACACACACACACACACACACACACACACACACACACCTCCTAGCAAGGTACTGTAAATGTGAACAGAACACTGGAAATGTCAAACAATATTTTCACATGTCATTTTCAGTTTACTGTAAGAACTGCATGGGCAGCATAGTGTAAAGCAATCAAAGGCAAATTCCATAACAACTAAGGCTGAAACATAACATTAGATTTTATTAATTCAAGCAAACTGTTACAGTCAACAGTTACATAAGTTACATGGTATACAGTATTGTATTTCTTGTTTATTTTTTTTTTATTTTTTTTAAACCGGGGTTCCTTTATTCCACCCCCTCCCCCGTTTGTCCCCAAACATAGAAACAGCTAATCCATACAAGCGCAGGCAAGTAAGTAGTAACAGCACGATACATTCATCAACTCAACAATACGTTTTTCTTCTTTTTTTTTTTTTACTTCTTTTTTTTTTGTACGAACAATAAGGCAAGTAGAAGAAATAACAAACAAATGAAATATAAGGACGGCAGACATCTTCCGTTTAGGAGTCAAAGAAAGGCATAAAGGAATCCATCTTTCTTCTGAGGCCTCAGAAAAGGTGGCGTTAATTAAACACGTAGACAAACCATGGCCTTTTAGATTCTTCAGAGTAACCGTAAACTGCTCTAGAACCAATTCCAAAACGAGGTAAGGCTTCTTCTTCTCGACCAGCCAGACAGAAACGAGAGTCCAGGGTATCTGTGGGATAATAAAGCTGCCATTCAGTAGAACAGAGTGGTTTGTACCTGGAGAGGTCTGGACACTGCGTTGATCCTCAGGGCTTTCACTACCACGTTTGACCCATTTAGGTCTAGAATTATTGAATGCTTTAACCAGTGAAAAATAGCAGGTATACAAGCTCACAGCGCGGCACCGAGTGCCGCGCTGCGAGCTTGTAGATCTGCTATTTTTTGAAAAAGTCGTGAAAATGTGTGCAAATCTTTGAATATATGTATGTTCAAAGCGAACGTTTGTAACTCAAATTTTGCTTCTGGGTGGTCCCTGGAACTAAATATTTTGAGATGGGGGTCCGTGGCCAAATACATATCATTTTGGGGGTCCTTCACATGAAAAGGTTTGAGAACCACTGACATAGTAGTCTCTCAAGAACAGACTAACTGAGCTCCAGTTAAGTGAAAAGGACCTTTTCTTTGACGATGGCTGGCCAGATTGCTGATATAGAAACATAGGTTTTTCAAAAAATCTTAGGATTCAAAAGACACTTATAGAATCGGTTCAAAATTCTAATTTTCACGATTTTTCAAAAATAGCAGATATACAAGCTCGCAGCGCGGCACCGAGTGCCGCGCTGTGAGCTTGTATATCTGCTATTTTTCAATAGTTAAACCATAAAATAATGATACACAAAAAGTGGGTGCGTTCAAAATGGGTTAAGCATTCAAACCACTGATCTATAAAACTAGAGCCCGACCCAAGCCACATGTGTGAGTCCGATGCAGATCCCCATTCTGGAGGGTCCTGGACAACCCATTACCAATGTATATTGTTTGTCAAAAGTTGCAAAAAAAAAGAAAAAACATTCAAATAAAATTGAAAAACTTCAGATTCAGAGTTTCTATTTTGAAGATTTAACTTATAAGCAAATAAATAAAAACAAACAAATAACCACTCGAGCCTTATTTAATATAGTTAACCTCCTATCTTTGAAAATGTTTGAAAGGGTTAACTCATAACGATTGGGTCACATCAGCTGTATAATTGCAGACATCGATGTTGACAAAATAAAAGTTAAATAATGGCCGATATATCGGCCAGGCTCTAATTCAAACTTCCATTTCTTTTAATTACCGTGCTGGACATAGTGTATAATATCTACTGGACATTGGCAGTGTTGGGGAAGTTACTTTGAAAGCATAACTTGTACAGTTACAAGTAACTCACTATGGCAGTAACTTGATCAAGTTAAAGTTATACCCCTGGAGAAATTTAACTGATAAAGTTTCAAGTTACATAGAAAAAGTAACTTGAGTAACTTGAGTTATTTTTTTTCAGTGTTAAATTGAGAATGTACATTTGGTGTACATGAAACAAAATATAACATCCTACAGAAAAAGTCACATGCCAGCATAAATATGCCTCTCAACTGAGTTTTATGTTTTACTTCAAAAAGGTTGACATTTTCTTTAGTAAACATCTGTGTTCCTAATATAAAGTTAAAAAAATAAGAAAATTATGATCTGTTGAGGACATTTGATCTTCAATCTTAACAAAACTTAAATGTTATAATTATAACTTCGCTTGTAACTTCTTGTAACTTGTAACATGAGCCAAAAATTACCCAAAAAGTATCTCAGTTACTTGACGAGTTACAGAAATATAACTCAGTTACCAGCAAGTTACAGCAACATGTAACTTAGTTACGTAACTCAGTTACGTGTAACTTTAACTTCCCTAACACTGGACAGTGTATAATATCGATCCCACAAGAGACTGCTTGTTATGGCCATAGGAACACGGGGAGAGGAAGGTAGCGCGATACACGCAAACCGATGGCTCAATAAGGTTTATTTTGACATTACCCCTTAATGTCAAAATGAGCTTCGCTTGGTCTTTAGAGACCCACAGAATCCAAAGGAAAACTACATTTCCCACAATGTCTTGGCATACGTTTCCCTGGGAGCATAGTGTCACTGTCGGGCAGAAACCTCGTATCTCCAAGTTTCAAATGTGTATGTGTTTTTTTTCGCTAAGTAAAGCCCTGCTTCATCATACAAGGCCGTCGCACAAAACTAGTGAAAACAACAGATCTACAAGCGCTCAACGCCTCATGGTGGGGGGGCGTTATGTGCATGTAGATCAGCTGTTTTCACTAGTTTAGTTCGTTTTTTAAATGATGAATACAAAAGGAACGCTTTTGGACATACAAGGTTTCCACCGGACGATGACGATAGATTAGTGCAGTGTGAATGGATGGCGCAGACACTTGAGCACGAGACCACAAACCCTGCCTGTCTCTTCATTTTCACCACAGTCTAACAACAATCATACGACATACAGTATCGTCACAATCGTTAGTTCTGAAGTGGTGAAAGTAAGTCCTGTAGAGACAAAAAAACTAAACAAAAAAGAAAACGACCCAGCAGAATCAACACACAGCCGATGTGCATAACCAGTCTTGAAGAGGTTGTTATTGGCAACTACTGGCCCATTAAAACTGCATAATGTTTTCAGTAGGAGGAGGAGGGAAAAAATGTTTTCAGTAGGAGGAGGAGAGGGGAAAAAAAGGTAAAGGAAAGACACAAGAATAAAACAGCATCCATTCAATACCGCTTTCACCCACAAGGTGGCAACATTGTACAGGGGAACTTGAGATAGAGCAAACGTGCCATTTTTTCATTCTTCTTCTTCTTGTTTTTTTTTACATTGATACACAACATTATGAACAGAGAAGTGGTTCTTCATGTATTTTTTTAGTTGTTAAAAGAAAACGAGAAAACAAAAACGTGGGCTATATTCATGTTTAACTGCACACGGGAGATTTTATAATAATAATTTAAAAAAAAGCTGGTAGAAACAACTCAAAGGTTTGTGTGTGGGGGATGTAAAAAGATGAATGAATACAAAAAAGAAAAACAGCGAGACGGACAAGTGGACGCGGAGACTTCCCTCCAACACTGGGACAGGAGGACAGCAGACAGTGGGAGGGAGACAGAGAGATAGGAGGGAAAATAATAATAACTGAACAGGTTCAACCCCGGTGGGAAGGGGGCCTCAGAGTTACAGACCCCACAAGGGTCCAAATTTGGACCCCATGGTGGTCCTTGAACCCCACGTTGAGAAACAGCAGAGGAGGTGAGTGGGAGTGCACTTGGGCAGGGGCGTCACACCAAATTCTGGGCCCTGGGTACAGGGATTCACCGCGGGCCCCCCATGAATGTTAACTATTGAAAAATAGCAGATATACAAGCTCACAGCGCGGCACCGAGTGCCGCGCTGCGAGCTTGTAGATCTGCTATTTTTGAAAAATCCTGAAAATGTGTGCCAAGAAACCTATGTTTCCATGTCAGTGATGCTCAAACTTTTTCATGTGAAGGACCCCCCATCTCAAAATATTTAGTTCCAGGGACCCCCCAGAAGCAAAATTTGAGTTACAAATGTTCAAATAGCAGATCTACAAGCTCGCAGTATATCTGCTATTTTTCAATAGCTAAAGTTACTAGGGCCCCTCCACCTTGGGCCCTGGTAACTCAGTCCCACTTTCCTACCCCTTGTGACGCCCCTGCACTTGGGGCGCGTTCCCAACGCCTCTGCCCCCCCACATACACACACAATCCCTCCTTCCTCTCTCTCTCTCTCTCTCTCTCTCTCTCTCTCTCTCTCTCTCTCTCTCTCTCTCTCTCTCTCTCTCTCTCTCTCTCTCTCTCTCTCTCTCTCTCTCTCTCTCTCTTCTCTGTCCTCATCACTCCATCCAGTCTCCCTCGTCGAACTCGGACTCGTCCTCGGAGTCGGAGTACTCGACGGCGATGCGGCGCGACAGGATGGTGGCCACGTCGTTGCCCACGCGCTCGTGCTTGGCCTCCTGCTCCCGCTGCTCCTCCACCTTCCGCAGTTGGATGCCTGGAGGACAGGGACGTGCAGAGAATGTTAGAGAGGCAGGGGCTGACATTTCTAAAAGGGCATTTTGGTGGAAATATCAAAAATAGCCGACCTCCAATCCAAGCTCACAACAGGTCGCAGCTTGGAGGTCGGCTATTTTCAGTGCGTTATACCACACTGAACTAAGCATAATCAAGTCAATACAAGAGATGTGCATGGATTTCTACACAGAGGCCCTCATTTATCAAAGTGGTGCAGATCAAAATTTGGGTGTACACCGAAATTTAGGGAAGTCTCTGCATTTATCATTTCAACGTGACTTTGATGTTGGCGTAGGCTAGGATCAAATCTCACGTCAAGTTCAGAGGTGGTGTAGGATTCATCTTACACCACTTTGTTCCATTGTAGTCATGCGGAGCAGCGTTGTCTAACTATCTGCCAGGCAATGGACACATGTATCCACTCGAAAATGTATATCCAACACAATAATAAATAATCCTGTGAAAACATAACATTTTATAAAAGCATATAACCGGCTACATCATGGACATGCACGCCGATTTTATTTCCAAGTTACAATGAAGCAATTAAAATCTAGCGATATGGAAGCAATCTACTGTTAAGTACTTTAACAGTCTAAATCATAAGATTGCAGATCTGGCTCAGAACAAGCACATAGGCCTACGAAGTTTACGAACGCATGCGAGAGCATTTTCGGGACCAGCGCGGTGCCGCTGTGAGTCGTGAGTCCTTTTAAATATGGATAAAACCGAAGGTCCAAAACCTTTTGTGCCCAGCCCAGCGCACGCACGCTGCGTATGATTTAGTTGGGGGTCCACGGCCCACCGGGGAGAAGACCAGCCCGTGCAGGAACGCTACATGATTGCTAGTTCAAGCACTCAAACGCACATTGCGCTCGTCGCCGAAATTGGGTTAAATTAATATCCAAAACGTAACCGTGGGGTCACTCAATTTATACAGTAGCTACTGTACACTATGCTGGAGTTAATGATGAAACCCGACGTGGCGAGCCCGTAAGATCATGGCCATGGGGATTGGGGAATTATGATTGCTTGTAACGAAATGAACGCGCTCTGTCTGCGCACGCACGGCACGGGTAGGCTATGGTTTAAATTAATATTCAAAAGTATTCATGGCAGTTGTGTCATTCATGTCTTGTCGGCTGCAGTGTGCCTCCTTGTCAAAGATTGTACCGTTGGTTAATCCCACATTCCCACTGTCAAAGACTGCTGTGCAAACCAAACTGCTGCTGTTCCAAGTAGCCTAGTTGCGTGTGTAGGTGTGTGCGTGCGTGCGTGCGTGCGTGCGTGCATGCCTGCATGTGTGTGTGGTCTGTGTGGGACGCGGACATGGGAGTGAACTTGAAGCGTGGAGTAAACTCTCTTCTATTGGCTTTCCTTTCGTTGTTAGGTCGTATTCGGGTTGTTCTAGTCGTAAAATCAGGGCGTTTCTAGAATAATTAAGGGCGTGTTATTTAAATTTCAGCCTGCGCATTTATCAACACTGGGATCAAATGTACGGCAGGTGTGTCTGTTTAGGACGTGTTCGTAAATGCCACGCAAACGTTGCCCTACGCAAAATTTGGTGAAAAAAATAGACCGTTTTTTACACTCCATTGATAAATGAGGGCCAGAGAGGGCACATTCTTTCAACATAAGAGGCTGCATTCAAGTTCAGGAGAGTTTGGACGAGTCAATTCTCTTGAAAGCTGCCTTCAAGTATGGCATGGATTTGTATTTCTTTCACCATAGTGAAAACGAGAGAGGCCCGCTGACAGCTCTGTCTCCGTCATCAGACGGGTCATGTGACCCGTCTGATGACGCGGCAGTGCTTAAATAGCGGTCAAGACGCAGTTTTGCGTCTCTTGACGCAGCTTTGCGTCTTCTAGACGCGAAACCGCGGCCCTGGTAGACTTACCGCGTTTACAGACGCCATCATCACGGCTCTGTGAGACAGACCGCGGCTCCAGACGCGATTATCGGTTTCAACCGCAGCTCTGAATTCCGAGACGCGGCTCAAAGACGGGGCTTGGAACCGCGTCTGGCTGGAACTCGGTGCGGCCGCAAAGTCTGCTGTGTGCTGTCTTTGTATCTAATCACACCTTGATTCTATTTGATAATTATTAGTATTATTTATTGTCAATGGAACATGCAATATTCTACCATATTGTCGGCATTATAGTGTGTAATGATAACGTTTTTAGTGAGAAAATATCTCTTTTCTTTCTTTTTTTTGGTCCGCATTTAAAAAAAAATGCTGGTTATATGTGCGTGGATTCATGGCACAAAGCATGCCGTTTAGCTCAGTCGGTACAGCTCTCGTCTCGTTGACCGGGGCTCGCCGGTTCGATCTTGCTTTAGTCAATCTTTTCACCACCTCCCACGTTTTTATTTCTAGACCCTTATCACACTGTAAAGCACTGTAAAACACGTTTTCAAGCCAAGGACCCCTTAGTTGAGAAAGAGATGAAGCAGGGACCCCCAAGACTTTTTCATAGATTCCAGATATTTAACCACTTGAACCGTCAATACCTAAATGAACTTGGCCTCTCACTGTGTACCTCTGTAGCCTACAGACGCAGACGCGGGCTCAAACGCAGCTTTGTGAGACTACATCGCGTCTGTAACTCCGAGGCTACAACGCGTCTTTCTCAATTCCAGACGTAAGACCCGTCTGACAACGCGTCAGTGCTTATATAGCGTTCAAGACGCAGCTTTGTGTCTTCTAGACGTGAACGACCGTGTCACCGTCATTTGACGCGACCTCAGACCCGTCTAATGACGTGTCAGTGTTTAAATAGCGGTCAAGACGCGTCTTTGAACGCAGCTGACGCGACTCAAAGACGTGGCTTGGATGCTACCGGAGCGGCCGCTGCAGGGTCTCAGACAGTCAGACGTCAGCTGTCTGCTCTCTGATCTAATCACACCTTGATTCTATCTGATAATTATTAGTATTATTTATTGTCAATGGAACATGCAATATTCTACCATATTGTCGGCATTATAGTGTGTAATGATAACGTTTTTAGTGAGAAAATATCTCTTTTCTTTCTTTTTTTTGTCCGCATTAAAAAAGAAATGCTGGTTATATGTGCGTGGATTCATGGCACAAAGCGTGCCGTTAAGCTCAGTCGGTAGTGCTCTCGTCTCGTTGACCGGGGCTCGCCGGTTCGATCCCCGCTTTAGTCAATCTTTTCACCACCTCCCACGTTTTTATTTCTAGACCGTTATCACACTGTAAAGCACTGTAAAACACGTTTTCAAGCCAAGGACCCCCTTAGTTGAGAGACATATAACGCACATATAACCAGCATTTTTTTTTAAATGCGGACAAAAAAAAAAAGAAAGAAAATAGATATTTTCTCACTAAAAACGTTATCATTACACACTATAATGCCGACAATATGGTAGAATATTACATGTTCCATTGACAATAAATAATACTAATAATTATCAAATCAAGGTGTGATTAGATACAAAGACAGCACACAGCAGACTTTGCGGCCGCACCGAGTTCCAGCCAGACGCCGCGGTAGCCTCCAAGCCCCGTCTTTGAGCCGATAATCGCGTCCGGAGCCGCGGTGTGCTTCACAGAGCCGTGATGATCGCGTCTGTAAACGCGGTAAGTCTACCAGGGCCGCGGTTTCGCGTCTAGAAGACGCAAAGCTGCGTCCAGAGACGCCAAGCTGCGTCTTGACCGCTATTTAAGCACTGACGCGTCATCTGACGGGTCACATGACCCGTCTGATGACGGAGACGCAGTCGTCCACGGTGGTTTGGAGAGGGCACTTTTTACAGACAGGTAAAAGGGCAGGGGCTCAAGCCCCCTTTGATGTCTATGTGTGCACGTGCCTGGCGGGGACAACACGCGCACGCACACACACAAAAGCATTTTTATAACTGTATTTGTGAGGACTTCAACATTTTTAGACCAGTGATTTCCTGAATGCCATTTTCACGTTTTCTGCGGAAAACACAGAAAATAGCAGATCTACAAGCTCAGGACGTGAGCCTAAAACCCAACCTGAATCTTTTCCTAAGCGTAACACTACACTTGTATGTCCATAACCATTGCTTTTTTTGGAGCGGTGAAAGCCGCTTCCAAGGTTTGGCTTTGTCTGTCCAGTCCAGAATGAACAGGCGGTAATTGGTCGGGCTTCACATGACAGTTACCCACCTGCAGAATATAATATAATATAATATAATATAATATAATATAATATAATATAATATTAAACACATTTGGCCGGGGTGGCCAAATGATTGCCTTCACCGCTTCACTTCGAACCGAGGTTTGATTTTTACTATAATCCTTTGTCATTAAATAAGTGAATGTCTACAAGTAGATCTTGTAGAGCAGTTATTTTTACTACTTTTGTGAATTAATTTCCAAAATAAATACATAAAAAGTTGAAACATGGAGATAGGAGGTTTCTGCCCGACTTCTGCCCCCTTTCTTTTTCTTTTTTTGCTGAGCAGATTCCAGCACTGCTCCCTGAACTGCAGTGTAATTTCCGTGCTGGTCTCTGTGTTTATGTGGTGCTTTGTCATTTAAAATGCAGATTCAAGCCGTCCCAGCCGTCGTTTTGGATGACCAAAATCTATCATCAAATGCCACATCTACAAACTGCCCCAGCTTAACCGTGTACTTTCTCCTCTAAAAATGTTTTATTTACAAACTTCTTGACAGGAAAAAAAAAGACAAAACAACATTTTTAGCCATGGTTGGACTTCGTGGTCCACGCATTTTCCATAACTGGCAAACACAGTGGAAGTTAACCTTGGACTCATAAAATAATACATAACAGCTTCTCTTACTGCCTGAGAAAACTGAGATTCTATCCATTTTAGAACGGCTCAGGCAAACTTCTATACCAGTGGTTCTCAAACCTTTCAGGCCGCAACCCCCAAAATAATCATATTTTAACTGGGGACCCCCCCACCCTGACGAGCACTAAGAGTAGAGGCATTACATTTTGTATAACACGGTTCTATTGTGAAAATAGCAAATCTACATGCTCACAACGCCTCGTGTTTGCGAGGCGTTGTGAGCATGTAGATCTGCTATTTTCACAATTTCTGCCTTTAATATTTGACAATTTGGCCAATCTTTAATTTGTCATTTTAGAGGTATTAAAAGTCCTTAAATTGTCTCTTTAGAAATGTGCAGATACCCTCTATACACTTAAACTTTATGTTGGTTTGTTTACTGTTGAGTGAGAAAACAATGTTGCACATTAAGCCAATCATCTGGGGACCCCTCAAAATAATTTGGGGATCCCCCTGGGGGTCCCGACCCACAGGTTGAGAATCACTATTCTATGCTGATAACACTGGCAGCGTGTTAAACACTCCAGGTTGTGGCAGAGATATATTTAACTACAATTAACAATGAACCACCACACAGTTAATTGGCTGGTGTTCCTCAGGAGCCAATACTTGATCTCCTCCCTTTCAGCCCCTCTACACCAAATCTCTTTTGCCAAAAATAGCCGATCTGAGCTTGTAGATGTCGTTCATCCATTTCCGCTGAATACTTATAACGACATGTCCAGAATAGGGACGTGGGTGTTCGTGTAGTTGAACAATTCTGCCATTCTCTTCCAAACGCTCCCATAATTCCAGCTCAGCGGGTAACGTAATGGTCATTCAGCACGTCAAAGCTCATGCTGTGATGCAGTGCTTCTCAAGCTGTTTCATATCAACATGCTCCAAATTGATATGTATTGGCCGTGGCTATTTTCAAATAGCCGCTGTAGGTGGTTCAACTGATTTTATGTTATATTAACAAATTTGTCTGGGGACCCCCTGGAACCCCCTTAAGCCCTTTGCACACAGGCGCGTTTATCCGCACAGATAAAACGGACAATTTTTTTTTTTTTTTTAAGAAAACAATGATTCTCTACGACCTCATGCACACCGGATCCGAATTAGCCGTGCGACGAGTGGCTGCGGCCGTGCGTTTTTTTCTCGATCGAACCCAGTTCGATTTGTGCGTCTTGTCGCATGCGGTAAAAAACTCATCACTCCTTTTATAACTCCTTTTGGGATCCGCAGCGCCGATTCCGCACAGCATTGCACGCCAAATCCAATGCGTTTTATTCATGCAGCAAACGGGAAAAAAAAAACACAACTGTCCTGTGTTACTGTAACTCACTGATGTTACTGACCGCCACTGATGAGTTACAGTGTTTTGGCGCTGGATGGCAACGTTTGCATTTTTTTTATACCAATACTATTGTACTTTTACTCAAGTAAACGTTGAATTCCAGACTTGTTCTTATTTTTTTTCATAACCCTTATCTCCTGAGAGGAGAAAAAAGCAGTTTCAGTTTTGGTGGTTTTCCTCCAATCAGGACAGAGTTGGGCCTTCCTCCAATCATGGTCGAGTGGGGGTGTGCCTTGTGCGCACCAAGGCCCGCCCCCACTTGATCATGATTGGAGGAAGGCCCCCGCCTGTCACCTACATGAAAACTGAAACTTAAATGAAATCACTGACCCTACCTTTAATGGGTTTCAGTAAGTAAAAAATGTGAGTAACTTCCCTCCCCCACTGAACACCACACCCACCTTTGCGGATGGCCTCCAGCAGAACGCTGCGGGCGTCGCTTATGGGCGGCAGGCTGGCCGGGTGGTGGTGCCTCTTGCCTCCGTGTCCCGCCATCGCCGTGGGATCGTGGTGGTGCGGCGATGCCGACGACGCCGACGCCATGGCCGCCGCCGAGGGGAAGGACGGGATGGGAGGAGGAGGACCTCCTGAAGGGGAGGAGCTCCGTGCCCCGGGGAGCGGCAGGGGGGGCGGCGGGGGCGGCGGCGGCAGCACCGAGCCGTCCGACTGGCCCGCCAGGTGGAGGAGGCGGGCCGGGGAGGAGTGGAGGGGAGGGGCCACGGGGGGCGGCGCCGGGTGGAGCACGCCGGGGGCGATCTGCAGCGGGGCGGGCGGGGGCGGGATGGCCGGGTGGGCCTGCTGCTGGGGCTGCTGCTGGGCGGCGCTGGTGGGCAGCGGGGGGATGGGGGGAGGGGGCGTGCCCCGCAGGCCGCCGCCGCCGGAGGGTAAGGGGGGAGGCGGGGGAGGGAGAGGCGGCGGCGGAGGCGGAGGGGTGTTGGAGTTGAAACCCCCTCCTCCGGTCCGGGCGGGAGACTGAGGCCGGCTGTCTGAGAAACCCGAACTGGAGCTGGAGGGAGAGAGAGAGAGGGAGAGAGAGAGAGAGAGAGAGAGAGAGAGAGAGAGAGGGAGAGACGGAAACGAGGTTTCATCAGAAACGGTGGAAATCGACAAGCTTGTAGATCTGCTGTTGTCGAAACAGAAATAGCCGATGTACTGTATATATACTGTATAGGCCTATATACAGTATATAAAGTGGTTAAACTAGCAAGCCCAAATAAATGACTACGCTTTAGAAACAAGCCCCCTCCCGTGGGATAATAAAGGTATCTACCTATCTATCTAACTTCCTATATTTACTAGTAAGACTCCCTAAACACAAACTTTAGAAGGCAATGGTAGCCAATCAGGAGGGAATATGGGAAATGGGACAGATCCATGTTGATGACATGACTTTAGAGATACTGTGTACCGCTTTGTGTGATTTTAGGGCAAAATCTGGAGGAGCAGTGTCCAAAAATGTGTTTTGCAAGAGCAGCAAAGGACTGTGTGTGCAAAGTTTGGCATGGATCGGGGCAACGGTGGCGGAGATATGAGTAGGGGAAAAGTGTGACGTGTGACTGACAGACTGACTGACAGCCGGTGGAGGTTTTGATTGTAACTGCGACCTGACGGTCGCAACAAGCCACTCTGTTTCCAGCCTGTTTCTAGCCTGTTTCCAGGCTGTTTCCACAGCGTTCTGAAGGCTGCGTGGGAGGATGTGCTCATACACAGTCCATGGCAAAAACAAACGGACAAATCAATCAAATCAATTATGACTCAGCATGACTGAGGGGCAGTCATTTCGGAAGGCATGGTTTTTCACTACTGCTAATATGACTTTTTTTTTTTTTTTTTTCTAAAAAAAGCCACAAATGCATCTCAAAATATCTAGGCTACATTTCACTTAAACGCCAGAGCTTAACTCTGCATGTAAATAAGACTTTTTTAAATTAATGTGAGAGATCGTCAGGTCATTTGCAGGTTAGACATTTATTTAGAACTTGAATATCTCAAAAGTAGTATTTCAGCATGGCATCATTCTATAAGCCATATCTTCAAAACTGTTGGGTCAATCTCCACAACCAATATATCATTTTGCAGCTATGATCCCCAGCTTTCAAATGAAATGAAAAAATGAAAATGAAAAAAAAAAAAAATGCAATGACTAGCCGTCAGCTGCGCTGGGACACAATTGTCTTTTCGCAGCGAGAAAGATTGTTCCAGGCGCATCGCCAAGCAAACCCACACCAGCCACCTCTACCAAGCCTCCCGGAGACTGGCACACGCTGTCTTATGTGAGGCAATACTGGTAACATGATTTATGATTGATATGCAAAGTGTATTATAATACCTGTGTTAGACATAATGATATGGGCGAGAGGACACAACGAAAGATTACAGCATTTCATTCGAAATTCGAGTAATATTTTTCAAAAGTAATATTTTAATTAAATGAAAAATAATGTAAATAGGACATCTCTCTACATCTCTGCTACTATGTTCAATATTTCTGTAATTTCTTTAACAATAACATGCCCAAAATTGGGATATCTTATTTAAATAGATATCTTTATCATCCCAAGACGGAGGCGGCACAGCAGTTAAGGTTACAAAGTTACAAGGAAGTATGAAAAATAAAAAGTAATATTGTGTACCGCGAAAAAACAAATCAAAATACTGTATATATATACAGTATTTTGATTTGATTTTTCATAATCAACTGAAGCGATCAGTTCTATTAACTGACGCTCCGCTATAAAAATCAATGACAGATTGCAGCCTGCCCGTCCCTACCCCGTCTCTACGACTCTTCTGACCAACACAGAGACACAGAATGACCTCTGCGACCCTGGCTGGCCGTAACACTTTATTGATTCACCCCTCAGCCTCTGCCTCTCTCCCTCTCACCTCTCTACAAGCCATCACTCCATTCACCCATCCATCCACTGCACCTTCTTCACCTCTCTTGTCTTTTTTTGGTGTGTGTGTGTGTGCGTGTGCGTGTGCGTGTGTGTGTGTGTGTGTGTGTGTGTGTGTGTGTGTGTGCGCGCGTGTGCGTGTGTGTGTGTGTGTGTGTGTGTGTGTTTGCACCCCGCTCCAACAGAGCAGAACATCCTAGAACAGAGAGCGGAGCTGAGCAGCCCCTTTTGTGTGTCTTTTCAACCAGGAGTGTCGCACCAAATTCTGGACCCTGGGTACCATTTGGTTTCATTTTACGCTCTCAAGAGTCAAAGATCTATAATTATAATATATAATATTTGTGTTTAGTTACTGTACATTTTGTTTTATTATGGTAATAACATTGAGAGCTTCTGCTCTGCTGGCCGCACTCCATGTAGCTGCTCTGAAAGCGCGCACGAGGGCCTCTTTATTTCCCCTTGCCCAGGGGCCTCATGTCATATAAATCCGGCACTGACCAACTCTCCATCATTTAGCTGTGGACCACCTGGAACCCCCTCAAGGACCACTGGTCCCCAGATCTACAAGCTCACAATGTGATAATGCGGTGGTGATTGAAAAGCTTTACTGGCAGCTAAGAAAATCGCTAAGAAAATAACAGAGTTATAATAAGAATAGAGAGGACACCAGATATCCCCGCCCGTCCACTTGCATTGAGTTGCTCACCCAGCGCATGAAGCGTAGGCCTACTTCCGCGTTTGAGACGCCTCTGAAACGTGACGTAGTGGGGCCACTGTGACGGATTTTGCGTCATAGTTTGTGTTCATGTACACGCTGGGGCTCCAATTCATGAACGAGCACTTCCGCTATGAACGCGCGTCAATGCGCGTTCGTGATTAGAAGCCCCAACTGCAGTACCTCAAACGGCCACCATGTCCATTGCGCTTCAGGGCTCCACCAGGGTTCTGGGGGCTTGGAAAATAAGCTATTGATGGGTTTCTGGTCCACGTTACACTGATAAGAACTAGATGGGTGCGCAGGTCGGTACCAAAATTAGCCAATGAAACCAGCGCTCCCCAAAACAACAGGTTTGGGGATTGGAAGGAAAGGAATTGATTACAGGCTCACTGGTTCCCAAGCACTGGGTCGGGAACCATTTGTGGACACATTTTTGTGGGTCCCTTAATAAAAAAAAATATAATGAAAGACCATAATTTAAGAAGTATTGGAGCTCTGCTGTTTTCCCTAGTTTGGGTCTCGGGCAAACGTCTAAACTCTCTTTTGGGTCACAAGCTAAAAAGTTTGGTGTAGGTGACACTAAGGATGTTTCCTGTTGAGATTGGCACATTTCACCCAGGTTTTTTCATCTCACTCACTTCACTTTGTCTGCTGACCTCACTCAGCAACAGAATAAACAGAAAATAAGCAAGCAGTGATCACCCCATGATGTGCACTGCAATGTAGTTTCAAATGCACTACATTGCAGGCGCTTTTTGAGAGTGAAAAATTGCGTCCGTGGTGTCCCACCCACCTGATCATGGAGGGCGGTTTGATTTCTCCCAGTGGGTGCATGGGCGGGGGTGGCGGGGGGTCGTGCGGTCGGGAGTACATGCGGTCCCCGGTGCGGTTCAGCAGCTCGTTCATCTGGGTGTAGGGCAGCGCCGCCAGCGAGAAGGGCCCGTCCAGGTGCTCCATGTACAGCGGGGCCCTGGGGGCCACACAAAGAGTTCCACTCCGTTTAGGGATGGGACCATAATCAGTATTATTGTTGATTGTGACTAAAAACTTATCTTAATACATGGTGAAATTGTCCTCTGTCATGTGCTGGGATCAATTCACCTTTGATCCACTTAAACCCTACATAAATGAGTACCTGAGATGAATAACATTCCCACTGGGCCAGATAACAGATAAAAAAATATCTTTCTCCAGATATTTTTCCATTCAAAGTGGATGGTAGATACAGATAAAAAAAATATCTGCCACAGATAAAAGAAAAATCTGTGGCAGATATTTTCTTTTATCTGTTATCTGGCCCAGTGGGAATGGGCCTTCTTTGATAGTTTTCTCAACCAAATGGTAGAGCACATTTTAAGTCCATATTTCTCATTGAAAACAATGCTGAAATTAACTCAACCTCATTCAGCCATTTCTACCATTTGGTTGAGGTGTTTGATGGCCAATAATATCCACCTGAGGGTGCAGTGACTTCACACACCATGCTTTCCAAGTCATGTGACACAGAGGAAATCTGACACAAGAAAAACACTCCTGACAGCTTGGCTCTCTCCTGCAGGAATTTCAAAGCTAGGAGGATTCTCTTTACATAATATCATCTGAGATGTTACTGAACATGCATATGTAACAAAATGCAATAAAAATAAATCTAATAATGGTCAAATCATTTTTTGAAAACATGCTTTACCAAACGGTAGATGTGTCCGTTGATGGTAAAGGTAGTGCAAGTAAAACTAAAGTATTAAAAACGTACTATTTACTATGAATAATTACAACTTCTACTCATTCATTGTTGTTATTATGAAACATTGAATGTTTTTAATATAATATATGCTGAAATAGTTCTAAAAGTACGATTTTATTCTTGTTTAAAAAATATGCTCTACCAAACGGTTGAGATGTTTGTTAGTGGTAAAAGAGTAGTGTCCAATCAACATACACAGTACACCTTTTCACCTATTCAACCCTAATTACCAAAGTTCAACATATTATCTAAAGTTCATCATCTGATATTTGTTTTGTCACTAATATGTCAAGAAAATGAAACAATATTTTTCAATTTGCCATTATCCAATATTCAGATATATGCCCCAAAATACATGAAAATGTGGCATTTTTGCGCATATAATGCATAATTTGCATATTTAAAAATAAAGTTTCAGAAAAATGTGTAATACATTTTTTGTTTGTTTTAATGTCAGTAATCAACTGGAGAAGTTTCACTGTTCTAGCTATCAGTTAAAGTTTTTTCTATCAAATGCAACCTTAACAATAACGTACATCTCTACCGTTTGGTAGAGGCTTATAGTTTTAAAACTGGTGGGTGTATTGTAAAAAAAAACAATTGATTGTTGTTATTAATGCCTAAAGGGAATAGAAAATGCAAAGAAATAATTTTTTGACAGCTTCTTTCTTGGTGGGAACTTCAAAGGGTTAAGTCCATATTTGATCTTTTTTTAATATATATATATATATATATATATTTTACCAGACTGTAAACCATAAACTAGTCATTTTTAATCTGCTAATTTGTTAATGCACTCCCACCTCATTTTGTCCAATTGTCAGTTTTAATGTTATCTGCTCCCTTTGTCTGCTGAATATTGCTTGTACGGACTTATACTGTTGTTCCACAAACTGTTTTTCCACTTTCCATAAGTATAATGTCTTATAATTCCTAATATATATGATTTAAGTAAAACAAATCTAATTCAACAAAATGAGGGGGGAGTGCATAAAGAATTTAACAGATTAAAAGCTTCTATTTTGTGGTTTACAGTCTGGTAAATTAAAAAATTATGTATCTATATTCCAAATTCTAAAATATGGACTGTTTTTCGTCTCAGGTACTCATTATTGTTAAAACACACCTGTAAACACACTGTACTTGATACAGTATTTGTTCACTATACCAAATCGCTTGCCAAAAAAAAGCCGATCTACAAGCTCACAATGTGTCCTGCCCCAGAATATGGATGCAGGGGTTCAAAGAGTGGCATTTTGAGTAAACGGAACGCGTTGTGAACTTGTCGATCTGCTATTCTCTGTGACGGTTTCCCCCAGAATACAGATTCATGTTTGATAGAGTCTTCACTGACCAAATACACACATGGGGAAACACAGTTCTCAACGTTGAAAATGAGTTCATATACAAGTAAGACGCCCTAAGGCCGAGAATCAACCGTCAGGTCGCGCTGAAAAGCAGCTGTCTGAGCAGCGTTGGGTTAAACAGCGTTACAAAGCCTGTGAAAGCCAATCAGCGACGCGCAGACCCATGTGAGTGAGTGTTACACCCAATGTGTTACTTACAACTTTTTCTGACCTGCCTTCATGGATGGAAAGGGAGGGAGGAACTGAAGTCGATAGGTAACGAAATGTTTCCTAGTAGCGTGACTCATGGACACGAGCTGGACGCTTTCATACTAACTGCGACCTGACGGTCACAACAATCAAAAGCATTTTAACGCTAGTCTTGTCTCCACAGCTCAACCTAGACTACATTAACCCAGCCATTATCTGAAAAATCTTTTCAGATACGGGTCCTTGACCTACTACGTATGAATCCTGGAAAATGTTTTGAGGACCACTGGTGTAACACGCACACGCACGGACGCACACACGCACGCACGCAAACATGCACGCGCGCACACACACACCTGTTGTCGTGGTAGGCGGCGGAGCCGTTAGCCTCCCCGTGCTTGTCGTCGGGTTCGTCCTGGGCTAGCTCCGCCCCCAGCGCCAGCTTCTGCCACTCCTTCTTGCGGTCGTGCGGCGCTCGAGGTATCTTTTCCGGCTCCTGAGGACGCTCTATGGCCTTCAGCTTTTAACGGGGCCAAACGGGAAGGGGACGACGGGGTTAGCAGAGATGGGATGGTAATGGAGCACGTGTTTGAAAATAAATATAAATATACAGAGGGGGAGGGCGAGCAAGCGAATAAAGGCCAAGCAGAGAAGGTGGTGATGGGAGGGAGGGGGCGAGAGACATGAAGTGAGAGGGAGAGGAGAGAGAACAGTTCACATTAGTTACTGTATCCTCTATGTGTTTCTCAAACTTTCACATTTAAAGGAGTCGTTCAGACCAAAACACATATAGGGTTAAATCTGCCGCTGTTTTGACCTCACAGGCACCCTTATTTGTCAAACAGACGAGAAGATCCCCTCCCTTTCTAGGCTCTCCTCTCCCTGCTCTGGTGCAGAGCAGAAGCCGTTTGACAAGTAAGGGTGCCTGTGAGGTCAAAACAGCGGTTTGGTTGGTCTCAGGACGTTGTGTAAACACAATCCAATAAAAAAATACTAACTTTGAAGCTAAAGAAATAACCGTACTAGAATAAAGTCTATCTACTCTGTTAGTTATGAGAGGGACCGCAAAATCTAGCAACAGGGGCAGCCGAAATCTAGCAACAGGGGCAGCAATGAAAAAAATGGACTAAAGCAGGTATGAAGGGGGATGATAAAAGGCAGATTTAACCCTATATGTGTTTTGGTCTGAACGACTCCTTTAACTCTGACAGTGTACAAATGGAACCAAATGGACCCCGTTGAGCAGCAGCTGCTCCAGAGAATTGTGACTGGGGGGGGGAGGGGCGCTATGGGGGAGCTGGCTTTTTTAGAGGAGGGGCGAATTAATTTTGGCAACAAACATTAATGAATACTACTAATATGACAAACGAGATTCACTCGCTTGGGGTATGAATAACTGAACAGATCAGATTTTCCAGCTCCAAATCTGAGGACTATAGGTGATCGGATTAGGTTTTTGTGAGGCTGAAGATACTTTCCAGCATAAAAAGTATGATTTTATAGTATGGTTTACAGTCAAGTCTTTCACATATTCATATATATTTTATTAATTTATTCCTTAAATATTTTTTCGTCAGAATTGGTTTTGTGGGGTGGGAGGGCTTAGGGGGTGCTAAGCCATTTGGTTCCATTTGTACACTGTCTGACTTGTATGGGTCTATTTAGACCCCCCTAAAGGAACCCACAGATTCCATGGAATCCACTTTGAGAAACACTGCTGTATGACATAAATATCAATAATAAAATGACTGTAATCTGCCTACTGTGCCTATCCGGAGAGTTCATTTATCTCTAAGATACACTCTGGATTTTGCTGTGTTGGAAAAGGCGAGAGACAGGCGTTTCACAACTATCCTGTAGCCAAGGGGTTCCCGAACCTTTTTAGCTTGTTGTACAAAAACACATTAGGAATTAATCATTTAGGCCCTATTTAAAAATGAATGGAAAACTGCCAAGCTCACAATGTGTCACAATGCGACATGTTGTGAGCTTGTAGATCAGCTGTTTTCAAAATTTATTTTTGGTTTGGAAATTCCGGAACAAATTATGTAAATCATTTCCTATGTTATAGGTTTCTAATTTTCTATTCAGGAAACTTCTGGAAATCTTAAACAATGAGAGAAAGAATGGTGTGCGACCCCAAAAAAATGACCCTACATTTGGGAAACAGTGCAGTAGACTGCAGTTTAAATACACACACACATAAGGTTATGTCTCCTCTTTCAGTGCAAAATCTTGATTTTGCATTTTTTTTGGGCAGCAGTATAGCTGTTGTCATAGCGACAACTCTCCTCAGAAGATTATTTTGTCTTTTTGTGTGAATTTTAGACGAGGCTGTATGGAATATTTACAAGGCCCTTTGAAGAGAGAAATCAACGCTGCTGTTGAAAGAGCATAATATCTACAGTAGCTACACTAGGAACGTCTCCCCTCAACACACACATTACAGTAAGTCTGGGAACAGGGAACACCGCTAGACCCACCTACAGTACATAATAATAATAATAATAATAACCTACAGTACATAATAATAATAATAATAATAATAATAATAATAACCTACAGTACATGCCAAAAGTCATACTGTGGTCACAACACTACATACTGTACTGTAGTCAGCCCTGCTCTGCTGTCGAGGGCCATCCGCACACCAAGAATGACGACTATCACGATGATAACTATACACAATTTGTTGGGGATCAGTAGCTCTGCACATTTTTTTTTTTGGCAAATGTTCGGCCCCAGGATCATGGATATTAGCCCTATTCACGACCCGCCCACTCAGCATCCCCCGGGTGCTGAAGTCCCGTTTTAAAGGGGAAAATCCTACTATAAGCCTATAGAGTTAGCACAGAAATCGCAAATTTAATGCAATTTCCGAATAGTAAAGTATAAAATATGGCTAGCATGATCAATAACACAAGATAGTAAACGGCACAAAGCATTATAATTTACTTTACTGTTAGAAATAACGATTTGTTGGCTTTAAGTCCAGCTATTTCTGTTATGTTTCCCCTTCTAAATTGAAGTCAGCACCCAGGGGATACTGAGAAACGGAAGTAGGTGGGCGGGCCGTGAATAGGGCTAATTGGGGATATTTTAATTATCGCGATACTATCGTAAATCGCAATATCTTTGGTCACAATAATCACGACATGAGATGTTGATATCGTCCCATCCCTTGGGACACTGCCACAGCTATCACGGGGCAGCACGTTCGAAAATATAAAAAAAAAGATTACGTTTCATAATGTGTTTCTATTAAAAAAGGACCACAAAAAGCGTAAAATAATGATAAAATAATCATTTTGGCCATTGTCAGGCTGACTTTGTTTCTATCCCTCTTCTATACTTTTATATGGATTGATAAGAGATGTAAACAAAGTCAGTCTGACAATGGCCAAAATGATTATTTTATCATTATTTTATGCTTTTTGTGGTCATTTTTGAATAGAAACACATATGATATGAACATTTTCGAAACATTTTTATTTTAGCGTTTGTTTTTCAAGAAAAAGTTGACTATAGCTCCTTTAAGCAACACTGTCGTTCATCGGTGAGGACGGCTGCTCTCATCATCATCTCTACGGTTAGTTAACGGAACAGTTATCAGTCTTGGTGCGGGGGGGGGAACCCTTTACTTTAGCAGAGCAACGCTAGGCTTTTAGCCAGAAAAGATCACACATTAGTCTAGTGGTCAAGCACATTCCCTGTAGTGTCCCAGACCCTAACAAAAACACACACACAGAACAAAATCACACACAGTAATTGTTTTGTATTTTGTGGTAGATAAATCGCTGGGGTTTTTCACATACCTGCCCTGGAAGGTCTAAGTACCTATAGACCTGATCATACATGCGTGGGTCCTGTAACTACAAACACAAAAACAAAAACAAAAAAAGCACAAGAGAAGCACCGGGGGGGGCACAACATTAACAGGGCACACAGAGTGTGGGCTCACAGTCACAGCCAACAAGAGGACAGAACACTGGGGAGTGGAGGAATGTGCAGGGGCGTCGCACCGAATTCTGGGCCCTGGGTACAAGGATTCACTTCAATTATGTTGTGCTTTAACTATTGAAAAATAGCAGATCTACAAGCTCACAGCGCGGAACTCGAGCTTGTAGATCTGCTATTTTTGAAAAGTCGTGAAAATGTGTGCAAGTCTTTGAATATTTCAAATCCTTGGAAGGTTTTTTGAAAAGCCTATGTTTCTATGTGAGTGGTGCTCAAACCTTTTCATGTCAAGGACACCCAAAATGATATGTATTTGGCCACGGACTCCCCATCTCAAAATATTTAGTTCCAGGGACCCCCCCCCCCCCCCCCCCAGATAATTTTAGTTACAAATGTTCGCTTAAAAAATACATATATTCAAAGATTTGCACACATTTCCACGACTTTAAAAGAATAGCAGATCTAGAAGCTCGCAGCGCGGCATTCTGTGCCGCGTGCGCGCTTGTAGATGTGCTATTTTTCAATAGTTAAAGTATAAAATCACGAAGGCCCCTCCGCCTTGGGCCCTAGTAACTCAGTCCCACTTTCCCCTCCCTTGTGACACTCCTGATGTGTGTGCTCATGTGTATGTGCGTGTGTGCTTATGTGTGTGTGTGTGTGCTTATGTGTGTGTGTGTGTGTGTGTGTGTGTGTGTGTGTGTGTGTGTGTGTGTGTGTGTGTGTGTGTGCTTATGTGTGTGTGCTTATGTGTGTGTGCTTATGTGTGTGAGGGACAAAGGGGGAGAAAAGTGCTGTGACAGAAAAATTACAGCATGCACCGCTGTGGGGGGGGGAGGGGGGGGGGGACACACACGTCACAGCACTCGACAGGACATCATGGGACGACGCTCAAACATTTCATTCAAGCCCCATTTCAAAATCAGTGAAACAAGAACCGATCCACACGCCTCACGACGCCTCACGATGCGACGCGTCGTGAGCTTGTGGATCGTGGGTTTCTTTTTTCTCTGTGTGACAAGCTGTTGAACATTTTCGAACATTTTTTGGTGGTTAAAAACACACAGAGGTACAGCAACAACAACAGCCAAGCTCTGAAACACACACACACGCACACGCACACGCACACACACACACACACACACACACACACACACACACACACACACACACACACACACACACACACAGAAAGGAGAGGAAAGGCATAGAAAGCAGAGGAAACATGGGTACAGGTATTGAGGAGAGGACCTCGACAATAGAAGAGGAGGACGCGCTACAAAGACACCTTTCTAGAAGCCACTGGAGAAACAAGCATTCCAACACAGTGCAACCCCCAGTGAGCTGGAACCACTTTAAGCATTGTTTTATGCATTTAACTATCGAAAAATAGCAGTTCTACAAGCTCGCAGCCGCGGCACCGAGTGCTGCACTGCGAGCTTGTAGAACTGCTATTTATTTATTTATGTTTTGCCCCCAGAAGCAAATACTCAAATATTTGCTTCTGGGGGGGTCCCTGGAACAACATATCTTGAGATGGGGGTCCGCGGCCAAATGTCATGTAATTTTGGAGGTCCTTGACATGAAAACGTTTAGAACCGAACTGATTTAGAAGAAGGATTTAGAGGACATTTTATGGAATTGGGTCAAAAATATCTGCGGATTGCACACACGTTCACGATTTTTCAAAAATAGCAGATCTACAAACTCGCAGCGCGGCACCAAGTGCTGCGCTGCGAGCTTGTAGATCTGCTATTTTTTATAGTTGAAGCATAGAATAATGGTTAAAGTGCGTTCCAGGTGTAAATGAACTCCTTTTACTCAAGCGTTTTAAAAAGTAGCAACAGACTGAGCAGAGGGTTTCACTGGGAGTGAGCAGCACACAGCAGAAGACATGGCAGGCCAGAACACAGGTGTTGGGAGAGACAACAAACAGAGTCATATAAAATGTATACATCACACAAACCTTGCACAAAACAACAGCAGCTAAAACAGCTTTGCGCACACAGTGCAAAATCCTGAGTGTTCGTTTTAACTCTGAAAGGGTTCATTCAAGTTAAAACAACACTCTGTATTTTACTGCAGTACTGCGTACCCATTAAACATTCTGGACAAAAACATGTTCTAGAAAATTCAATAACTCAAAACACACACTGTATGATTTTCTCAGACTCAAACCATCACATCAACAGGGATCCCTTGTCAGTCCCATTCCTGTTAGTAAGTGCTGAAATGAACGCAGGTTGTATGTATGTATGTACAGTAAGTGCATGCGTGTGTGCGTGTGTCTCTGTCTGCTGAATAGGGTTTTCCTGGCAGGAATGAAAGGCTCCTCAAACACTGACACAAACCATCTCCTGTGAGGTGAAATCTCGCTCTTTCGAACGACCGTCATTTCCACAACGGAGCGTCGGGAGGGTTAGCGACTCACCCCACGGAGGTTAGGGTTAGGGTAAGGGTTAGGTTTGGGTGTCGTAACAGCAAAACACTCCCCTCCTGAGAACTTCAAGTATTTCCCGTGGGGAACAGGGGTCCATGCAGGCCTACACTTGACCCTACCATTTGGCATCCAGGTCCAATCAGTGAGCTTGATTTTGTGAAATATTGTCATAAATAAATAGGCAATCAAAATAAAATAAAAAATAATGCTGGGACTTAACCTAACCCTAACCCTAACTGATTAATTGCGATTAATTAATTACAGAAAATTAACGCGATTAAAAAAATTAACGCATTTTAATCGCACTTAGTTTTTGCAACACAGAACCTTCAGTTTCAGGCATACCGATCATAGCGATGCACCAACCAAGAAGAGACAACAAACGCAAAAGGAGAAGTAGCCGATCAGAGCGCTTTGCTTGGCCCAGTGGATGCGAAATTTAGATTAAAAAAACTCAATCGTTGATTCACTTGTACAACAAAATGTGTTTTACTTGAAAAAAAATGCTTCTCAGGTCAAATATCAATGTGCGATTAAAATGTGATTAATTGCGATTAATTAATCACAGAGCCTGTAATTAATTAGATTAAAATTTTGAATCGCATCCCAGCCCTAATAAAAATACTAAAAACGTTACTACCAATAAAGCGGTTCTAAATTAGTCTTTATAGAACTAACCTTTTTTATTGTTAAGGTCTTTACACACCGGGGGATGTGACAATTAAACGTTTTGAGCGGCACTCAATAGTTACTAACTTACTATATTCATAGTTGATGCCTCTTTCATACAGGCTGACGGCTTTATTCACAGTGAAAAACAGATCGGTTCGAAAATATATACTTTTGTGTGAATTGATCACCACACACAAAATCCTCCCGCCCCCAGAGAATTCAAACGCTTTTTTTTTTCTTTCTTTTTTTCCAGAATGATATAATCATGAATGTTGGCAGTTAATACAGACATGTTATTTTGTCAGATGATGCACATTGTGGTCGCCTCTTCCTCACAGTACAAGCCATCCACATCCTCCCCATCCATCTGGCTCACAGAACAACAATAAAGCCTGCTTTATACTTGTGCATATCAGGGGCATAGTTCCGCCGATTTAAAACAAATCCAATACGGAACTAAAACTTCCTATGTTTGGCTGCTAGTTGCGCTGTTTTCCCCCCGCGAGGTACCAAAAAGAATTTGTCTACATTGGACCCCATTCGTTTTCCCCTTTGATTTTCTAACCTTAATAAACGTTGTCATAAATACTTTATGGTTCCTGTCGCTAGTGAAAAACTCCCTTTCAATCACCATGATATGCGATTTGAGCAAATATGGTCCCATTTATGTTAAACTTGATGATAAATTTGCGGGGGGAGGGGCCAACTAAGCTGATACCAGCCAGCTGTGTTCTTCTTTGTGTGCTGTATTTCGGGAGGCTCCGACCACATTCTCCCATGTATCCCTGCGGTTCCACGTGACCGTTGGCAGCCAATAGCATTCCTTATGATTCCTGGGGTACCTTTCAAACAATGATGGCGACACCCATATACACAGGACCAAAAAAAAATCATTTTCGCTGCATAGAAAGCAATGGCGTCACACCGTCCATGTTTTTCTACAGTCTATGGTGCATATAGGGACAGGGGCGTCACAAGGGGGGGGGGGGGGGGAGTGGGACTGAGTTACTAGGGCACAAGGTGGAGGGGCCTTCATTATATACAAGCTCACAGCGCGGCACCAAGTGCCGCGCTGCAAGATTGTAGATCTGCTATTTTTGAAAAGTTGTACATTTTGCTTCTGGGGGGTCCCTGGAACTAAATATTTATTTTTGAGATGGGGGTCCGTGGCCAAATACTTTGGGGGTGATTCACATGAAAATGTTTGAGCACCACTGACATAGAAACATAGGTTTTTCAAAAAAAAAGACTATTTTCACAATGTTTCAAAAATAGCAGATCTACAAGCTCGCAGTGCGGCTGTGAGCTTGTATATCTGCTATTTTTCAATAGTTAAAGCACAAAATAATTGAAGTGAATCCTTGTGCCCAGGGCCCAGAATTTGGTGCGACACCCCTGCATGGGGATGGGACCATATAACACATCGTGCGGTGACGTGTTATGAGTAATAATAATAATTGTGATAGAAAAAAACTAGTAGTGTGAACTACTCCTTTAAGGCTTATTTAATAATTCTATGCTCAAAGGTTTAGTGCAAAAATAGCTCACAAAACGGCATGATTTGTTTGCCCTCTCGATTGCTCACATGATTCTTTTTTTATATGTGATTAAATCGATTCATCCGATTAGCTGTCGCACCCCGTTACAGTACACACAGCTACTCAACACAAAAGCACATGCAAGCATGCACGCGCGCGCACACACAGTTATCACCAATTGTTTACTGTTCTCATGCACTGCCCTAGCACATTCGTATTTGAAGCTACTGTATATATTATACTTAACCCATTTACGCATAGAATTACTGAATGCTTTAACTATTGAAAAATAGCAGATATACAAGCTCACAGCGCCTGCAAGCTTGTAGATCTGCTATTTTTGAAAAAAGTTGTGAAAATGTGTGCAAATCTTTGAATATATGCATTTTTAAAGCGAACGTTTGTACCTCAAATTTTGCTTCTGGGGGTGGTCCCTGGAACTAGATATTTTGAGATGGGGGTAAATATCAGTTTGGGGGTCCTTCACATGAAAAGGTTTGAGAACCACTGACATAGTAGTCTCTCAAGAACAGACTAACTGAGCTCCAGTTATGTGAAAAGAACCTTTTCTTTGACGATGGCTGGCCAGATTGCTAACACACTCGGTGCCGCGCTGTGAGCTTGTATATCTGCTATTTTTAAATAGTTAAAGCATAAAATAATAATACACAATACTGTGTACCCGTTCTGAATGGGTTCATACATTTTCCATCATATGTCGTTGTTGCACGAGCAAAATAGCAGATCTACAAGCTCACAATGTGCTGCGATGCTTCAAGTTTTGAGCTAGAAGACTATTCTTGGCCTATGATAACATCGCATGACGAAGTATACCCGTAAATCAGGCTTTAATCGGTAGAAGACAGTGAATGTTGTTTGTTTCCAGCGGAACAGCAGAGCTCGCTACGTTGCTGCACACTGACTGCTACTGTTGTGAAATCACCAGTTCAAACATTGCAGCTTCTTGTCATATCCAGCGTTTCTAAATTGATTAAAATCAAACACACACAACGATGTAATCACAGTCGTCCAATTATGTTTGCACACTGCGAATGTAACTAGTGAAAAAAAAAACTATATTGGGGACTGGTGGGAGGCTTAGCAGAGCATGAATTCAAACCAAAATGATTATAATATTAGATAGGATGCTATCGAACATAATTGTGTTTGTGTCTTATCTCATGGCAGTTGTGTGTTGTTGATTATGAAGATACAGAAAAGAACGCCATGCAACTAAAAGAGCCAAGTCATGACGCCAGATTCATACTCCACTTTTAGAGCCGAATTTATTTCCGTTCTGTTCGGGGAGTCACAAAATCTCGGAGGCACCGAACAGCTGAATTAATGACGATACCCGCCCCCACGACCCTCTGAATGACGTCATATTGTAGTTTGGACAGAGCCGAACCAAAATAAATTCGTCTCTAAAAGTGGAGTCTAAATCGGCCTTAGACGCCACTATCCTCCCAAGCCTGCAAGACAGTGAGATTGTGTGTTCAAAGTGTGTGTTTATCCATTTGTAACGCTCAGCATTAAGTTAACACTGAGGATGCACAGAGCACAATGAACTTTATTAGTCTGTAACCCAGCAAGCACGGTCAGGACCTGGACCAATCAGTGACGTCTCCATTGGGGCCAGATCAGTCAAACCATGACTAGTCAGATCTGGCCTAGAATATCACCTGATTTCAACCAACATAAATCCTAGCTATTTCCAGGGAGGTGTGTGTGTGTGTGTGTGTGTGTGCGTGCGTGCGTGCGTGCGTGCGTGCGTGCGTGCGTGTGTGCGCGCGGGTACACGCACATGCGTGTGTGTGGTATTCATCTCTCATCTGAATGGATCCTGCTGTGTAAGCTCTATGAGTGAGTGTGTGTGTGTGTGTGTGTGTGTGTGTGTGTGTGTGTGTGTGTCTGTGTGTGTGTGAGAGAGAGTGTGTGCATTTGTGCGAGTGTACTGGTGTCATAGTTATGTATTTATGTGGACTTGTCTGTGTGTGTGTGTGTGTGTGTGTGTGTGTGTGTGTGTGTGTGTGTGTGTGTGTGTGTGTGTGTGTGTGTGTGTGTGTGTGTGTGTTGTGTACATGATAAATAGTGAAGCATGCACTGCATGCTTGTAGCTTCTGTTTTGGTGTACGGTTTTATGTCTTTGTGAAATCATCAAAGTGAATGAATGTGTGTGCGTGTGTGTGTGGTGTGCATGCAAGTGTGCACGTGTGTGTGTGTGTGTGTGTGTGTGTGTGTGTGTGTGTGTGTGTGTGTGTGTGTGTGTGTGTGTGTGTGTGTGTTGTATATCGTCACTGTCGGGCAGAAACCTCGTATCTCCAAGTTTCAAATGTGTACGTTTCTTTCCTAAAGTAAAGCCCTGCTTCGCCATACAAGGCCGTCGCACAAAACTAGTGAAAACAGCAGACCTACAAGCACACAGCGCCTCGCAACCGCGAGGCGCTGTGTGCTTGTAGATCGCTTGTTTTCACTAGTTTTAAATCATTTTTTTTAAATGATGAATACAAAAACGAACGGTTTTGGACATGCAAGGTTCCTACCCGGCAACGGCGATATAAAATGTGAGGGACTCAGCAGAAGCGTGGAGGCTGTGGTGCGGTGTGGTAAAACCCCTGGGACCCCCACGGAGCAGACCACCCTGGGGCTGATCACACACACAGCAGCCCCCCCCCCCAACGCTGCAACACACATTACTACTGCTGTGATCCAACAGCGCTGTGTTGTATACACTGGCACAGGGGCGTCAATTGGGTATGGCAGGGGTATGCAGCTGCCATATCCTGGGTCCAGGGGGGGGAAATAAAAGTATAAATCCACGAATGTCTCTTTGTCTATCTGTGCTGGTTATTATGTTGTTAAATTACAGTAAAATAACTACAACTGCAAAATTTAACAACATGGTCACTTTAACAAGGTATTATAATTATATTCTCCACCCTTGTATTCTCCCCATCTTGACAAAATGGTATATTCCCAGGTTCTGCAGGTCAGCTGCGCAGGTGCAATGCATTATTGTTAATTGTGGCACGTTAGTTGCACTTGAACAACCGTTCCAGGCTGCCATATCCAGCCCAAGAAACTGTAGAAACGGGGGAAGAAAAATAAAATGTACTTCTTAAAATAAATGTATCATGCCTGTTGCTAAGGTATGGCAACATGACTGGTGTCAACACCAGTCATGTTGCCATACCTTAGCTTTTTCTGAACTGACGCCACTGCACTGGCACAGTAATTATCTGTGGCTTCTGTTTTCAGACGAGGGCAATTACAGCAAGGTAGGTAATCATCTGAGAATTACTAACGCACAGATTAGCCTCTACGCTGCACAGCGGCGCACATTTTGGCTGGCAGGGAAAAAAGTTCCGCCGCGGTCGATGTTGTGCGCGCGGGCCGAATTATCGTGTAGCCCGGTGGTGAATGATAAAATGTGCTTCATGTGTTTGCGCCATAAGGGAAATGGTAGACGTAGGAAGCTATAGGCAAACGCGAGGCAGGCTGCGATCAAGAGCAGTGCAGCAGAAATGGCAAATCAATGCCGCCGTCGATGATTCTGCAGCTTAATCCAGCATCTATAGCTGTGGAGCTGATTACAGTATGTGTGGTTCCATATTACGATGCAAATCCAATTGATATCTAGCAGTGGTTTCCCAAACCTTTTAGCGCAAACGAGTGAAAATAGCAGATCTACAAGCTCACAACGCGGCGCGAAGTAGATCGGCTATTTGCACTACTTCTTTAAACATTTGTTTTATAATTTATGGAATTTCTTTGATTTAAAATGAATTTATTTTTTTATGTATGAAATAAATACATGAATAAAAAACATTGAATTCATCTCTAATTCATGAAATGTGAATGTTAATAATTTAAAACAAAATGCATGGGAAACAAAAAATATATAAAAGTGATATTTATTTATTTGTGAAAAATTGGTCCGCGGCCCACAAATGGGTCCTGACTGGGAAACAGTGATCTACAGTATGAGAGCACCGATTCTCATGAATGTGAATGAGGAACAACAATCCTAGTGACAGTAGATGAGAGTAGTGTGAGAGTAGAGAGTTATTGTTAGTTTAGGCAGCAAACAGAGGTCTGCAAGGTAAAGAGTGACCACAGAGTCAGAGAGGGCTGCAGCCGTTCCCATTCCCAAGAAACGTGCAATCAAACGCTGCGCTAATCTAACGAGGCAGGACCGAGACACCTTGCTGTTAGTAGAGAGAACGATCAATGGCTGCTTCCCAATTCAAAAGTATTTTTGTACACCTATTTCTTATTCTACCTTACAGATAGTCTGACATAAGGGATAAGGCCAGCTAAAGTTAGAAACTGTATGCTGTTCATCATCTTGTACAGTATGCTAATAAAGTGGAAAGTGGTCAAAAACCACAGTAAAGGAACTAGCCATGATCCTATAGGGAGAAGGAGGGGTGCTTACATACAATGGCAATCACTACCCAAGAAGATCAACAGTACCTGAGACAAATAACAATCTATGTCCATATTTGATATTTTTTTTTAATATAGATATTTTTTGATTTACCAGACTGTAAACCACAAACGAGTCATTTTTTAATCTGTTAAATTGTTAATGCACTCCCCCATCATTTTGTTCAATGGTCTGTTTTAACCCATTCAAGCCGGGTACACATTTTAGTGTATGGGAGGGGCTTACAGTACATGTACAGTATGTATCAACATATTTGTTTTTGTAGGCTAATTTCTGATTTGGGTCTTACTATAGGTTAGGCCTAAATGGGTTAATGTTATCCGCTCCCTTTGACTGCTGAATATTGCTTATACGGACTTATACTGTTGTTCCACAAACTGTTGGAGATATACTGTTTTTCCACTTTCCATAAGTAGTATGTCTTATAATTCCTAATATATATATACCGTAAATCACCAATTAGTAGCCCGGGCGTTTATTTCGCAAAATGGGGTCGGACCCCGGGCGCTTAAAAGGGACCAGGCGGCTATTGGTAACAGGCTTTTATTTATTTTGGCACTGGCCAGCACTGGGCCATTATTTGGTAAATTTTTCTTTCTCAAACTATATAATAGTAATAATAATCTAAATGTTATAATAAATGTTATAATTATTATAATTATTATTTTAATTGTTATGAACACCCAGAAAATAGCACATTGCGATCTATTAGACCAAACCTCATTTCAAAAATATGAAAGCCTTTTAAAAATATATAGGCTATATACTATATTTATACTAAGGGAATCTTTCTCCAAAATAATCTATTACCGCATGCCAGCAAAGACGCATCTAGGTCAAGTTCAACGAGTCAACGACCCAATTAGCGCAGAAGTCCTGCAGCTGGTGCTGGACTGGACTCGCTGACATGACCACTGAACAGCTCCATCCTCACATTAAACCATTATGGTATTGCATTATGATGAAGCTTTCTGCATTCCCCTTGCACCTCAAAATAATGGATTACTTCTTCAAAATGCGGACTGGATAACAAGAGGCAACAACAGTAGGTAATGAGTCATTCTGATCCAGCTGGTCTTTATATTGGCCAGTCTTTCTCCATCACAACGTATTTAAATATTTTTTAAAGTAGCCTATACTCACGCAAACTTTGCATTGTAGCAACGTTTTAGACAGTAATGAATGATGGTCAGTGCGCAGAGAGCAGCAGACTCCGTTTCTTTTTTTCCTCTCTCTTTTTTTGGTGTCCTTTACAATCTGTTCCCCGACGCACAGTGCGTCCTGCGCGTCATGGTAGCGCAGCACTGGGCTGGGCACCATATAGCCTACATTTGGCTTAGAAGTGTCTGTCCACAGGGCTGTGAGCATGTAGATTTGCTGTTTTCGGCGCACTCCACCGTGACCGTCATGCAACATATGACCCGTAGCAACGCACAGCGAGTGCGGTGCGTTGCAACGTGCTGTCACAGCACTGCTGTGAGCTTGTAGATTTGCTGTTTTCAGCGCACCACTGCCATGCAACATAAATGACCAGTTAAGTTAAATAAATAGCAAATAATACCAAACAACCAAACAAATAATAGCCCGGGCTCTTACATAAAACCTAATAAGGATAATATTAATTGCAAATAACGGCCCAGGCGCTTATACGAACCTTGCGCTTATTTGAAACAGGCGTTTAATGCGCAAAATGGGGTCAGACCCCGGGCGGATATATGGGACCCGGCGGCAGTTTGCCACCGGGCGATTAATTGGTGATGAGTTAAAGTTGTACCATGTAACTTTTTTTATAAAACAAATCTTAAAATTGTCCTAACTGTTAAATCGCTAAAGTTTTAGAACACCCACTCCGTTATTTTCAGCTTCTGAAGCCTTCTCTTTATATGTTTTCTTCTTAGCAGTGACAGGGGCGGGATTTCGCGCCAAAATGACGTAATCTGCATCATCTGTATACGTTGTGTATACGTTGCCCAATCACATCGCCGATCATGCACACATGGTACACTACCGGCCAATCACAGCTTATCTGCTCTGGTCTCCAGGAAGCGCCTCCGCTTGGCTACAGTGTTTACCATGGTGAAGGATTTTAACCTCTTAATCCACAAATCCTGGCCAGAAAATTACGTTCTACCATGCGTTCTACCCCTCCACGGATTACTATCGGTCGCGGTGGTTTGCTGGCGCCGCTCCGGTGGTCCGCGGCGGTGGTCCGCGACGACTCCGGCTGAAAAACGGCCGAAAAAAGCAATACCGCTACTGACCACTAGTTGAGCAACTTACACAGTATAGCTTTAAGTAAAACAGTCTAATTCAACAAAATGAGGGGGGAGTGCATTCAGAATTTAACAGATTAAAAACCTGTAGTTTGTGGTGTACAGTCTGGTAAATCAAAAATATATATATTGTCGTTGTCGGTTAGAAACCTTGTATCTCCAAGTTACAAATTTGTAAGTTCTTTTGCAAAGTAAAGCCCTGCTTCATCATACAAGGCCGTCGCACAAAAGTAGTGAAAACAGCAGATCTACAAGCACACAACGCCTCGCGGTGCGAGGCGTTGTGTGCTTGTAGATCGGCTGTTTTCACTAGTTTAAATCATTTTTAAAATGATAAATGCAAACCGAACGGTTTTGGACATACAAGGTTTTCACCCGACAACGACGATATATATCTATATTCAAATTTTTAAAATATGGACTTTATGTGGACTGTTTTTTGTCTCAGGTACTCTACTTTTCCTCAGTCAAGGACTCTGTCCCCCTACTCTCCTTGTCTAGAACTGGGATGCACTCAGGGAAAGGTGAGTTTTTGGAAGGGCAGTTAGTAGCAGAGGTGGTGAGTAGAACAGTCACCCAGAACCAGCCAGAGGGTGAAGCAGAGAGGATGGCAGCAGGCTCTACCCAGAGAGAGGAGAGGAGGGTTGCAGGTCTTACCTCTGAGGGGGTGATGAGGGGAGGAGGGGAGTCAGAGGGCATTCTTACAAGGCCCTCTGGGCACACATGATAAGGCATTTCCAGCTGTACGGAGTCAGACACAACAAGAGAGCCAGAGAGTGAGTGAGAGAGGACCGGAATAACAGTGGCATGGGGGGGGGCATAGGCGATTCTCTCTATCAGACAGACCGAGTACTTCTATTACCTCATGCACGCGCGCACCAGCGCGTGTGCGAAAATAAATGCGGTTTTTAGCAGTTTTGTCCTGTTGTTTCTGCGGTTTATTTTTTACCCAAATGTAACACAATATAAACAAAAAAAAAAGTGCAAAACAGGTGCTTCTTTTTCAGACACCATGAGCAAATGTATTTACTTAAATATTTTGCAGGCAGAGGCAGCACAGGACATATAAATCCAAACATCAAGTCAATTGTTTGCTGCAGTTTAATTTCGTGTTCTTTCTCAATCTGTAAAATGCCTATATGGTGTTAATCTCACAGACCACCCATAGTGCCTGCCGAGTCTGCCAAGTTAACAACAGAAATACTTGCCCCTCCTCTAATTTTGCGCACATTTTACAAACCACGATCACTTTTTTATTTAATAATTATAAAATAAAGTTACATTACAAAAAAAAAGTAAAAAAAATAAATAAATAAAAATGGCCGCCTGGTGGCCAGGGGGTGCAAGTGCACCCATATAGACACCCCTTAAAATCGCCTATGGTGGGGGGAGAGAGAGAGAGAGAGAGAGAGAGAGAGAGAGAGAGAGAGAGAGAGAGAGGTAGGGCTGTCACAATTATTACATAATCGTCTAACTAATCACAATTATTTGAGGTAATCGCAATTATTAGGCATAATCGTCATAATCGTTTCCATGTTGACAAATGTTAATATACTGTAGTAGTTTCAAACACTTTCAAAAAGAAGTGAAAATAGCAGATCTACAAGCTCACAATGCGACACGTTGTGAGCTTGTAGATCGGCAATTTCCACTATCAATGTTCTTTTTTAAGTATAAAGTTGTCAAATATGTTGGTAAATTCTTTGCACATTTAATGTATGTGTCATATCTGCCAGGTGCAACTTCAAAGCCTGAAAGCCAAACAGAAATGTAATTGTCAACGACAAATACGCAATTAAATCGTCGATCGCAATTATTTGAGTGACAATAATTGTCACGTAAAATATCATAATCGTGACAGCCCTAGAGAGAGGAGATGGAGGGGAGAGATGCTAAACGTTTCACGAATGACACATGGGAAGGGAGACAGTATCTTGAGTTTGACATTATTCATTTTTTTTCATACGCCGTTTGAAAAAGGCTTACTGTGAAATAAATGCCTCGTCCCTTGGTGCAAAGCATGCAAGTGGCCGATGTGTAAAAATGGCACAGTCAGGCACATTCCTAAACTTTATGGACTATACTGTAACTATATCTATACTGTAACTACTATACTGTAACTCCAAGATGTCGCTCACGTTTCTGTGGTCCTGTGCGTGCCAGGTTAATGTTTGGAACTTTAAAGCTACCAGCACAAAAGAACCGCGTCTCCCTTGCTGAAATCTAAGCTGTGTTATCAGCAGCAATCATCAGGCGTACTAAAGTGCACGAACCGCAAACAATTATCTACCATTTCGATTAGGACATTATCAAAAGAGTACTTAAACCGCTCCATTTAAAATTGAATACAATGTGCAGTCACACTATTAGCAGTGCAATTTGTGTTGGCAGTAAACTTTTTGGTTGTTGTTGCATTAGACAGTTTAATTAAACCCTATTATCATGTTGTGTAGCTACACTATGCATGTGTATTTATTATTATTAGTTATTCAATTGTGAAAAGATCAGGATCAGTGCCAATGCTCAGTGTATGTAGCCTTGCATAGCCAGACTGTATTACTGCGTGGATATAGTCTTAAATATGGATGTTTTTTTTGTTTTGTTTTTTCTTCCAAGGGGAAAGTAAAAGAAAATTGTTCTGGACACAATTGTTTAGAACAGACCAATGCTGGGCCCTGATTGGTCACCCAACTCTTCGGAGTGAGGAAATCCGCCACGGACAATTTATTTTTGCGCTGGCGGTTTCGTCAGATTCCAGGCTACAGCTTACGGTTACACACCTCTATTCAGAAACACCTCTATTCATAAGATTGACTTCCATTATTCCAAATAGAGGTGTCACCTAACCCTAACCTAAACCCTAACCCTACCCTCAGTGGGTGTATTTCTGAATAGGGCTGTTTCTAAGTAGGGGTGTTTCTGAATAGAGGGCTGCCCCCCAGCTGACGTATATGTGAATAAATGGGGGCAGTCACATTCTCTCAATATACTTATCCAGGCCGGCACTGTCGTGTTAACCATGTAAAGACATAAACAGTATATGTCAAATAGCAGATCTACAAGCTCACAAAAACATCTAAGAGTGAGCTTGTAGACATGAACATTTTGCGGAAAGTTCACCTGCTTTTTGGCCAAACGTTCACTCATTTTTGCAGAATGTTTGACTAGGACGTGTCCAGAATAAGGGATGCTAAGGTTAAATATAGCACAAAAGCCATGATGACCATGCTTAGTGACAGACAGGAGGCCACTAGCCTGGGATCACTTCCAATTCCCCCTTTGTCAAGTCCCGCCCGCCCATTGGTTGCTGTGTCTTGGTGGGACACTCGGTGAGACACTCCATCCACTACCATTCTAATTCAGTTGCTTCGTATTGTTATTCTGTGTGTTCAATTCTAATTTCAAACTTGGTTTCAGTAAAATGGAGCTGCTCAGTGGCAGTATAGTGACTCAGCATGTTTTTAAATGTCTTTATTGCTCCAAAAATGTTGTTTTAGCAAATTCAGCATAAAAAAAGGCGGAACCAGGGCGGGACAAGGCAGATAGAGCCTGCTGGTTGGTCAGTCAGGGACCAACCAGAAGGCTAACAAGGGGTGAATTTCAGGTGTTTCTGTTCTAAAGGTAATTGCTTATCCCCCTGAATCACAACGTCTAATTTGACCTTGGGGAATTGGGATACACAAAATAACTAAGTTGTGTGTCCAAAAACAGAGTTACTGCGCTCTGGCTTTGTAGGGCAACATAGCAGGGACGTGCTGGGCCCCTGATTCAGCCCGGGAAAAAGAGTTGGAGAGGCCCTCATTGCGCGCTATAGAGAGAGACCTCTCTATAGCGCTGCTGCTGCTACTCAACAATTTGCCATTTCAGCCAGTGGGCCAATTACATGAGTTATATTTTGTCGTTGTCGGGTGGAAACCTTGTATGTCCAAAACCGTTTTTTTGTATTTATCATTTAAAAAAATGATTTAAACTAGTGAAAACAGCCGATCTATACGCACACAACTGTGCTTGTAGATCTGCTGTTTTCACTACTTTTGTGCGACGGCCTTTGTATGATGAAGCAGGGCTTTGCTTTGCGAAAGAATCTACAAATTTGAAACTTGGAGATACAAGGTTTCTGCCTGACAGTGACGATTTACTTTGTTGGCCACCCAGCCTCCAAAATGGAACGAATGCAGACTTTTTTTTTTTCTTTTTGAATGGCCGGCCTGGACCGGCCGGGAATGAACCAGCCGTTCGGGAGTTTTTCCCGCTTTTCCCAATAGCCAGCACGTCCCTGCAACATAGTAAAGAAGAATTCTGTCACTGTCGGTTGGAGACCTCATAATGTCCGCCGATCTACAAGCTAGATCTGCTATTTTCACTAGTTTAGTGCGACAAAGTATTTGTATGACGTTGGTAGGGCATTCAGTTACAGAAACAAAATAACGTAGAGATATGGAGATAACGATTTGTTCTTAACTCATTCTGTGCCAGATGCCAAAATGGCTCCAAGGTAGCTGTGCCGAGATTTTGTATGTTTTTCTTTACTATGCAATGAAAAAAAATGATTTTTTTTTTTTTTATAATTTTTTTCCCCACAGAAACAGACACAGTTGTTGTGATTCAGTGGCAAAAAGAATTTTGTCAATCGGACAAATGGTTCCAGAGATAGAGCTGTTTGAATGAAAAAAAGTGTCCATCCACTAGAATGGACACACATGAACACACATTTTCTCAATCAGCTAAACGAGGGAGCGAACACACAAACAGAGAAAAGCATCTCTCTGATCGCAGGTCATTTTGACATCTTTAAAAAAAAAAATGAAAAAAAATGAAAAAAAAAAAAAAAATTCTATGTAAAAAACACAAAAACCGTCATAAGCCGTCATTGGCACAGAATGAGTTAATGACTTGCCTGGCTGGATTAAAGGCTGAGCTAATTTAACAGACAAATCCTTGTTTAACTCAGACAGGACAGTAACAGAACATTGATTTTGTAATTGGAAAACATTGATCGGTCCATGACCGCACAGAATGAGCCATGAGCAATGATAAGCAACTTGTATGCAAATACACACACGGTGCTTAATATCCCAGCTTAACAAAAGCCAACGACTGCACAGGGCCTTTCCTATTGGCAGGTGGTGCTACAGACCCGCTGAAGCCTGTTTTTTAGTGATTTCAAATCAGAAATCTTTCGATATAGACTGATTTCCTGAGCGACACCTTGTAGAACATGGGGTTCCCAAACATTTTTGGCTCAGGGCACCCCTATAAATATTATTTTCATCCGAGGCACCCCTACATTATATTCATCATTTTCACTCCCAACACCTTCAATTTATGGCATATTTTTAGCGATTACGTTGCGAGGAAAACGTTGAGATAATAGCGATTTTGATTAGAACTGACTTAAATAAATATTTTGCATCATTTTACAAGTTCAAAGTTATTTTCAGTGTCCAAATGAATTCCAAATGTTATCAAATTATCTGGTGGCACTCCTGGACTGCCATCACGGCACCCCAGGGTGCCCCGTCACCCACTTTGAAAACCCCTGCTGTAGAGAGCCCAGCTGCCATTAACTCCGGTGCAAACAGTAACGTAAAGTAACTGGTAGCCTACATTTACTTCCATCCATCCATCCATCCATCTTCAACCGCTTATCCGGAATCGGGTCGCCTCCAGATTTCCTTATCCTGAGCAACTTCCTCCACTCCCTCTGGTAGTATACCGAGGCGTTCCCAAGCCAGTTTGGAGATATAATCCCTCCATCTGGTCTTAGGTCTGCCACGGGGTCTCCTCCCAGTGGGACGCGCAACGAGGACCTTCCTAGGAAGGCGCTCGGGGGGCATCCGTACTAGATGCCCTACCTAAGCTGACTCCTTTCCAAGTGTAGGAGCAGCGGTTCTACTCCAAGTCTCTCTCGGGTGACTGAACTTCTCACCCTATCTCTAAGGGAGATACCAGCCACCCGTCTGAGGAAACCCATTTCGGCCACTTGCACCCGCGACCTTATACTTTCAGTCATGACCCACACTTCATAAGTGCAATTTTGAGTATTTGTACTTTACTAGAATGTTTCCCATTTTCATTAATTTTACTTCTACTCCACCACTGGCTGTGGTTTACACCGCGCCAATGGCAGCGACGCTCTGTACAGGGGAGGGCTCAGGAAACCAGTAGAAAGCCTAGAAACATACCCTACTTCATCATGTACCAGTAAGACGCCCTAATCGGGAGATAAGCGACCGTCAGGTCGCATACACAAACTTTAGAAGGCAATGGTAGGCAATCAGGAGGGAATATGGGAAATGGGACAGGTCCATTGAAAAGTTTCACTAATGTAATAAAATCGAGTATAAAGTCCGCCCAAAACCTCATTGCTGACGGTAGATGGTGAAATAGCGACCTCTGCTGGGCCATATTAATAGGAACAGCAGGCTGAAGGAGAACCCCGAAGTGAGCTTCAATTCCAGAGAAGGGGGTTTTGCCCCCAAGCTTTTCAAACCAAGCTCTCTGAGAAAGTGGCTCTAACCTGGAGCCCACTGTCCACGTTTATTTAGCCATGCAACCGTGTAACTTTGAATTTTAGTCTGTAACCTCCTCCCGAGTCACAAAACACACTTAGAGTTGGCTCAATTTCACTACAGTTTCACTGAGGGATCTGGCACTTCCAGACGGAAACTTTTTCCATATGTAAAGTTCTACAAAGAAATCACAGAATGGCATTCAAGGTCCCATTAGGCTATCTTTGATGTGCACGGTGGGTGAGTGAAAAGCTGCAGGGACTGAGCCTAGAGCCTAATTTATGCCTCAGCGAAAAAAGTGTTACAACGACACTTTTTCGAGTTGAGAAAACACGTCATATTTTTCAAGTGACACTCTTTTATCGAGGCATAAATTAGTCTTCAGATGGCTCCCTGTGGAGACTGCCAGCTCCTACCCAGAGCTTTGTATTAGAGTGGTTCTCAAACTATTTTGGCTGCACTACCCCCTTATACTGATCTCTGAAGCCAAGTACCCCCTTCCTCTGACTACAGCATTTTGCTTATCAAAAGCTCATCAAAAACCCAGTACCAATGCCAATATGTCAAAAATAAAACGGCATAACAATTTAGTAATTTCTAGTAATTTAGTAATTTAGTAATTTGTACTAGTCAAGTTATTGATGTAATTTGGTTTTACAATGTACAGATTAGCAGGTTCACACAAAGACTGTCAATGTTTTTTCATTAACCCTAACAGTAAAATACATATTCCCATACATATATATATATATCGTCGTTGTCGGGTGGAAACCTTGTATGTCCAAAACCGTTTGTTTTGTATTTATCATTTTAAAAATGATTTAAACTAGTGAAAACAGGCGATCTACAATGTGTGGTTGTAGATCGGCTATTTTCACTAGTCCTGTGCAACAGTCTTGTGTGATGAAACAGGGCTTTGCTTTACGAAAAAACGTTCAAATTTGAAACCTGGAGATACTAGGTTTCTGCCCGACAGTGACGATATTCCCTGAGTTTCTAGGGCCCAAGGTGGAGGGGCCTTCATTACATTATACTTTAGCTATTGAAAAATAGCAGATATACAAGCTCACAGCGAGGCACCGAGTACCACGATGCAAGCTTTTTTTAAAAGTCATGAAAATGCGTGCAAATCTTTGAATATATGTATTTTTTAAGCGAACATTTGTAACTCAAATTTTGCTTCTGGGGGGTCCCTAAATATCTTGAGATGGGAGTCCGTGGCCAAATTACGTATCATTTTGGGGGTCCTTCACGTGAAAAAGTTTGCGCAGCACTGACATAGAAACATAGTTTTTTTTTTTCAAAAGATTTGCACAAATGTTGATGATTTTTTCGAAAATAGCAGATCTACAAGCTCGCAGCGCGGCACTCGGTGCCGCGCTGTGAGCTTGTATATCTGCTATTTTTCAATAGTTAAAGCACACAATAACGCAGTGAATCCTTGTGCCCAGGGCCCAGAATTTGGTGCGACACCCCTAAAAAGCTGGGTGGTCTTCTCTTGGCTGAGTGGTGTCCTGCTGTCAGAGGGACAGACTGACTCCCTGGTCCAGTGCTAATCCACTGAGAGAGACGCTAACACAGCAGCTAATGAGATTAGTCTCACTGCAGCGCGCTCAGAGCACCTCTGCCCTGCTGCATTCTCTTCATTTATCAACAGCTGATCTGGGTGTGTGTGTGTGTGTGTGTGTGTGTGTGTGTGTGTGTGTGTGTGTGTGTGTGCGTGCGTGCGTGCGTGCGTGCGTGCGTGCGTGCGTGCGTGCGTGAGTGCGTGTGTGTGCGTGCGTGCGTGCGTGCGTGTACTTAAGTACAGTTTGCTTTTACTTTGAGTATTCCCAATATATATTTCGGCCATTCGAAAATAGCAGATCTGGAAGCACACAATGCGTTGTGATGCGGTGCATTGTGAGCTTGTAGATCTGCTATTTTCAATAGATTTTGATACATTTTGAACTTGCGAAATGGGACATTCGCAATGACTACTAGTAGTCATTGACTACTAGTCAATGACTAGTAGTCATTCAATGACTACTTTTACTTTTGGTACTTTAAGTACATTTTTATAGTTTTATACCAATACTGTTGTACTTTATAAAGTACATTGAATGCATTTGAATTATTTTACTTGTAACAGAATATTTCTACATGTATGCAGTATTGATACTTTTACTACTGTACTTTTTCAACCATTGTGCAGTGGTAGAAAAAGTATCAATACTGCAATGTAGATAATCTGTTACAAGTAAAAGTCCAGAATTAAAAATGTACTTGAGTAAAAGTACGAAAGTATTGGCATCAAAATGTACTAAAAGTAGCAAAGGTAAAAGTACAAAATGTTTGAAAATAGATGCGACGCGTTGTGAGCTTGTAGATCTGCTATTTTCAAATAGCCTAGGTATAAAACAGGGCTAAAGTGGTTTATCTATGTTTTATAATATTATAATTTATATCTGCAGAGTAACTAGTATCTAAAGTTGTCAAATAAATGTAGTGGAGTAAAATTAATGCGACGTGTTGTGAGCTTGTAGATCTGCTATTTTCAAATAGCCTAGGTATAAAACAGGGCTAAAGTGGTTTAGGTATGTTTTATAATATTATAATTTATATCTGTAAAGTAACTAGTAACTTAAGTTGTCAAATAAGTGTAGTGGAGTAAAAGTACAATATTTGGATCCGAGATGTAGTGGATTAGAAGTAAAATTATTGGAAATTGTAAGTACATTTACTTGGTTACTTTACACCACTGCCACTGTACTTTTTCATGAGTGAAAGGGAGCAATGGAGACCAAGATAGAGGACGTGAGTGTTGTGTGACGTGACTCAGTGTGACAGAAAAAGAGACAGAGATATCAGGGGGGAGAGCCTAATTTAGACGTGGTTGCGCACCAGTGTTACACGTGGAAAATAGCTGATCTAAAAGCTCACAATGCGCAGCATCTGGACGCGTTGTGAGCTTGTAGATCGGCAATTTTCCGCACATCATACTGACACTCAAGTAGGTATGAATCAGACTAGAAAGTGCGATGCTGCAGACTAGAGTAGGGATGGGACGATAATCCTTATTGTTTATCGGGATAAAATACGCTCACAATAATCGTATCGGATACGCTGGGATCAATTCACCTTTGATCCACTTAAACCCTCTAAAATTAGTAAAAAACACATGTAAACATACTTGATACAGTCTTTTTTTTTTTTCTCCACCAAATCTCTTTACCAAAAAAATAGACTATCTACAAGCTCACAACACGTCACAACGCGACACTTTGTGAGCTTGTAGATCTGCTATTTTAGGCAAACGTTCCGCCCCAGAATATGGATGCAGGGGTGGTCAAGTGGTTGATGAAAGTGACATTTTAAGAGTATTAGGCATATTTTGATTATCGAGATAAGATCGTAAATCGCGATTCTTTTGGTCACAATAGATGGTGACATGACATTAATGTCATCCCATCCCTAGTGGGAGAGGAAGTTGAGTGATACGCGACACTAGAGAGAACTGAAGCTCTCTCTCTGTGTGTGTGTGTGTGTGTGTGTGTGTGTGTGTGTGTGTGTGTGTGTGTGTGTGTGTGTGTGTGTGTGTGTGTGTGTGTGTGCGTGTGACATGGAGGGCGCGACAACCTCTCTCAGTGACACTGATTGACAGCTGGCAGAGACGATCAGCTTCCAGACGCTGTACTGTAGTTGTTGAGTTTTTTTTTCTTTTTCTACTTTCTCTCTCGTGGTGACAGTGACGGACGGGGAGACGTGACATGAAAGGTGAGCGAGAGAGAGAGAAGGGACGACACGCAGCCAAGAAGAGCCTCGGGTCACGTTTGAACCCGGACCAGCTGAGACATGAGAGTCAGTTAAAATGTCATGATGGTGATATCCCTAAAGACCACTGTGACACTGTTTGGTTTCCGGCTTTAGCTGCCTAATTATACTTCTGAAGCAAAGTCATTACTCTAGGTTTGTCCTAAACTCACAGAGTACATGTTTTGCCCATGTCAGTGCCCAGGGACGTGCTGGGCCCCTGATTCAGCCTGGGAAAAAGAGTTGGAGAGGCCCTCATTGCGCGCTACAGATCTCTCTACTGCTACTCAAAGATTTGCCATTTCAGATGATGACAAGTGACAAGCCAGTGGGCCAATTACATGAGTTAAATTTTGTCGTTGTTGGGTGGAAACCTTGTATGTCCAAAACCGTTTGTTTTGTATTTATCATTTTAAAAATGATTTAAACTAGTGAAAACAGCCGATCTACAAGCACACAAAAAAAATGTACAAATTTGAAACTTGGAGATACAAGGTTTCTGCCCGACAGTGATCTGGCCGACTTTTTACCTTTTTCCTAATGGCCGGCCTGGACCGGCCGGGAATGAACCGGCCGTTCGGGAGTTGTCCCGCTTTTCCCAATGGCCAGCACGTCCCTGTCAGTGCCGCCGCTCTCTACCGCCAGCTTTTCCTACCGTAGGCAAGCTTTCTGGATGGATACAGTATCTAGGATCCATCTTCCTGACAGTGACTGTCACCATCCTCAGAGTGTTTTCCTGCCTCGACAAGCTGGCCTTTGTTCAGAATCCACTGTGTGTCACAAGGCATAACCCACGACCATTAGACAGCCCCCAAAACACCAAATTACACACTATCCCGTACGATCTCTCTCCATTGGCTGGCGACGCGACCGCAGCAGGCTTCGATTGGCTCTGTGAGGGGATGTGGGGGGTGGGGGGGGGGGGGGGGGGGGGGGGGTCAACGTTTCCCACGCGCGGAGACACAAGCTGGTGTTGATTAGTGTCCCATCGAGCCCCTAGTGCTCCGAGCGGGAGACCCCTCCGTCTGCGACGAGATGGAGCTCGGAGGTCTGTAATCTAGGGCAGGGGTCTTCAACGTTTTCAGGCCAAGGACCCCTTAACTGAGAAAGAGATGAAGCAGGGACCCCCACTACATATCGTATAAAATTGTGTTATGTTCATAGATTAGACAGCTTAGACTTATTTGACAGCACTGTCATCATGTTGGAGTAATGTGTATTTTCAGACATTTAACCACTTGAACCGTCAAATACTTTAGTCTGCTCTTCTTTCCCTCAACGCACCTCCTTGACAAAAAATAGCCGATCTACAAGCTTACAACGCCTCGCGCGAGGCGTTGTAAGCTTGTAGATCTGCTATTTTTTGGCTAATGTTCCACTCAGAATAGGGATGCTAGGGTTCAAATGGTTAATGTATAAAACATGATCCTATTACACAAAGATTTGTCGGCCCCCCTGTAGTAACTCTGAGGACCCCCTAGGGGTCCCGGACCCCCTGTTGAAGACCCCTGATCTAGGGTTTGCGGGGCGGGGGTGGGGGACGAAGGACGACGCGCGAGAGCACCCTCGCTGTGTCGCGCCAGTGTGTTTGTTTGCAAACAAACACACACAGGGTATGAAGGCAAAACGGACTAGGCTGCTTGTGTAGCTAGACATTCCCCACCGGACCGTTTGTACACGATGGCGTGTACTCATGCTTAGTAGACAGAGAAGGTATTAGGGATGGGACGATATGAAAATGTCATATCACGATTATTGCGACAAAATAAATTGTGATTTGCAATATTATCGCAATAATCAAAATCGATTATCCTGGGGCGGAACATTTTTCCAAAAAATAGCTGACCTACAAGCTCACAACGCGTCGCAACGAGCTTGTAGGTCAGCTATTTTTTTGGCAAAGACATTTGATAGAGAGTGAAAAAAAGACTGTATCAAGTACGTGTATTATAAGTACCTTTTACCAATTATAGAGGGTTTAAATGGTACCGGATATGCAGCTCGGCAAATGAAAGGTGAATTGATCCCAGTGCATGACGGAGGACGATATCACGATGAATTGAATCTCCACGATACGATTATCGCGAGTGTTTTTTTTATCACGACAAACGATAATATCGCTTATCGTCCCATCCCCAGTGTGTACACGCTTTACAGTAGACAGAGATGGTACACACGGCTCCCTGTGAGAAGTAGAGGGGTGGGGGTGGGGGATGTGGGGAGGGGTGCAAGCAAAAAGCAGACACCCCCATTAATTCTGTTTAATAATTAGACAACAGAGAACTGCGGCGATAAGGCTCCATAGAGCGAGAGCTGGTGTGACTGCTAACACACGGCGACGCGACACACGCGTGCGTATTGTGTGTAACGTGTCGACTCTTGGGCGACTCTCGCACAGGCAGCAGGAGTGTAGGATCAATAGCTGCTGAGGACACAGCAGTCCTATGATTCATGCTCACCTCTCCTTACCCCCGCACAGCCTAATTAACTGCAACCTGAGTAAGAGAGTGCGTGTGTGTGTGTGTGTGTGTGTGTATGTGTGTGTGTGTGTGTGTGTGTGTGTGTGTGTGTGTGTGTGTGTGTGTGTGTGTGTGTCTGTCCTCACGTACCCACATCCTCATTTCTAATCCCCTCTTACAGCCCACCCTCTGTGAAATACCAGCTCAATCTGGAAGCGGGCGATGTGACGCCGCCGCCCACCCATTACGACCTGGAACTATTTTATACTTTAGCTATTGAAAAATAGCAGATCTGCAAGCTCACAGCGCGGCGCTGCGAGCTTGTAGATCTGCTATTTTTTGAAAAAGTCGTGAAAATGTTTGCAAATCTTTGAATATATATTTTTCAAAGCAAACTTTTGCAACTCATATATTTGCTACTGGTCTGGAACAACATATTTTGAGATGAGGGGTCTGTGGATAAATACATATAATTTTGGGGGTCCTTGACATGAAAACATTTGAGAACCACTGATTTAGAAGAAGGATTTAGAAGACATTTATCCACAAGTTTCCAACGTCCAATGGACCAATCCCCAATCACATACACACCCATTGTAACTGTTACAATGGGTGTGTATGTGATTGGGGATTGGTCCATTGTGCATTGCACAGAAGGCGAGCGGCATTTCCGGCGTTGCAGCCGAGTGTGATCTACAAGATCACAACGGTTGCATCTGCGACGCGACGTGAGCTTGTATGTCTGCTGTTAACCGGAAGTGTCCCGCAGATAATGCTACAGTAAAGTCTTGCGGAAACAGGTGGATAGAATCGGGTCAAAACATATCCACAGCCTATATGCTCGAATTGTCACGATTTTTCAAAAGAAAAATTGCAGATCTACAAGCTTGCAGTGTATCTGCTATTTTATAATAGTTAAAGCATAAAATAATGATTCAAATAATGTGTAATAAATTTGCGTTCCAGGGTTTAATATTGGGTTGATGAAGGTAAAGCCAGCACCTGGGCGATGGCGAGATCCGCGTCACGGCTTTAGGAGAAGGCGTCCTTACCTTCTGTTTCCGCCTCTCCTTCCTCTTGTCCTCCGTGTCCTGCAGCATCTTCTCCCTCCACAGGTCGAAGAAGTACGAGGGGTTGGTGTAGAACTTGAGGCCCTCCTTCCCATCATCTCTGCAGGGAGAGGAGGAACATAGAGGCATGGGTTTCATTTGTAGTCCTACACTGGCCATGTTGAGGACCAACACAGGTGTTCTTATTGGTGTAGAACATTAGCTCTATGCATGAATACCCAGAGAACTGTCAAAAAGAAATTCTTTACTTGGCGTACAACAAACTTTGAGCCATTTGTACGAAGATGTAGGCCATATAGGACAGATGTAGGCCACTCTTCAGTTTACTTTATGACCCGGACATTTTTTGAACACATTCCCACCAGTTTGGGAACCGGACAAGGCCAGATGTTGAAGCTTGGAAAAGGTACTGCTTTGTATAGAACCTTGGGTTGTGTTGGTACCTGTTGTACTATCATCTTTATCTGTAGCTTAGCACATGAACTCAAACATAACAGATTATTTTGGTATATATACATATAAAATTACCAACATTACATGCTGTCTGTACCAGGGCTTGAATGTAATGTATTGGAAAGTGCTTTGTTTGCATTCGTTTGTGGGATTTTGAGAACTGGGCCATACAACGAGTACAATGAGGACTGAATGGAAGTGCTACTCCTAGTTCCTCCACCACAGAGCACAGGTACAACAGGAACAGTTGGACAAATGACAAGAGAAATGACTTGATTGCATTTCTTTTAGCTCGAGAGCAAAAACCATCAAAAGGTTTTGTAGAATATATACACAGTGTAGCTTGTTTAGGGGTGTGCCAAAAAATCGATTCACCAATTAATCGCGATGTTGATGCCACGATTCAATTAATCAAATCGAGAGGTAAGTTAATCGTGAATCGTTTTTTCTTTTATTTTTATATATATTTTTAGGAGAAATACAGCCGATGAAATACGGCTCTTAATTGACGCTTGTTAAGCTTCTATTGAACTTCTCTGAGAGGTCAATTGGTGACCTGACCTCTTAATACACGTTGCTCAGAAGTAGTTTACAGCGCGACACACACACACACACACACACACAGACACAAAGACACACACACATACACACACACACACACACACACACACACTCAGGCCTGCACAAAAAAGGTTGTGTGAGAGAATAAAGTGCTGTGGTCCTACGTATGACCACCACCTAAACATTTTAAATTCAAATTATATAAAAAAGCAATGTAAATTGAGGGAAAGAATCGCAATAATCGCGATTCGAATCGCGAATCGCAGAAAAATCTATTATCGTGATATAAAAGGGCGAGGTCGCGCCAATTCTTGACTATCTGGCCAACCACAGCGTTTCTCTGACGATTCTAGTTGTTATCATTCTGGGGGGAGTTTGTTCATGTTTTTGTGAGGGTATCAACCCTAGGAGACACGGGGAGAACAGAACAGAATGACTCATATATGGGCATAAAAAGTATGTCATGTGACATCACTTCCTGTACAGACAGTCAGACAGACAGCCATTGACTCCGACCTAACAATGGCTACTGTCTATGACGGTAGTTCCATATGACATATTGGACTAGACTATCTCCATATATAGTGTTATCCACATCTCCATGTTAGGACTCATATATGGGCATAAAAAGTATGTCATGTGACATCACTTCCTGTACAGACAGTCAGCCATTGACTCCGGATTAACAATGGCTACTGTCTATGACGGTAGTCCCATATGACATATTGGACTAGACTATCTCCATATATAGTGTTATCCACATCTCCATGTTTAGACAGCCAATGCCTCCGGCCTAACAATGGCTACTTTCTATGACGGTAGTCCCATATGACATGATGGACTGGACTATCTCCATATATAGTGTTATCCACATTTCGTGTAGCCGCCCTGTACAGGAAGTGATGTCACAACTCGCTGACATCACACTGACATCACAGAGGATACGGAAGGACGGTCACGAGGATACGGAAGGAAGGTCAGAGGATACGGAAGGACGGTCACGAGGATACGGAAGGAAGGTCACTCAAGCGACACGGTTCTTCAGAGTATATGCGACCTTCGGTCACAATCAGTGGAATTCCCCCAGAAGTGGAAGTCCATGTTATTTTTTTGTTTCTGTTTAAATGGATTTCAGCAGGCACGTGCAGAAGGAGGGGCTTTTTGTTGCTCCCAGCACCTGCCCTTTTGCCACAAAGTGCAAAATTGATCTTAATTACATATACATAGCATCACAAATAATGTTAAACTTGTGTAGACATGCAGTCGTGTAATTATGAGAAAAGTAAACAGGCCATCCTTTCTGCACAAGGAAACCTGGCCTTGGATCAAGGCATGCATTTATTCAATCGATTGTTGACAGTTGAGTATCTATGACAGCCTTTAATGGACACTTCCCCAAGCTGTGTTTGGAGTTCTGTGTTTAAGGCCCGTACATCTCCATAAATATATAGTGCTTATCCGGTAAGCACTATATATTATCATGATTATATTTCCCCTACAGTAACAAAATGATGTTCATCTGCAATTCACCAGTGAATTAGAAAGGGGAAATAAAGTCGACTGACTTATCTTTATTGGCTGTTAGGTGAATCATATCAACACAGTTTAAAGGACAACATTGTTTTTTTTTTACAAGGGTTCATATTTTAGATTGTAATTAGAGAAAATAAAAGATGAGTGTTAAACGGTTTTCATTTATTGCTTTCTATCGTTTTAGTGATTTTAGCGATTTTGATTTCAGTGGGTGGGGGCATGCGTGGCTAAATATGTCTTTTTAGACATAATAAGCACGCGATTTCTTTATTACTATTTACAGTAACACTACTAGCCCTCATAAGTCACGTCTGCCCATGAGATATTGCAGTGCATCTTGGGAATGGGCTTATTGTGTCTTCTGTTATCCTACTGCAAGGGTTGAAGGTATAAAGTTAGTTAACATTTACATGACAACATCTCAATAACATTGCTCTGTTTTGGCATTGGGTTTTGTAATTGGCATCCCTATTTTGGTCATGTGATTATGACTGAGGCGTTCAGCTTTCGGGAAGTAACCAAAAATACACAGGGAATACATGTTTGCATATTATAACAACACCTGGGGGTCTATTAGAGTAATGTTGATTGACCAGGGGTTCCCAAACTTTTTTGTCTCAGGGCACCCCATAAATATTTTTTTTTAATATGAGGCACCCCTACATTATATATATATATATATATATATATATATATATATATATATATATATATATATATATATATATATATATATATTGTCGGGTGGAAACCTTGTATGTCCAAAACCGTTCGTTTTGTATTTATCATCTATAAAATGCACTAAACTAATGAAAACAGCAGATCTACAAGCACACAACGCCTCGCGATGCGAGGCGTTGTGTGCTTGTTTCACTAGTTTTGTGCGACAGTCTTGTATGATGAAGCAGGGCTTTGCTTTACCAAAAGACGTACACATTTGAAACTTGGAGATACGAGGTTTCTGCCCTTTCTGCCCGACAGTGACGATATTTTAGTGATTATGTTGCGAGGAAAACGTTGAGATGACAGCCATTTTGGTTAGAACCGACTGAAAATAACTTTGTACTTCAAGTTTAAAATGATACTAAATATTTTTTCAAGTGTCCAAATAAATTCCAAATATTATCAAATGATCTCGCGGCACCCCTGGACTGCTGTCACGGCACCCCAGGGTGCCCCGTCACTCACTTTGAAAACCCCTGTATTAGAGTAATGTTGACTCCATAGACACATACAAAACAGAAAAAGTACACAACTATCTTTAACATTATTTCTGACAACAGAAACTTCAGGGTCACTTCTGAGTTGCAGAGAGAGTGATGTGTCTGCCAGCAGAGCCCCTCCCCTTCCTGTCTGGGCCGGCTCTCCATCAAGCAAACTAAATCATCTTTGTTCACAAGCTGTCATGACTCATAGCTAATGTCCTACATCACAATCCATTCCTTCACTGCTGTCCCTATGCCTTCTCTGCCCCGCGCTTATGAGACTGTGCAGTGGCGTCAGTTCAGCAAAAGCTAGGGTATGGCAAAGATGGGAGTCCTCATGGAAAAGAGGCATTGCATTTTGCATAACACGGTTCTATATTGTGAAAATAGCAGATCTACATGCTCACAACGCCTCGTGCTGCGAGGCGTTGTGAGCATGTAGATCGGCTATTTTCACAATGTCTGAAAAAAACGTTTTTTTTTTTCCCCCGAGGTTTCTACAGTTTCTTGGGCTGGATATGGCAGCCTGGAACGGTTGTTCAAGTGCAGATAAACTTGGCATGTTAGTAAATGTGCTACAATTAACAATAATGAATTGCACCTGTGCAGCTGACCTGCGGAACCTGGGAATATACCATTCTGTCAAGATGGGGAGAATCCAAGTGTGGAGAATATAATTATAACACCTTGTTAAAGTGACCATTTTGCAAAATGTTGCATTTGTAGTTATTTTATTCATGGATTTATATTTAAAAGTAACTTTTATTTTCCCCCCTGGACCCAGGGTATGGCAGCTGCATACCCCTGCCATACCCAATTGACGCCCCTGAGACTGTGGTTGGTCGGTGGGCGCTGGTTTGGCTGAGGAGCAGTTCTGGGGCGATAGGCAGTGCTGGAGAAAGTACTCACGTTGCTTACTTATGTAAGTAGAAGTATCAATACTCAATTCAATGTAGAAAATACTCTGTTACAGGTAGAAGTCCTGAATTCTAAATTTAATTGAGTAAAAGTAGTATCAAATTGTATTTAATGTACCAAAGTAGAAAGTAGTCATTGTGCAGAATGTCCCATTTCACAAGTTTTCAAATGTATAAAAAGACGAAAAATCCTGTGAAAATAGCCGATCTACAAGCTCACAAAGTGTCGCTTCGCGAATAATAATCTAAACCTACAAAGTAACTATAGTAACTAAAGTTTTTATACAAAATGTAGTGTAAGAGTACAATATCTGTCTCTCAGTCAGATGTATGAAGTGCAGTAGAAGTAAAAGTACTGGAAATTGGAAACAATCAAGTACGTGTGTAAAGTACTCAAGTAAATGTACTTAGTTACTTTACACCACTGGCGATAGGAACAGCGGTGGTATGGGGGCAGTTGTACAGTTATGACCAGGGGCAACAACTGGGTATGGCAGAGGTATGCAGCAGCCATACCCTGGGTCCATGGGGGAACATAAAAGTTACTTATATAAATATAATATATACTTATATACCAGTAAGACTCCCTAATCGGGAGATAAGCGACCGTAGGTGGCTTATCTCCACAAATAGGGCAAAAATTTGTTTTTCCAAAATCTTCCTGATCCATGTTGATGACATGAGTGTAGACATGCTGTGTAGTGATATTCGTGATTTTAGGGCAAAAACTGTAGGAGCAGTGTGCAAAAATGTGTTTTAAAAATCGGCCTGAAGGTGGCGCTACAATAGGGCCATGTGAAAAATGAGGGGTGGGGTCTCCGCGTTGCCTTGGCGGACGAATAGGTACCGGCCCCGGCTCTCCCGGACGCTCCTAGCCCGAGTTACAGCATTTTATGTGCGCTGCAGCACCAGGAGTCGGTGGTCCCCGGGAATTCCCCGTGAGCAGCCCCGTTGGGGTGGTCATTTGGTCATTTTTGCACATTTGGTCATTTTTTACATCTGGGGGTCCCACCGGGGGTCCTTGGAGGTTGTAGTTTGGCAGGCAAGGAGTGTGTGTGTAAAATCTGGCATGGATCGGGTCAACGGGTGCGGAGATATAAGCAGGGAAAAAGTGTGACGTGTGACGTGTGAGCACATTTGGTCATTTTTTACATCTGGGGGTCCCCCAGGGACCTGGGGGTCCCTGGGGCTCCGGGGGTCCTTGGAGGTTGTAGTTTGGCAGTCAAGGAGTGTGTGTGCAGAATTTGGCATGGATGGGTGCAACGGTTGTGGAGATATGAGCAGGGCAAAAGTGTGACGGACGGACGGACTGACTGACTCACCCACGGACAGCCGGTGGAGGTTTCTACAGTAAGTAGCTCCCTACGGTCGCAATAAATCCATGGATGTCTCTTTGTCTATCTGCACTGGTTATTATGTGTTAAATGGCAGTAAAATAACTACAAATGCAACATTTTACAAAATGGTCACTTTAACCAAGGTATTATAATTATATTCTCCACACTTGTATTCTCCCCATCTTGACAAAATGGTACAGGTGCAATTCATTATTGTTAATTTTGGGCACGTTTACTAACATGCCAAGTTTAGCTGCACTTGAACAACCGTTCCAGGCTGCCATATCCAGCCCAAGAAACCGTAGAAACGGGGGAAAAAATATAATATACTTCTTAAAATAAATGTATCATGCCTTTTGCTAAGGTATGGCAACATGACTGGTGTTTTAGTCATGTTGCCATACCTTAGCTTTTTCTGAACTGACGCCACTGGTTATGACTTGGAAAAGCTTCCTCCGACAAGAAAATTGATTATCATCCATAAATGCCCACACAATGCTGTCTGGAAATGTCATATCACATCCATGCGGGAATGAGCCTCCAAAATGGTTTCTCAGGCGTTTCCTTATTGCTCTCCTTCTCTTCATCTCTCTCTCTCTCTTTCCCTTTCTCGCTCCACTTCATTCCCAACTGTACAATTTACACAAGTATGTGAGTCATTTCAAACCTTTACCGAAGGCTCCCTAGTCGATAAAACTGTCCAAGAGCCGTTGCCACGATGGCGTTAGTGAATATCACACGGGACTACGGCTGAAATTCTTCTCGGCTTTCACGGAAACGGATTACGCAAGCTTGTTTTAAAACGAAATTGTATAGTCTCGTTAATACTGGCTTATTATTAGCTCCCAATTAATGCTTCTCTTAACTTAACAACATGAACCCTAGCGCCCTTGTTCTGATCATATGTGAAATATAAATAGCAGATACTGTAGGGGATAAGTGTATTGACGTTATAAAATCACATTTTATAGTGTGTGTGTGTGTGTGTGTGTGTGTGTGTGTGTGTGTGTGTGTGCGCGCGCGTGTGTCTGTGTGCGTCTGTGCGTAATTATCATTTCAGCAATTACATTTGACCACTTAACATGAAGTGGCATGTGTCACTGCCAGTTAGCCTAAAGCTTGCCTGGCTTGCTGTATTAATAGTTCACCAGTGTTAAATAAAAATAACTTTACAACATAGCGGTCCATTTTTACACTCTCAGATTAACACTGTGTATCCCTCGCAACCCGTGGCGCCAATTACTTTAGAGCAGGGGTCTTCAACAGGAGGTCCGGGACCCCTAGGAGGTCCTCAGAGTTACTACAGGGGGTCCTCCAAATCTTTGTGTGATAGAAACTTGTTTTAGCTCTATCGCACAACAAGCTTGTTGTCTTAGCTCACAACGCCTCGCGCTGCGAGGCGTTGTGAGCTTGTAGATCGGCTATTTTTGGAAAGAGCTTTGGCGGGGGAAAAGAGCAGACTATGTACAGTAAACAGTACAGTTTATTGACGGTTCAAGTGGTTAAACCCACACGGAAAGGAAATATATGCACATATATGATATTATATGTGACATATATGAAACATATATGTTGCATATATGCCATATTCAGGGTAATATATGTTCATATATGTGGATATATAGGAACATATATGTGTCATATATAGCTTATATATATCAACATATATGCCTTAGTCATGGTCATATATTTGCATATATGTCATACATAATGTCTCATATATAGCTCATATATGTCTGACCTTATGCATATATGTCATATATAATGCCTCATAAATAGCTCATATATGTCTGACTTTTTGCATATATGCCATACATAATGCCTACATCTCACTTTTATTTGCAAAATAATGTGCATATAAGTTTTATATAACACAATTTATCATAGTACTTATTTTCTACTTAATGCAGGTCACCCCGGTTGCTGGGGGGCCGAGTTATGGCCTTTTTAGCGTGCTGCAGTGGCAGGGGTCCACCACTAGGTGGCGGTCTACGAATGGCTGTTTCCGTGCCGCCGAGGCGGATACCGGCCCCGGCTCTCCCGGTCGCTCCTAGGCCGAGTTACGGCATTTTATGTGCACTGCAGTGGAGGGGGTGCTCCACTAGGGGGTGCAATCACTTTTGGATCTGTTCTGGAGCAGCCGGAGTCAGTGGCCCCCCGGGAATTCCCCATGAGCAGCCCTGTTGGGGTGGTCATTTGGTCATTTTTGCACTTTTTGGCAGCTGGAACAGGGGGTCCCTGGAGCTCCGGGGGTCCTGGGAGGGGTGGAGGTTGTGGTTTGCCAGGCAAGGACTGTGTGTGCAAAGTTTGGCATGGGGCAACGGTGGCAGAGATATGAGTTGGGGAAAAGTGTGACGTGACGGACAGCCAGCATTTTCACGCGACGGGACCAACTACATCGGACTCAATGTCAAAAATCAAGTCAGAATAATCTGAAAAAATATATAATTGATGCTGTGTGTTTTTTAATATAAAACTAATATAACATTCCTATGTCAAATAACATCCGGATTTATTAATATAATTATAGGCTATTAATTATATTATTACAATTATTTATAGTATGTATTATAATTATAATAGGGGTAATAATTATTGTTATTATCATTATCAATCAATTTATTATCTAATATAATCTTTGCATAAGTGTTGTTCATCACATGAGAAACAATGCATTGTTGCATCAGCAGTTACAGGGTTAAGTTCCCAAACTTGGTTAGACCATGCAGTGACATCACACAGTGCTTTGATGTGCCTGCAGAGTGAAACTGGATTGAACCGGTTTGTTTGAATTGCTTTCAGTGACTCACTGCCACTGCCAGTGAGTGTGAATGCAGGCTGAAGGCTCTCTTATGGACTACATTTATATCTCCTTTTGGTAGGTGAAATTTAAACAATATTTAACCACTGGATAATGTATGTTAAGAATGTTGTCTGTGGTGTTTTTGTCTGTGGTGTTTCCTGAAGGGCCCATGCTAACCAGTAGACAAATACAAAGCTAATGCTAACTGATGCTAAAGTTATTACAGTACATCCTAAAGGAACTGAATGTTCCAACTGTGTTGAATAGCTTATACTATGCCCTTTTGATAGAAGTGGCAGTTTTTTTGTTTTGTGTTATCATAGTTGCTTTGCTGTGTACTGTAGTATGTGTGGCTATAAGCTAACATTAGTTAGCAATTGTTCCATGTTAGCAGCATGTGTTGTTTGTAGCTAGCTAGCTAATGTCAATTTGCTAGTTGTTCAATGGTAGCAGAGAGTGTACAAATGGAACCAAACAACCCCTAACAGGTTAATTTGGTTCCATTTGTACACTGTTAGAGTTAAGGGGAGACCTTGACATTTTAATCTGTTGTTGACTGTTAGCCCCCAAAATAATCACATTTGAACTGCATGGGGACCTCCCAAAATATTCACATTTTAACTGGGGACCCTCCACCCACCAAGCACTTGGACTGCAGTGAGCTTGTAGATCTGCTATTTTCACATTGGTTGCCTCTTTCTTATATCAGCTGACAATTTGGCCAATGTTTGACCAGTTTGTATTTAGTGTTGTTTACTTTTGATGTTAGATCTTATAGTGGAGCTGATGTTAACACCACTGACACCAGCCAGACAAAATGACACTATCTGACACTCAAAGGAGGCATGTGCTTGATCCATCATCATTTGTCAGATCATTTCATTTAATTTCTGGAATCAAATTGGTTTAATTAATTGATAACGTGTGTGTGTGTGTGTGTGTGTGTGTGTGTGTGTGTCTGTGTGTGTGTGTGTGTGTGTGTGTGTGTGTGTGTGTGTGTGTGTGTGTGTACACTGTAGGAAGAGTCCTTCAAGGCGTGTTAAAGAGGACTACGCAAATCACTGCCTTGTTTCCATACCTGGCCGATCCCTAGGGCACTTTGGGCTATGTAAGTACATAATACAAGTCTAACTTCCTTACTCCTCACTCCTGGAATTGCTCGAAAAGACAAGAGTGAGATTTCAACTAAATTTCAACAAATTTTCTATATGCTGACCCCAACAAGTTGATCGCCACAGATGTCAGACCTGTTGACCTTGATTTTAGCAATTCTCCAGACAAGGGCATGTGTTTAGTTTTTTAAGGAGAAAAAATAAAACACGTTCTTGTTTTTTAGGAGCAGTATTACAATCCAGTAGATGGGAGTGGGTTTCTTGCATGGAGAGTGAAAACACTTCAAAACGAAGCCTCAGAGGGACAAAAGAAGAGAAGAAACACTCAGCCACTGACAGGTATGTGATTTTGATTATAGTTAGTATTTCACATGTTAAATAATTTTTTAATGTGCATAGGCCTATAGTGCATTTTTGCTACTGTGGTGGGCATCGCAAGGGGGTCCAGTAAAAAGACAAGTGGCCCTCTGGTGTAAGGGGTAAAAACTGTCTTAACGTTTTTGAGAAACTAAACCCAACATCACATTGTAGCAAATCGCGTGGGTGCCCACTAGGCCACTTGTTCCCAAGCAGTGGGTCGGAATCCATATGTGGGTCGCAGACACATTTTTTAACGTCCCTTATATTTGTATAAAAAAGTAGTTAGTGAAAATGGCCTAAACTAGTGAAAACAGCAGATCTACAAGCTCACAATGCGTCGCACCGCATTGTGAGCTTGTAGATCTGCTGTTTTCACTAGCTTGGGTCCTGGGCATAATTTCTCTTGAGCTAATAGTTTGGGAACCACTGCTCCAAGCCATGGCCCATTGGTCAGAACTAGTCCCAAGTCCCAACATACCTTTCTCCTAACCCCTACAAGTACATACCTTTCTCCTAACCCCAACAAGTTGATCGTCACAGATATCAGACCTGTTGACCTTGATTTTAGCAATTCTCCAGACAAGGGCATGTGTTTAGTTTTTTAAGGACAAAAAATAAAACACGTTCTTGTTTTTTAGGAGCAGTATTACAATCCAGTAGATGGGAGTGGGTTTCTTCAGCTAACGACAGAAACCCAGTGTCTTGAGGGCATCGCACTGATGATGGTCAAGGTGAAGATGAAACAGACCTTCACCCATCGCCAAACAATGGTTCATGACCCAGTGAAGTCCTCTGAAATATTCACCACCTTTACAAGATTTCTTGACATTGCAGGAATGGTATGTCGCTCTTTAACTGTCTTGCCTTAAAGTCAAACTGAAATGAAAAATGACTTTAAACAGATCACATCCCTGGTCATAGGGTGAACCCATTAAAATGTATGCCATGTTGTCTGTATTCCATCCTGTCTGCAGATACAGGATTTCAGTCTGATGTTTGGTGATGACATTGCTGCAGAAGTGGCCTACTTACTCACTACATGCAGTAAGTCCTTGAACAAAGCTGTGGACTCGCCCAGACAGGCGACCATGTAGATCTGCTGAATCCACAGAAGAACTGGAAAATGGTACGCTGGAATTAAAGGAATAATACTAATGGAAGAGGGGATGGTTTTGAAACCAAAATGTAAACAGATTTTAGTAAAAATGTCTTTGTTTCCCCCCACCCTTGTATTTTCAGGATGGGACAGTGAGATGTCCTCCATCTTGCCTTATCCACCACATGCCACCCTCACCTCAAGGCCGCAACGAGACCAGGAAAGCTCTCAGCCCGCCAAGCCATTGACCACCTTTTGAAGTTTATCTAGGTAAGGTTACAGTTCAATTAAAGTTTTTAAGATGGCTCACTGTACTGTCCCTAATATTCACCCTTAAAACTATACTTTTCTGAAATTATGCGATGACCATGCTCATCTGTAATCAGCGACTGATGTGTCTGCTTCTAAATCTAAATACTGAATGAAGAAATTCAAAAACTGTCCTGGGTGTTCCCAAAAGCCTGATTAGATGCTAAAATGACAAAAAGTAATTTTGAAATTGGAATATCTCTTTAAGTTACTCTAGACCCCCGGGTGTGTTGTTATAAATATCCCCTACCCTGGCTGGGTCACCCACCATTCACAAAAAATGAAGCATAGTGTTGCAGTTGTCAATTCTGTCAGCTCATTTCTTTGTCTCACTTGAAACTTTACATTTTCTGTTTACTGGAGAGATGGGGAGAGAAGGTTGCCGTTGAACATGACAATCCCTGCTACTGAGAAAATAAATATTCCATAGCAATGGCATAGCAATGACTGTTATATATATATAGCGCTATTTAACACTTATTTGTACTCAACCTTTGAATATGTTGGGATTGTCATAATATTTTTTCCTCTTCATTCCAGGCATTGAACACCTGCAAGCTCTACAGGGACTTGTTGAGATGGTTGGGGACATGGAGATGGCAGATCCAATGTGAAAAGTTTAGGTGTTGGCCATTGAGGTGCAAGAGCTATATCCAGGTAATGTATAATGGATTTTACATTTTTGATGGTACGATTATAGTCCAGGTAAAAATTTGGGAGGTAGACGAACATGTTCAATATACATTTCACACTACAGTGAGAAGATTAACTATCTTAACTATATCCCATACTACGCTTTGTGATCTGTTAGAGCTAGAAAGTTAAGTTTCCTTTAGGCCTGCTTTACACTGGCAGTCAAATCCAGCCTAAATCAGATCTGAGTCACATTCAGATTGGATTCAGATTCAGGCTGGGTTTGGCTGCCAGTGTAAACCAGGCCTAATTAGATCACACAATGGTCTGTTTCCATGGTCCACTTGAAGAGCAGAAACTTTGTGAAATGTGTTAATCATGGAATCTTTGTTCACTGGCTGTGGACTCTGTGTTCTCGTTGGAACAGGTAGCCATTCACCACAGTGCTAAGAAGGACTGCAGTCGCCTGTTCCACCAGCTGTTTGACAAATTCTTCACGACTGAAGAACTGGAAGGATGCAGTTGTCACAGGGAGGCATGGTGTTGTTCCAGAGCTCGAGGGCAAACATAAACATATGCTGGACCCCACCAAAGTGGAAAAGATTCAAAGTAAGTTTATCTTACACTTACACGTTTTGTAAAGTATATTCAGATATACAGTATGATGTCACCATTGCATTGGTTATATGTGGGAAATAATGTGTTTGACACATTGTGCAGTAGTTAGTAAAGAAATGCTGCCCAGCTACAACATGATGTTGCAGTGGTGAGAGTCTCTCCCAGTCTAGTCAAATACTTTTTAATGTAATATTGTAACATCCCCCACTGACTGAGCAAAGGACCGAATATGGGGAAAACTAGCCCCATATAGAACCTCACTCTCCGCTGCATACCGTTGTGCTCCTCGAGATGAGGTCCTAAGCGGATATCCCTGGGCTGCAGTAGAATGCCTCCACGCCGAGGTAGAGGTTCTATCCAAAAAGTAAAGGTAGTTCCATGCTCCCAGAGTATGATTTTCCATCCCGCGGTGCATAACAGTATGCAGCAGAGGTTCTATATGGGCTAGGGGAAAACATGTTTAATGTGCTATTATAGCTAATTTCATCTTCTCTGTCTCCAATCTTACGGTATAGCACCGGAGCTGGATGGAAGGCGGAAACATCAAGACTGGTTGGACAACGCTGAGGTGATTCACAGCAAGGGGAAGAGCAGGCTGTTCTTCCTGAAAAGACTGCGATCGTTTTGCCACCAAACAGTTTTTTTTTATTAATGTGGAATAACGTGCTGGGGAGGAACAACTGAGCGAGTGACACCTTCAACTCAACAGACTGGTGAGGAAGGCGGGCTCCGTTGTTGGGTTCTCCTTGTAGGGGGTGGAGGATTAATTGGCCACGATGCAAATGGCTAGGACGCTGGATATCCTCCCACCCCCTCCACCTTCCTTGGATAGACAGAGGATCCGATAGATTCATCTACCCAGGACGGAGATGTGAGAGACTGGGAAAGTCCTTTGTGAATGTTATACAATGAGAGACACAGCGGTCGTTTGGACAACTGTAACTTAACTGGAATAATTGTTACTGACTGTTCCTGTGCGGCTTTGCTGGGAGTCCAGCCCATGTCACTTCTACTTTTTTGCACTGACCAATGGACATTTTGCATTCTCTGTAAGTATGTGCCTGTATGTTAATTACTGCCCACACACACACACACACACACACACACACACACACACACACACACACACACACACACACACACACACACACACACACACACACACACACACACACCCCCACCCACACACACACACACACACACACACTGTGTGGCCATTATTTTGCCAGGCTACAGCAGTCGATATGTCGTCAGTTCAGTTTTCAAATGGAACATACAGTATCAGTGTCAGTTGAGTTCTGCTTGTATGTGAATAAATGCTAATAATGACTTCAAGATTGTGTGTTTTATTTTGTATTCCTGTAGGTATATATAGAGTATGGTATGTGTATCATTTAACACATATATGTACATATATGTGGTGCATATATGTGCATATATTCTACATATATATGTGTACATACCAGTCAAAGGTTTGGACACAGCTTCTCAAACACACATTGAATAGAAGCTGTCCAAACCTTTGACTGGTAGGCTATGTGCATATGTGCATATATCTTGCGACCATATATAAACATGTGTGCATATATACATATATGTACATATATGTTTATATGCACACATATATGACATATAGGCGGCCATTTTTTTATATGTGGCATATATGTTAGACATATATGCATGCATATATTAAAAACATATATGTTCATATATTTTTCTTCCGTGTGGGAATATCTGAAAACCCACATTAACATGAATCCAAAATATTCTGATGATTGTGCTGTCAAACAATTAAACTATATGGAATCTATGAACAGGTTGTGGGGGTCCCTTCATCTCTCTCTCAACTAAGGGGTCCTTGGCCTGAAAACAATGAAGACCCCTGCTTTAGAGAGGACTGTGTTGCATGAGATGCACACAGAGCCACAAACCCCCATCATGCTCTGTGCGTCATACAACCAGTGTTCCATCAGAACACTGTCTTAGCAGGGCGGGAAGACAACTCTGAAACGTTTAAGTCAGGGGCGTCACAAGGGGGGAGAAAAGTGGCACTGAGTTACTAAGGCCCAAAGTGTCTTTAGCTATTGAAAAATAGCAGATCTTCAAGCTCACAGCGCGGCACTCGGTGACGCGCTGTGAGCTTGTAGATCTGCTATTTTTGAAAAGTCGTGAAAATGTGTGCAAATATTAAATATTTGGAGATGGGGTCCGTGGCCAAATACATTTTGGGGGTCCTTCAGATGAAAATATTTGAGCACCACTGACATAAAAACTGCACAAATTTTCATGATTTTTCAAAAATAGCAGGTGCCGCGCTGCGAGCTTGTATATCTGCTATTTTTCAATAGCTAAAGCACAAAATGTGAGTGAATCCTTGTACCCAGGGCCCAGAATGTGGTGCGACACCCCTGGGTGAAGTTATGGGACAATAAAAACCCTCTCTCTCTCTCTCTCCGCCTAAGAGACTATTACTAATGAAATTCCATCAGGCCCGGATGCGGCCCCTCAAGGAATGGGTGTTCCTCCTCCGTAACGAACCGCTAACCCAGGGTTTACCTCACTCCACTCGCGGCTGGCCCAGACCCAGGTGCAAAAAAAAAAAACGCAACCGCGAGAGCATTTGATGTACGGTTGTTTTGATGGCACTGCGATAAGAGCAATGGGGAAGATGGGAGAACATGAACAGGAAGAGACTTTAAAAGGGGAGGGGAGGTAGTTAATGATATACAACACAACAAAGGAGAACAAGGAGCCGTGGAGTTCCACAGCCGGGTAAGGCGAGGGAGGGGGAGGGGGGGGGGGGGGGGGGGGGGGAGTCAAAGTAGGACTCATAGGCGCGTGCATATGGGAGTTAGGGGGGTTATTTGAGATCTCGAGCGCGTGAATCATTATGCATGACATTCTCTCTGTGTGTGTGTGTGTGTGTGTGTGTGTGTGTGTGTGTGTGTGTGTGTGTGTGTGTGTGTGTGTGTGTGTGCGTGTGTGTGTGTGTGTGCAGCAGCTGTGCTCTGGGTGGATATAGAGAATATCAGCCTGAGGTGGTGTTATAGGGATGGGACGATAAGCGATATTATCGTTTATCGCGATAAAAAAAAAACGCTTCCGATAATCGTATCATGGAGATTTAAATTTAGCGTGATATCGTCCTCCGTCATGCACTGGGATCAATTCACCTTTTATTTGCCGAGCTGCAAATCCGGTACAACTTAAACCCTCTATAATTGGTAAAAGGGACTTATAATATATGTATTTTTTTTAGGGCTGGGACTCAATTAATAAAAGTAATCGAATTAATCAGAGGCTTTGTAATTAATTATTCGAAATTAATCGCATGTTTAATCGCATATAAATATTTGACCTGAGAAGCAGGTAAAAGTAAAACACATTTTGTTGTACGAATGAATCAACAAGTGAGTTTTTTTAATCTAAATTTCGCATCCACTGGGCCAAGCAAAGCGCTCTGATCGGCTACTTCTCCCTTTGCGTTTGTTGTCTCTTCTTGGTTGGTGCATCGCTATGATCGGTATGCCCGAAACTGAAGGTTCTGTGGTACAATTAAACTGCTTGAATTTTTTTAATCGTGTTAATTTTCTGTAATTAATGAATCGCAATTAATCAGTTAAAGTCCCAGCCCTACTTGTTTTCACTCTCTATCAAATGTCTTTGACAAAAAATAGCTTATCTACAAGCTCACAACGCGTCGCTTGTAGATCTGCTGTTTTTTTGGGAATGTTCCGCCTCGGGATAATATTGTAAATCTAGATTTCTTTCGTCACAATAATCGTGGTATGAAATGTTCATATCGTCATCATCCCTAGGAGGCGTCCCAGACAGCCTCCGTGGTGTGACGTCAGAGAGAGGAGGAGGAGAACAAGAGAGATGGAGGAAAAGAGGGGTGAGGACTCTGAGGAGGGGGGGTTTGAGAAGATCAAGATAAAGGCAGAATAAATATGAATTATTTAATGGCGCGTATGAAACTGGTGCCAGCAACAGCACTCACGTTCAACCAGTGAGTACACAATATGAGCAAATGCAGTACAAGTGCCAGCAAACGCCAGGTGTCTCGTTCCAAACGCTAAGCTAACCTAAGCCCACAGTGGCTAGGATAAAAGGACCTATAATTAATTCAAGGCTTTTGCTTAAATATTTCGCTGGGGCCCAAAACAAAACCTTCGGTCCGGTGCCAAATGAACCCCTGACGTTATGTTCAATCTTTACTTTTCCAGGGAAAAAGCAGTGCTTATGTAACGGAGGTGATCCGAACCTCCCCACCCGGTTTCGAACCCGGGTCTCCCGCGTGAAAGTCCAATATCTTAACCATCACTCCAAAGGGACATCCCTATGGAACAGGAGCAGATACTAAACTTTTGAGGCTTCAGGCTGGGGCTGCGACTTTCTCCGCCACACTTATATATATATATATTTTTTTTTTTCTAGCTAACTGAATTCAAACACAGTTACACAACTTCTTAGCCCTGCATTAAAGGTTCTACAGCATGCATTTAAAATAATTTATATAATATTGTTTGTGTCCCAAAAACGTTTCTGAAAAGGTTCGAGGCTAAATTACCACTCCTGGGGCGAGCGTGTTTTTTTTTTTTTTTATCATTATCATTAGTATTTATCCTGTATACCGGTAATACCTTTGTCTCTGAAGTGAAAGCATCTATCAGCCATAATAAACCCTCCTCATGAAATATGTAAAAGCTGGACTTCCGCTCTATATTAAACAAGCTTGTGCAAACCTACCTTTTCCTACACCACAACATCGCAGAATTCAAATCAATGCCATCAACCAGAAATCTTGAATGACTAATCTATACACTATGTTTGCACCTTGCCTACTGCAGTGCCCCTTTCTCCTGTCTCTGTCAATCAGCCCTTGCCAGCCTGCAGCTCATGCAAGTCTCTGCAGCCAGGCTGCTAACCAAAACCAAACGGAAATCCCCACAGCACACTAATCCTCCTGTCCCTTCATTGGCTCCCCGTCAGGCTCAGTTTAAACCAGGGGTCTTCAACGTTTTCAGGCCAAGGACCCCTTAGTCGAGAGAGAGATGAAGCAGGGACCCCCACAACCTGTTCATAGATTCCATATAGTTTCATCGTTTGACAGCACAATCATCAGTGTATTTTGGATTCATGTCAGTTTGTGTTTTCAGATATTTAACCACTTGAACCATCAATACATAAACTTGACCTTTCACTCTGTACTTAGTCTGCTCTTTTTCCCCTCTTCCCCCCTTTGCCAAAAATAGCCGATCTACAAGCTCACAACGCCTCGCGCTGTGAGCTTGTAGATCTGCTGTTTTTGGCTACAGTTCTCAGAATATGGACACTAGGGTTCAAGTTGTTAATATAAAAAGGATTGGAAGATTTGGAGGACCCCCTGTAGTAACTCTTGAGGACCCCCTAGGGGTCCCGGACCCACTGTTGAAGACCCCTGGTTTAAACACTTATTACCTATTTTATGTTTCAGACATTTTTGAATGATTTTGAATAATCCTCACATATCTTGGCAAATCCTCTCTTATAGCGGTCCCTGGCACAAAATGTTTTCAAATGGGGGTCCGCGGCCAAATACATGAAAATGTTTGAAAGCCACGGAATAAAATATAGTTTACATACTGCTTATCACATGTACAAGACACTGTATACATTGTCTTGACCCTTCATACAGTATCTCTGAACTCCAAAACGTTCATTTTCGGGAAAATGAGCTCAAGTGGAGTTAGGAGGTTTTGACCGAAGGGCTTTTGACTACTTTTCATTGGGTCAATATTATTTTAACCAACACACAGGCGTAAAGGGTGTTCAATAGCACATATTTATGAAAAAAAGAGAGGGCCAATCGGGTGGAGTTAACTGGTTTGTAAATGTAGTTAAGAGGTTTTGGCCAGACAGTGACGAATTATATTTCTGAACTTTCAGATCCATACGACCCCTCTCGGATCTTTCTATATTTATACCCAAAAACCTCCAAAAATCCAAGGGTTATTGTGCTTTTACCGCTGGGGCCTCATCCCTCTGGAATAGTCGTCCCCTGGTCCTTCTGTTATATTAGCTGACTCTGTGAAAGGCTTCTTTAACCAGTGAAAAATAGCAGATATACAAGCTCACAGCGCGGCACCGAGTGCCGCGCTGCGAGCTTGTAGATCTGCTATTTTTTGAAAACGTTGTGAAAATGTGTGCAAATCTTTGAATATATGTATTTTCAAAGCGAAAGTTTGTAACTCAAATTTTGCTTCTGGGTGGTCCCTGGAACTAGATATTTTGAGATGGGGGTACGTGGCCAAATAAATATCATTTTGGAGGTCCTTCACATGAAAAGGTTTGAGCACCACTGACATAGTAGTCTCTCAAGAACAGACTAACAGAGCTCCAGTTAAGTGAAAAGGACCTTTTCTTTGACGATGGCTGGCCAGATTGCTGACATAGAAACAGGTTTTTTAAAAAAAACCTTAGAAGGATTCAAAAGACACTTATAGAAACGGAAAAACTAAATTCTAATTTTCACGATTTTTCTAAAATAGCAGATCTACAAGCTCGCAGCGAGGCACTCGGTGCCGCGCTGTGAGCTTGTATATCTGCTATTTTTCAATAGTTAAAGCATAAAATAATGATACACAATAATGTGTACCTGTTCTAAATGGGTTAAAAAAAATCAAAACTCATCTCTACCGAATTACCTTCCTTGCAAAGGGGCTGCGATTTATTTATTTCTTTACCGTATCAAACCGAGTATGTACAGTGTGTTGTTTATTTTGGTATCTGCATCCTGTGAAGCACGTTGTTCTAAAAAGGTGTTTTATAAATAAAACACACACACACGCGCACACACACACACCCCACACACACACACACACACGCAGGGATCTTGTTAAGTCTTTAATCATCTGCAACAAGTCAACAGCATTAAAACAGAGACCTTGTTAAAGCGCCCTGCCGGTTACGCGCGGAAAATAGCCCACAATGCAACGCAGCGTTGTTGTGAGCGCAGCCGAGTATAATTCACACTTTATAAACCATGTTGGTTGAAAACAGAGAGAAAGAAATCCAGACAGCAGGGTGAGAGAGATGCATATTAATACCAGGCAGACTAGTGGAGCTTTTCATGCATTATTTATCTCCAGGTTGGCTTGCTGCTCTGCATCTCTGCTCGCCTCACGAACCCTGGAAACCCACAGCCTGCCAACATGGACAGGACAGTGCCATGAAGGATCAATGCGCATTTGGGGCACGTGTGTCGGCAAAATCTCGACCAGGGACGTGCTGGGCCCGATTCAGCCCGGGAAAAAGAGTTGGAGAGGCCCTCATGCTCTGCTACTCAAAGATTTGCCATGTCAGATCATGACAAGTGACAAGCCAGTGGACCATGAGTTATATTTCATTGTTGTCGGGTGGAAACCTTGTAATGTCCAAAACCGTTTGTTTTGTATTTATCATTTTAAAAATGATTTAAACTAGTGAAAACAGCAGATCTACAAGCACACAGTGTGCTTGTAGATCTGCTGTTTTCACTACTTTTGTGCGACGGCCTTGTATGATAAAGCAGGGCTTCGCTTTGCGAAAAAATGTATCAATTTGAAACTTGGAGATACGAGGTTTCTGCCCGACAGTGACGATTTACTTTATTGGCCGCCCAGCCCCTAAAATGGAACAAAGGCCGACATTTTTTTTTTTTTTTTTTCCTAATGGCCGGCCTGGACCGGCCGGGAATGAACCGGCCGTTTGAGAGTTGTCACACTTTTCCCAATGGCCAGCACGTCCCTGTTCCGAGCTCCCGTTATTTCCAGTGTTGATTTCTTCGACTAAAACTATGACGAAAAATGTTCGTCGACTACCTTTTTTCACTGATGAAAACTAAATAGAAACTAAATAAAAACTAAGCTATGACTAAAACTATGACTAAATATATTGACAATTTCGTCAACAAATAAAAATTAGTGAACCATAGCAGCAATGTAGCTGCCTACAATACGAGACGATGACATTAAATTGCATGTTTTCACTTCGGTGAAAAAGGAATCGCACATGCCACGGACGGTGCGCATTTTGATTCCAAGGAGGTACTGTATGGTTTGGGCCTCCGAGTCTGTGCCCTCTCCTCGCACATTGAACTGACAGTATGCACAGCTCAATCTCGTTCCCCTGTAAACTGTTTTGCGCTGCATTTATCTGATCCCAGGTCAGTGTAATCATCGTAGCACTTTCGCTACCAATCAGCGCTGAGCGCGGGGCTTCTTGGATCTGTAATGACAAACAGACCCGAGGTCCGAGCTAATGGAACCGGAACCGACACGGGTCTAAGTGACCATCGAGACGTGTGCATGGCATGCAACATTTAACGTTAACTGCTCCAGCGGTTTGCGAGACTAGTTGCAAACAGACACATACACACCAATACACAGAGATAAACAAGGCAAAAAAAACAAGCATAATAAGCCCTATTCACGGCCCGCCCACTCAGCAAATTTCTCAGCAACTTCCTGGTGCTGACGTCAATTTAGAAGGGAAAACTATAACAGAAATTGCTGGACTTAAAGCCAACAAATCATTATTTCGAACGGTAAAGTAAATTATAACGCTTTGTGCCTTTTACTATCTTGTGTTCTTGATCATGCTAGCCATATTTTATACTGTACTATTCGGAAATTGCAATAAATTAGCGATTTCTGTGTTAACTCTATAGGCTTAGCAGGGTTTTACCCCTTCAAAACGTGACTTCAGCACCGGGGGGATGCTGAGTGGGCGGGCCGTGAATAGGGCTTATCTCCCCTCCTGGCCAGGACGAGTAAAAAAAAATGCCCGTTTTCCACTGACATGGCCCAACACCACACCACTCCACACCGCCCACTTGTGCCAGGTTTTCCACTACAAGGACCAGGGTAGAGTGGTGTGAAAGCGGTACTAAACATGGTACTAAAAAGTATCCAATCCAGAGTAGGTCTGAGCTGGGCCAAACAGGGCCAAACACTTCATAATGACTGATCACTCACTGACTTTTCATTTAGACCACCAGGATATAGTTGTAATACATGATAATAGATTCTATTGTGTTATAGCCACTATTATAATCTATAATAGTGTATTATAATTATCATAGTAATACATTAATACTTTATAGTGTATTATAATCACAGTTATAATCCATTATAGTGTATTATAATTTAGGATAGTTGTAATACAAATGTATATTGTATTATAATCACAGTTAAAAGGGTCTATTTGTTTCTCACCAATAGGGGTACTTTTGTGGAATGGAAAATGTACATATTTTAGTGTGGTGTGGTGTGGTGTCGTGTAGTGTGGTGCTAAAGCTGCAGTCAAAAAGGGGCTGAAGAAGATGCACTGTTGACACAACAGGTTGTTTTCGGGTAAGGGTTCGGGGCTTTGCCGCTGACCTGTAAGGTGTGAGGATGTTGAGGGGCGGAGGCTCCTCGCAGGTGTGGAAGGTCTCCTGCAGTGGGACGGGCAGCGACTGGCGGTCAAACATCTGCTGGTCCTGGACGGTGGAGCTCCTGAACGCCTTCCTCATGGTGATGTCCTGGAGAGACACTGAGGGACAGAGAGAGAGAGAGAGAGAGAGAGAGAGGGACAGAGAGAGAGAGATGACCAACTCCACATAGGCTACAGATCTCTCAGAACATTAGAATATTGTGTAAAAAAGAATTGCAGATGCCATAGAATCTGCAATGCTTCATAACTGACTGCGGAGACTTCGCACTGGCCTTCAAGCAACTCTGACTTCAGAAGGTTGACATTTATTTCTCTATTATAGATCCTTGTTTTGGGTGGTCTCGTGTAATATTGTAAAATGTTGAAATATGGACGTTTGATATTCATGAGCTGTATGCCATAAAAATTCAAAGTTTTAACAAAAAAGGTTTGAAATATTTCACTGAATGTGCAATGTATCTAGAATATATGAAAGTTTCAAAAAATATATGAAAGTTTCCGGCAAATGTAATTTTACACAATGTTAAAAATAATATTTTAGATGGATCTGTATACGCACTAATGAAGGCTCTGTTCCATTCTGGTCAAACAGAGTCAGGGTGCTGATATTGTGAATGTTGGCTCACTGGAAACACTCTGCTACACCAGTGGGTCTCAACATGGTCAAGGGACCTTCATGGTTCCTTGGGGGTTCCAAATGACCCCTTAAAAGGTGTGTAACTCTGAGAGTGTACAAATGGAACCAAATGGACCCTTACAGGTCCATTTGGTTCCATTTGTACACTCTCAGAGTTATGGGAGTCCTTGAAATAAATGGTCTGAGGACCACTGTGCTACATGAAATGGAACAGCTTTGAAGGAAGTGAGAAGAGACCCAACTTCTCTCCAATATGGTGTCTATTGTGTGTTTAACATTGGAGAATGGATATGTAGGGATGTTACAATACAGTTTTTTCCTTGCCGATACGATATCCAATAGGGGTGTAACGATACATTTTAACTCATTGAATGCCCTTTTCAAGATGGCCGCCAAGTACCAGGATGCCACGTTCCTAAATTTCTAGTGCACGGATCGTGCACGCCCATGTACCATGGTGCACCATATGCACCATATGTGTAGTACTTTTTAACAGCTTTCAAACAAAAATATCCGCTTGGAAATCCGTTCAGGCATTCATGAGATAGAAGCCTTCAAAGTCAGACAAAACAAACACTGCCACCGTCCTAAATTTCTAGTGCACGGATCAATTTTTAGTGCATGGATCGTGCACGCCCATGCCTAGATCATGCACCATATGTGTAGTACTTTTTAACAGCTTTCAAACAAAAATATCCGCTTGGAAATCCGTTCAGGCATTCATGAGATACAAGCCTTCAAAGTCAGACAAAACAGCCATTTTTGACATTTTGAAAGATGTGTTTGTTATGGGGCTAAACATGCAATTTCGCAATTGCGATCATGCCTAATACATTTGAGGCATTTTTAGAAATTTTTTTATAAAAAAAATTTTTGAAAAAAAAAAAAAAAGAAAAAAAAAATCAAAATGGCTTCCAACTCGGGAAACTCGGGCTGTGGCAGCCTGGGACTACTGTAATAAATAGCGATACATATCACGATACATGGTTGGCGATACGATACATGGACAATATTGGTTCATTCATGGCGATACGATACGATTCGATTCAATGATTTAAAATCGATATAGTAACTATTTAGCAAAGAAATTAAATCTGTGTGAAAGATGTAGATAGTGCAGGTTTTTAAGGGAAACATGTATTATTATGGATATAAATAAGTAAACGCAGTGATTTTCTGCCAAATACATGGACATTGTATATTGACAAACCTGCACCTTGACATGAACCCAGAGATTACACACATTTATCGATAGACCGGTGTAGCTATATGGAAAGGAAAAGCAATTAAACCCCTCCTTTTAGTTTTTTCTTCTTAAAAATGCTAAATATAATGCCCAAGTAGGTAGTATCGATACAATCGATTCTTTGCACTGCCGATTCCATACGATACGAAATAAAACGATACGATTCGATTTTAGCTGTTTTCATTTCGATATACTTCGATTTTTTAAGTTAAAAACGATATTTCGATAGTTACTATATCGTTACACCCCTAATATCCAATATCAAAATCTGCTTAGCAAGTGATAACGATAACAGATCCGATACTAGAAAGCATAATGTTTGATGTTTATCTAGTGTTGTTTATAGCTAACTAAAGAAAGACTGCTGTGTCTTCAAGACTCTTCATTCAAACGTTCACTTGTTTTGGCCAAGCAAACTCCACATGGCCAAACGTTTTATTTCCATGCCACAGTGTCAACCCCTTACCCCTGTATTGGATCGATGGATAGACAGGCGAGTACAGTACTCGCGGAGTACGCCTGACTAACTCGCCGATTCCGATATGCCCAAATAAGGCGATATCGGAGCCCGATCCGATACCAGTATCGGTATCGTAACATCACTAGATATGTTCTCTGGTGGGGGTACAGTATGTGAAAAAGAGAAAGAAACACACAACACATGTACAAAACAAAAGACTATCGAGGGTATGCATGTCCACTGAGACCCGCCCCCCTAATCTAGACTGAGTGGCAAAACATTGAGCAGCATGGAGCATTGAGTTAGGAAGCGCTAGTTGCAAATCATTCAACGGTCCTGCATACCACCTGTTTCTAAATTGCATATAATGCAGGAGGCAGCAGGATGTTGTGTTGTTGAAAACGAGTGCTTCCACTCTCTGACACTTGGAAAAATAATCACCTGCACAGAATTTCTTGACAGAAAGTAGCTCATAACATGTATATGGTGGATTGTTATGAAACAAAAACTTTGCAGATAGAAAAAGGATAATTCAAGCTTTCAGTACAGCAGCAATGTTGCTGAGTTTAACTTTGTTAAATACAATCAGATAGGACTTTTCTGTTTGGATGTATGGGCTGTCAATGGCAGAGATTCGTTTTTTGCCACTCAGTAGGTGTTCCCACATAACTTCCAGCAACAGTGATGTCACGCGCATACCCTCTATACATAAGATATATATGTACAGACACATGCTAACCACACACATACTGTACACACAAGCTTAACTCATATGCTGCCATTTAACAATACCTTCGTACTCTTTAACTGCCATTCGTCTCCATAGACTTCCATGTAATTCATAGTGCACGGATCATGCACACCCATGCCTAGATAATGCACCACGTGTGTCCACATTGCTCACAGCTTTCAAACAAAAAAATCCGAATGGAAATCCGTTCAGGCATTCATGAGATAGCAGCCATTATGTTTTACACTGTTGTGAGCTTGGAGGTCTGCTACCTGAGTTGTATGGGGGTTGTATGGGGGTTAAACAAGCAATTTCGCGATCGCTATCATGCCTACTAACGTTTTTGGGGTCCAAAAAAAATTAAAAAAAAAAAAAAAAAAAAAAAAAAACTTTTTTTTTTTTTTTTTTTTTTTATTCACGGGATTCACGGGCGTGGCAGGGTGGGACAACGGGATTTTTAAGGGATTCACGTTTTTGGCAGTTAATGAGTTAATCACCAACTCAAAACCATTCTGATGAACATAATCATTGACAATTAGTTCCATCACTGCCATCAAAAACATAATTGGTGCCAGGGGCGTCACAAGGGGGGGAGGGGAGTGGGACTGAGTTACTAGGGCCCAAGGTGGAGGGGGCTTAATTATTTTATGGCTTTAGCTATTGAAAAATAGCCATGAAAATGTGTCATGAAAATGTGCGAAAATCTTTGAAAATATTTATTTTTTTAAGCAAACATTTGTAACTCAAACTAAAAATTTGATTCTGGGGGGTCCCTGGAACTAAATATTTTGAGATGGGGGTCCGTGGCCAAATACATATCATTTTGGGGGTCCTTGACATAAAAAAGTTTGAGCACCACTGACATAGAAACATAGGTTTTTCAAAAAAACCTTAGAAGGCGTGGCACTCAATAATGCGTTCCCAGTCTAAATGGGTTAAACCCCCTCCCCCTATGAAGAACATTCATGGGGGGCCCGCAGTGAATCCTTGTACCCAGGGCCCAGAATGTGGTGCGACACCCCTGATTGGCGCTAATGTCATCATCATTACAGTCCATATTCTAAACAGAGGGAAACAGTGTCGAAGCCGCAGTCGTCCACTCACGGCCCAACACTTTAGTGATCTGTGAATATCACGTCCCCCGATACAACAGAAGTCCACGTGGCCAGACTGGGCTGGTCTGGGCCAGACTGAGGTCGTTTGTCACACGCTGGGGGAGTAATAGACCGTTTGTCAGCCTTCTGATTGGTCCCTGAGACTCCCTGACTGGCCAACCAGAAAAAAACATTCACTTTTTGCTATCGGGGGTGGAGTTTGTGCAGTGGAGAATGTTGCTTCAGCCTTTCAAAAACTGTCCGCAGTGCGCGACACGGAGATCGGCCGGTACGGTGATAGCGACGGCAAGCGTCAAGCGATCTCGCTCATCATAACGAATAAGCTTCAACAAACTAGTTCACATGTACCTTATCAATGGTCGAAGAGTCACGATTGGGTACATATAATTTAAATGGGCAGAATTACGAAAAGCCAGCCTATTATGTGAGGAGAAACATTCTCTCTGTCCTCTTCCTAGTACCCAAGATGCAATGCGCTTCTCTTTCTATCTCTGATCCAGAGGATTAAACTAATTAAAACATTTATTTTTCGGGGGAAAACTACTGTTTTGCTATGTAATTACTGTACCTTTTTCTTCCCTTTTTATTAATATCACGTAGATGTGTTTTTTGTGGTACTTTATATAGCTGTAATGAGGCTATGAAGGGAAAAAAAATCGCATCCACTACCACTATAAAAGAATCTGCAAAGAGGATTCTGTCCCACTGGGATTAAACAAATTAAAACATATATTTTCGGGTAAATCCCCTGTTTTGCAATGTAACTACTGTACCTTTGTCTTCCCTTTTTATTAATATCACCTAGGTGTTTTTCCTTTGGTACTTTATATAGCTGTAATGAGGCTTTGAAGGGAAAAAAAATCCCATCCACCTCCACTATAAAAACAATCTGCCCAGGGTTAATGTCCCATCATAGTAACAGGGCAGAATGGGGCGGGATTTGCAAAAGGGTTTATTCCCCTCCTTTCATATAGAAACATTTGACATTCGGCGGAGGAGAATAACAGAGGGAAATCGATGCCGCATAGTCCAAGCTTTCAGACCAAAGTTAAAGCCATTTAGACCGTGTACGCATCATTGCATATTATTATTTTATAGTGCTTTAACTATTGAAAAATAGCAGATATACAAGCTCACAGCGCGGCACCGCGCTGCGAGCTTGTAGATCTGCTTGTAGATATGCTATTTTTTCTGATTTTGTTTTCTTAAAAAAATATATATATATATGTTTCTATGTCAGTGGTTCTCAATATTTTCATGTGAAGGACCCCCAAAATGATATGTATTTGGCCACGGACCCCCATCTCAAAATATTTAATTCCAGGGTCCCAGGGACCCCCAGAAGCAAAATTTGAGTTACAAACGTTCACTTTAAAAATACAATATATTCAAAGATTTGCACACATGTTCACGACTTTTTCAAAAATAGCAGATCTACAGCTGTGAGCTTGTATATCTGCTATTTTTCAATAGTTAAAGCATTCAATAATTCTAGGCCTAAATGGATTAAAAACCGCCTGAGAAATTGCAGAGAGGATGAGAGTAAAAAAAGAAAAAGAAAAACAAGACAGACACTCACTAACCCTCAATCTGGCTGGGGCAACTAGAAATGGCGTTTCTTGGGAAGGCTTCCAGAGAGTTGCAGTCAGAGCTGAATTATGCATTAGACATGACAAGTGGGGTACACTTTATTCCTTCTCCAGGGAGCGATGGCACTGTTTTAGTTACGGAGAACGATGTAATGTGGCAGATAGCGCTTAAGCTCTACTCCATCGTTAGTTACACCACTAACAGCAGTGGCACGCACACAAAGCAGCCAATCCACAAGCTCGCGTTGTCAGGTCACAACACTGTGAGCTGGTAGATGGGAAGTATAAGTCTCCCGTCATTAACTCTGCAAGAATGCTGCACTATTTGAGGCGTCTTTCTCCCAATTCTGACTACTGTAGTGTATACCCATTCTAATAGTATAGCAGGGGTGTAACGATAGTAACTGAATCGAAAAATCATTTTTAGTTTGCAAAGATCTACTATATCGATATGCAAAAGCATATATCGTACCGTTTTGGCTTTGTATCGTATTGGTATCGTTTAAAATGCAGATAATCGGTATCGAATCGTTTTGCAGTGCAAATAATAATATATAATAAGTATTTGTGCCTTGTATTTAGCAATTTTAAGAAGGAAAATGAAAAAAGAGGGGTTAAATTACTTTTCCATTCCATATCGCTACTCTTGGTCTATCGATAAAGGTGTGTAATCTCTGTGTTCATGTCAAGGTGCACGTTTGTCCATATGTGTTGAAATAGAATGTCCATGTGTTTGCTCGAGAATCACAGTATTTACTTATTTATATCCATAATAATAGATTTTTCCCTTTAAAAACATTATTACTAGCACTATTGACACGTTTCACACAGATTTAATTTCTTTGCTAAATGTTTACTATATCGATTTTAAATCATTGAATCGAATCGTATCGTATCGCCATGAATGAACCAACATCGCCCATGTATCGTATCGTCAACCATGTATCGTGATGCGTATCGTATCGTTGTTAAAATGTATCGTTACACCCCTATAGTATAACTCTTCTCCCTTTAACCTTGATGACAGCAATTCATAGTGCACGGATCATGCACACCCATGCCTAGATAATGCACCACGTGTGTCCACATTGCTCACAGCTTTCAAACAAAAAAATCCGAATGGAAATCCGTTCAGGCATTCATGAGATAGCAGCCATTATGTTTTACACTGTTGTGAGCTTGGAGGTCTGCTACCTGAGTTGTATGGGGGTTGTATGGGGGTTAAACAAGCAATTTCGCGATCGCTATCATGCCTACTAACGTTTTTGGGGTCCAAAAAAAATTAAAAAAAAAAAAAAAAACTTTTTTTTTTTTTTTTTTTTTTTATTCACGGGATTCACGGGCGTGGCAGGGTGGGACAACGGGATTTTTAAGGGATTCACGTTTTTGGCAGTTAATGAGTTAATCACCAACTCAAAACCATTCTGATGAACATAATCATTGACAATTAGTTCCATCACTGCCATCAAAAACATAATTGGTGCCAGGGGCGTCACAAGGGGGGGAGGGGAGTGGGACTGAGTTACTAGGGCCCAAGGTGGAGGGGGCTTAATTATTTTATGGCTTTAGCTATTGAAAAATAGCCATGAAAATGTGTCATGAAAATGTGCGAAAATCTTTGAAAATATTTATTTTTTTAAGCAAACATTTGTAACTCAAACTAAAAATTTGATTCTGGGGGGTCCCTGGAACTAAATATTTTGAGATGGGGGTCCGTGGCCAAATACATATCATTTTGGGGGTCCTTGACATAAAAAAGTTTGAGCACCACTGACATAGAAACATAGGTTTTTCAAAAAAACCTTAGAAGGCGTGGCACTCAATAATGCGTTCCCAGTCTAAATGGGTTAAACCCCCTCCCCCTATGAAGAACATTCATGGGGGGCCCGCAGTGAATCCTTGTACCCAGGGCCCAGAATGTGGTGCGACACCCCTGATTGGCGCTAATGTCATCATCATTACAGTCCATATTCTAAACAGAGGGAAACAGTGTCGAAGCCGCAGTCGTCCACTCACGGCCCAACACTTTAGTGATCTGTGAATATCACGTCCCCCGATACAACAGAAGTCCACGTGGCCAGACTGGGCTGGTCTGGGCCAGACTGAGGTCGTTTGTCACACGCTGGGGGAGTAATAGACCGTTTGTCAGCCTTCTGATTGGTCCCTGAGACTCCCTGACTGGCCAACCAGAAAAAAACATTCACTTTTTGCTATCGGGGGTGGAGTTTGTGCAGTGGAGAATGTTGCTTCAGCCTTTCAAAAACTGTCCGCAGTGCGCGACACGGAGATCGGCCGGTACGGTGATAGCGACGGCAAGCGTCAAGCGATCTCGCTCATCATAACGAATAAGCTTCAACAAACTAGTTCACATGTACCTTATCAATGGTCGAAGAGTCACGATTGGGTACATATAATTTAAATGGGCAGAATTACGAAAAGCCAGCCTATTATGTGAGGAGAAACATTCTCTCTGTCCTCTTCCTAGTACCCAAGATGCAATGCGCTTCTCTTTCTATCTCTGATCCAGAGGATTAAACTAATTAAAACATTTATTTTTCGGGGGAAAACTACTGTTTTGCTATGTAATTACTGTACCTTTTTCTTCCCTTTTTATTAATATCACGTAGATGTGTTTTTTGTGGTACTTTATATAGCTGTAATGAGGCTATGAAGGGAAAAAAAATCGCATCCACTACCACTATAAAAGAATCTGCAAAGAGGATTCTGTCCCACTGGGATTAAACAAATTAAAACATATATTTTCGGGTAAATCCCCTGTTTTGCAATGTAACTACTGTACCTTTGTCTTCCCTTTTTATTAATATCACCTAGGTGTTTTTCCTTTGGTACTTTATATAGCTGTAATGAGGCTTTGAAGGGAAAAAAAATCCCATCCACCTCCACTATAAAAACAATCTGCCCAGGGTTAATGTCCCATCATAGTAACAGGGCAGAATGGGGCGGGATTTGCAAAAGGGTTTATTCCCCTCCTTTCATATAGAAACATTTGACATTCGGCGGAGGAGAATAACAGAGGGAAATCGATGCCGCATAGTCCAAGCTTTCAGACCAAAGTTAAAGCCATTTAGACCGTGTACGCATCATTGCATATTATTATTTTATAGTGCTTTAACTATTGAAAAATAGCAGATATACAAGCTCACAGCGCGGCACCGCGCTGCGAGCTTGTAGATCTGCTTGTAGATATGCTATTTTTTCTGATTTTGTTTTCTTAAAAATATATATATATATATGTTTCTATGTCAGTGGTTCTCAATATTTTCATGTGAAGGACCCCCAAAATGATATGTATTTGGCCACGGACCCCCATCTCAAAATATTTAATTCCAGGGTCCCAGGGACCCCCAGAAGCAAAATTTGAGTTACAAACGTTCACTTTAAAAATACAATATATTCAAAGATTTGCACACATGTTCACGACTTTTTCAAAAATAGCAGATCTACAGCTGTGAGCTTGTATATCTGCTATTTTTCAATAGTTAAAGCATTCAATAATTCTAGGCCTAAATGGATTAAAAACCGCCTGAGAAATTGCAGAGAGGATGAGAGTAAAAAAAGAAAAAGAAAAACAAGACAGACACTCACTAACCCTCAATCTGGCTGGGGCAACTAGAAATGGCGTTTCTTGGGAAGGCTTCCAGAGAGTTGCAGTCAGAGCTGAATTATGCATTAGACATGACAAGTGGGGTACACTTTATTCCTTCTCCAGGGAGCGATGGCACTGTTTTAGTTACGGAGAACGATGTAATGTGGCAGATAGCGCTTAAGCTCTACTCCATCGTTAGTTACACCACTAACAGCAGTGGCACGCACACAAAGCAGCCAATCCACAAGCTCGCGTTGTCAGGTCACAACACTGTGAGCTGGTAGATGGGAAGTATAAGTCTCCCGTCATTAACTCTGCAAGAATGCTGCACTATTTGAGGCGTCTTTCTCCCAATTCTGACTACTGTAGTGTATACCCATTCTAATAGTATAGCAGGGGTGTAACGATAGTAACTGAATCGAAAAATCATTTTTAGTTTGCAAAGATCTACTATATCGATATGCAAAAGCATATATCGTACCGTTTTGGCTTTGTATCGTATTGGTATCGTTTAAAATGCAGATAATCGGTATCGAATCGTTTTGCAGTGCAAATAATAATATATAATAAGTATTTGTGCCTTGTATTTAGCAATTTTAAGAAGGAAAATGAAAAAAGAGGGGTTAAATTACTTTTCCATTCCATATCGCTACTCTTGGTCTATCGATAAAGGTGTGTAATCTCTGTGTTCATGTCAAGGTGCACGTTTGTCCATATGTGTTGAAATAGAATGTCCATGTGTTTGCTCGAGAATCACAGTATTTACTTATTTATATCCATAATAATAGATTTTTCCCTTTAAAAACATTATTACTAGCACTATTGACACGTTTCACACAGATTTAATTTCTTTGCTAAATGTTTACTATATCGATTTTAAATCATTGAATCGAATCGTATCGTATCGCCATGAATGAACCAACATCGCCCATGTATCGTATCGTCAACCATGTATCGTGATGCGTATCGTATCGTTGTTAAAATGTATCGTTACACCCCTATAGTATAACTCTTCTCCCTTTAACCTTGATGACAGCAATTCATAGTGCACGGATCATGCACACCCATGCCTAGATAATGCACCACGTGTGTCCACATTGCTCACAGCTTTCAAACAAAAAAATCCGAATGGAAATCCGTTCAGGCATTCATGAGATAGCAGCCATTATGTTTTACACTGTTGTGAGCTTGGAGGTCTGCTACCTGAGTTGTATGGGGGTTGTATGGGGGTTAAACAAGCAATTTCGCGATCGCTATCATGCCTACTAACGTTTTTGGGGTCCAAAAAAAATTAAAAAAAAAAAAAAAAAAAACTTTTTTTTTTTTTTTTTTTTTTTATTCACGGGATTCACGGGCGTGGCAGGGTGGGACAACGGGATTTTTAAGGGATTCACGTTTTTGGCAGTTAATGAGTTAATCACCAACTCAAAACCATTCTGATGAACATAATCATTGACAATTAGTTCCATCACTGCCATCAAAAACATAATTGGTGCCAGGGGCGTCACAAGGGGGGGAGGGGAGTGGGACTGAGTTACTAGGGCCCAAGGTGGAGGGGGCTTAATTATTTTATGGCTTTAGCTATTGAAAAATAGCCATGAAAATGTGTCATGAAAATGTGCGAAAATCTTTGAAAATATTTATTTTTTTAAGCAAACATTTGTAACTCAAACTAAAAATTTGATTCTGGGGGGTCCCTGGAACTAAATATTTTGAGATGGGGGTCCGTGGCCAAATACATATCATTTTGGGGGTCCTTGACATAAAAAAGTTTGAGCACCACTGACATAGAAACATAGGTTTTTCAAAAAAACCTTAGAAGGCGTGGCACTCAATAATGCGTTCCCAGTCTAAATGGGTTAAACCCCCTCCCCCTATGAAGAACATTCATGGGGGGCCCGCAGTGAATCCTTGTACCCAGGGCCCAGAATGTGGTGCGACACCCCTGATTGGCGCTAATGTCATCATCATTACAGTCCATATTCTAAACAGAGGGAAACAGTGTCGAAGCCGCAGTCGTCCACTCACGGCCCAACACTTTAGTGATCTGTGAATATCACGTCCCCCGATACAACAGAAGTCCACGTGGCCAGACTGGGCTGGTCTGGGCCAGACTGAGGTCGTTTGTCACACGCTGGGGGAGTAATAGACCGTTTGTCAGCCTTCTGATTGGTCCCTGAGACTCCCTGACTGGCCAACCAGAAAAAAACATTCACTTTTTGCTATCGGGGGTGGAGTTTGTGCAGTGGAGAATGTTGCTTCAGCCTTTCAAAAACTGTCCGCAGTGCGCGACACGGAGATCGGCCGGTACGGTGATAGCGACGGCAAGCGTCAAGCGATCTCGCTCATCATAACGAATAAGCTTCAACAAACTAGTTCACATGTACCTTATCAATGGTCGAAGAGTCACGATTGGGTACATATAATTTAAATGGGCAGAATTACGAAAAGCCAGCCTATTATGTGAGGAGAAACATTCTCTCTGTCCTCTTCCTAGTACCCAAGATGCAATGCGCTTCTCTTTCTATCTCTGATCCAGAGGATTAAACTAATTAAAACATTTATTTTTCGGGGGAAAACTACTGTTTTGCTATGTAATTACTGTACCTTTTTCTTCCCTTTTTATTAATATCACGTAGATGTGTTTTTTGTGGTACTTTATATAGCTGTAATGAGGCTATGAAGGGAAAAAAAATCGCATCCACTACCACTATAAAAGAATCTGCAAAGAGGATTCTGTCCCACTGGGATTAAACAAATTAAAACATATATTTTCGGGTAAATCCCCTGTTTTGCAATGTAACTACTGTACCTTTGTCTTCCCTTTTTATTAATATCACCTAGGTGTTTTTCCTTTGGTACTTTATATAGCTGTAATGAGGCTTTGAAGGGAAAAAAAATCCCATCCACCTCCACTATAAAAACAATCTGCCCAGGGTTAATGTCCCATCATAGTAACAGGGCAGAATGGGGCGGGATTTGCAAAAGGGTTTATTCCCCTCCTTTCATATAGAAACATTTGACATTCGGCGGAGGAGAATAACAGAGGGAAATCGATGCCGCATAGTCCAAGCTTTCAGACCAAAGTTAAAGCCATTTAGACCGTGTACGCATCATTGCATATTATTATTTTATAGTGCTTTAACTATTGAAAAATAGCAGATATACAAGCTCACAGCGCGGCACCGCGCTGCGAGCTTGTAGATCTGCTTGTAGATATGCTATTTTTTCTGATTTTGTTTTCTTAAAAAAAAATATATATATATGTTTCTATGTCAGTGGTTCTCAATATTTTCATGTGAAGGACCCCCAAAATGATATGTATTTGGCCACGGACCCCCATCTCAAAATATTTAATTCCAGGGTCCCAGGGACCCCCAGAAGCAAAATTTGAGTTACAAACGTTCACTTTAAAAATACAATATATTCAAAGATTTGCACACATGTTCACGACTTTTTCAAAAATAGCAGATCTACAGCTGTGAGCTTGTATATCTGCTATTTTTCAATAGTTAAAGCATTCAATAATTCTAGGCCTAAATGGATTAAAAACCGCCTGAGAAATTGCAGAGAGGATGAGAGTAAAAAAAGAAAAAGAAAAACAAGACAGACACTCACTAACCCTCAATCTGGCTGGGGCAACTAGAAATGGCGTTTCTTGGGAAGGCTTCCAGAGAGTTGCAGTCAGAGCTGAATTATGCATTAGACATGACAAGTGGGGTACACTTTATTCCTTCTCCAGGGAGCGATGGCACTGTTTTAGTTACGGAGAACGATGTAATGTGGCAGATAGCGCTTAAGCTCTACTCCATCGTTAGTTACACCACTAACAGCAGTGGCACGCACACAAAGCAGCCAATCCACAAGCTCGCGTTGTCAGGTCACAACACTGTGAGCTGGTAGATGGGAAGTATAAGTCTCCCGTCATTAACTCTGCAAGAATGCTGCACTATTTGAGGCGTCTTTCTCCCAATTCTGACTACTGTAGTGTATACCCATTCTAATAGTATAGCAGGGGTGTAACGATAGTAACTGAATCGAAAAATCATTTTTAGTTTGCAAAGATCTACTATATCGATATGCAAAAGCATATATCGTACCGTTTTGGCTTTGTATCGTATTGGTATCGTTTAAAATGCAGATAATCGGTATCGAATCGTTTTGCAGTGCAAATAATAATATATAATAAGTATTTGTGCCTTGTATTTAGCAATTTTAAGAAGGAAAATGAAAAAAGAGGGGTTAAATTACTTTTCCATTCCATATCGCTACTCTTGGTCTATCGATAAAGGTGTGTAATCTCTGTGTTCATGTCAAGGTGCACGTTTGTCCATATGTGTTGAAATAGAATGTCCATGTGTTTGCTCGAGAATCACAGTATTTACTTATTTATATCCATAATAATAGATTTTTCCCTTTAAAAACATTATTACTAGCACTATTGACACGTTTCACACAGATTTAATTTCTTTGCTAAATGTTTACTATATCGATTTTAAATCATTGAATCGAATCGTATCGTATCGCCATGAATGAACCAACATCGCCCATGTATCGTATCGTCAACCATGTATCGTGATGCGTATCGTATCGTTGTTAAAATGTATCGTTACACCCCTATAGTATAACTCTTCTCCCTTTAACCTTGATGACAGCAAGGATGTTCTCTTCCGAATGAAGAGCCATTTAAGAGCCGGTTTCCCCCCGTCGTCCACGCCGCTCCCCATTTAGAAGGAGGGCCGTTTGCAAAGCAGCCGGTTTGACAGAACAGCTGCTCTCCAGACTGCATAGACACGGGGCCAGAGCGATGACTCCCAGAGCCAGTGTTTAAAACCCATTTAGACCTAGAATTATTTTATGCTTTAACTATTGAAAAATAGCAGATATACAAGCTCGCAGCGCGGCACCGAGTGCCGCGCTGCGAGCTTGTAGATCTGCTATTTTTGAAAAATCGTGAAAATTAGAATTTTGACCCGATTCTATAAGTGTCTTTTGAATCCTTCTTAAGGTTTTTGAAAAACCTATATTTCTATGTCAGCAATCTGGCCAGCCATCGTCAAAGAAAAGGTCCTTTTCACTTCAACTGTAGCTCAGTTAGTCTGTTCTTGAGAGACTACTATGTCAGTGGTGCTCAAACCTTTTCATGTGAAGGACCCCCAAAATGATATGTATTTGGCCACATACCCCATTACAAAATATCTAGTTCCAGGGACCCCCCAGAAGCAAAAATTGAGTTACAAACGTTCGCTTTGAAAATACATATATTCAAAGATTTGCACACATTTTCACGACTTTTTTCCAAAAATAGCAGATCTACAAGCTCGCAGCGCGGCACTCGGTGCCGCGCTGTGAGCTTGTATATCTGCTATTTTTCAATAGTTAAAGCAGTCAATAATTCTAGGGTTAGAGTTAGGCCTAAATGGTTTAAGTAGTGGAGCGACAAGCTGCCTGCGGTGCTGCTGCCTGACTATTAAACAAACACTATCACAGATCGGAGGTCTGCGAAGGAGCAGGGCAGAAGGGGGGGGGGGGGTGGGGGGGTAATAAAACTCACATGGAAACAGTGAGTCAGTGACAACGGAAAAATCAAACCTCGGTTCGAAGTGAAGCGGTGAATCTGAGTATAAAATTGTCTAGAGCAACAGAACTCTGAATTCTGAATGAATGAATGAGTTTATCTGGAGGGCCGGATTGTCATGTGAAGCTTGACCAATTCTCAAACTATGGTCTCATCCAGACCGGGACGGACACTACACACATATTCTGGACGTACGGGACAGATAAAACCTGTTCATTCTGGACTTAAATGACCATATATGGACATGGTGGACACACATGGGACACACATTTACGGACAGATAAATCCTGTTCATTCTGGACTGAAATGACCATATATGGACATGGGACACACACATTTACGGACAGATAAAACCTGTTCATTCTGGACTGAAATGACCATATATGGACATGGGGGACACACAAAGCACTCCTTGGAAGCGCTTTCACCGCTTCAAAAATGGGTGGGGGAGAGAGAGAGAGAGAGAGAGAGAGAGAGAGAGAGAGAGAGAGAGAGAGAGAGAGAGAGAGCTATAGCAGGGGTCTTCAATGTTTTCAGGCCAAGGACCCCTTAGTTAAGAAAGAGATGAAGCAGGGACCCCCACAACCTGTTCATAGATTCCATATAGTTTCATCGTTTGACAGCACAATCATCAGTGTATTTTGGATTCTTGAACCGTCAATACTTAATAAACCTGACCTTTCACTCTGTACTTAGTCTTCTCTTTTTTCCCCTCTAGCTCTTGTAGATCTGCTATTTTTGTCTAAAGTTCTCTGAATATGGACGCTAGGGTTGAAGTGGTTAATATAATTCAATTCAATGAAATTTTATTCGAGTGTCAAATCATAACAAGTTATCTCAAGACACTTTACAAAGCTAAAGAGCCGTGAGAGAGAGAGAGAGAGAGAGAGAGAGAGAGAGAGAGAGAGGAGGGGGAGGTAGAACAAAAAGTTTCTATCACACGAAGATTTGGAGGACCCCCTGTAGTAACTCTGAGGACCGACTAGGGGTCCCGGACCCCCTGTTGAAGACCCCTGAGCTAGAGGGTCGGTTAGACATGAAGAATTTTCCCTGACAGCCGATGGCGTAAGGGAAAACCTCTAGCGGTGATCACACACACACACACACACACACACACACACACACACACACACACACACACACACACACACACACACACACACACACACACACACACACACACACACACACACACACACACACACACACACACACACACACACACACACACACACACACACACACACACACACACACACACACACACACACACACACACACACACACCTGAAAAAGGGACACTTGACTCCCAGTGACAGCTCTAGTAATGGCACTTGTAAATCATCAGGGACTCTGCACTGCAGCCGGGCTGCTGCAGGGCTCTTTACCCATCATGCAACAGGTGTCGACTCAGGGTCACGGCTGGCTAGAGCAGGGGTTCTCAACCTGTGGGTCGGGACCCCCCAAATTATTTTGGGGGGTCTCCTCCAGATGATTAACGTGCAACGTTGTTTTCCCACTCAACAGTAAACAAACCAAAATTAAATTTAAGTGTATAGAGGGTATCTGCACTTTTCTAAGTGTTAATTTAAGGACTTGTAATACCTCTAAAATGACAAATTAAACATTGGTCAAATATTCTAGGCAGAAGTTGTGAAAATAGCCAATATACATGCTTACAACGCCTCACAACGTGAGGCGTTGTGAGCATGTAGATTGGCTATTTTCACAATAAAACCATGTTATACAAAATGTTAAAGCCTCAACTCTTAGTGCTCGTCAGGGTGGGGGATCCCCAGTTAAAATATGATTATTTTGGGGGTCGCGGCCTGAAAAGGTTGAGAACCACTGCTGGTCTAGAGCCCAGGAGTACAACACAAAAACTGGCCAGAAGGAAGGCCTCTGTTCATGTCATCTCCCCCTTCTTTACTGCCCCCGTAGCCTCCAATACCTGCAAGCTGAAGCTTAGTGGTAAATGAGCCGCAATAGATTACTATGTGGATACTGGATATCTCGATCTAAGTGTTGTTGATGAGGGCTTTCTTTTTGGCACAGACCAACAAACAGCACCACCACTGCATTGTGTGTGCGTGCGTGCGTGCATGTGTGCGTGCGCGCTTGTAGGGCTGTCACGATTATGACATTTTATATGACGATTAATTGTCACTCAAATAATTGCGATTAAGGATTTAATTGTGTTTTTGTCGTTGACCATCACATTTCTTTTTGGCTTGTAGGCTTTGAAGTTGCACATGGCAGATGTGATACATAACCTAAATATACAAAGAAATTAACATGACATTTGGCAACTTTATACTTTAAAAAGAACATTGATGGTGGAAATAGCCGATCTACGAGCCCACAACGTGTCACATCGCGACGCGTTGTGAGCTTGTAGATCTGCTATTTCCACTATTTTTGTAAATGGTTGAAAATATATGAACATTTTTCAACATGGAGCCGATTATGACAATTATGACAAAATAATTGCGATTAGACGATTATGTAATACTTGTGAGGACAGACCTGTGTGTGTGTGTGTGTGTGTGTGTGTGTGTGTGTGTGTGTGTGTGTGTGCGCGCGTGTGCGTGCGTGCGTGCGTGCATGTGTGCGTGTGTGAGAGAGAGAGAGAGAGCAGCAGACAGTGTCATACTGTCAGATATGTTGTGAAATGCGGGCGTGAGAGAGTGCACCGGACAACCAAGGGAAGGAAGGTCTGTGTCAGGACACATTTGATGCAGGGCGGCCCCGGAGAACCCCCTGACTCCTGAGATACAGACCTGCTGTGCTGGTCGATGGGGGAACTGCACACGCAGCGCACAAACACCGCAGATGAGACCAGCGAGGGACATGCAAAACACACTCACCTCACTCACCCAGGAGCATGAACATAATTAGTGTGGCTGTAGGGCAGGGTTCCCAATAGGCGGCCCGCGAGCCATTTGCGGCCCGCGGGGGGCTACTGTCTGGCCCCCACCAACCCCAGTAATAATGGTGGTATAAGAGCAGCAACAACACTAGCATATCGTCGTTGTCGTCTGGAAATCTCGTATCTCCAAATGTGTACGTTCTTTCGCAAAGCATACAAGGCCGTCGCACAAATGTAGTGAAAACAGCAGATCTACAAGCACACAACGCCTCGCACCGCGAGGCGTTGTGTGCTTGTAGATCGGCTGTTTTCACTAGTTTAAATAATTCTAAAAATTATGAATTCAAAACCAACGGTTTTGGACATACAAGATTTTCACCCGACAAAACGACGATATCTGAACTGTCGCTGGAGTAGCAGGAACGCCACCGTCGCCCCTGCAATGCTGTGGCCCTCGGCTTGGTACTCTAGACATGATTCGGCCCTGGGGGAAAACCAATTGGTGTAGGGGAACCAGACTACAGTACCATAGTACAGTGGTTCTCAACGTGTGGGCCGGGAGCCCAGGGGGTCCCCAAATGATTTTGATGAGCATGGGGCATTCGAGCCCCATGCTCGACATTCGTGCCTGGCCTAGCGGTCCAGGCACATATATACCACATGGTATGGTCTTGAATCCCGATCCCGACAGGCTTTGATACACGCCCCGTCTCCCTCCCAGTTTCCAGTCTACCTGCTGTACTATTAATAAAGGCAGAAACGCCCCCAAAACTCACAGTTACAGACCTGTAAAGAGTCTATTTGCCCTGCCAAAACCCATGTTGGCGGGCCGTGATCGATGGTGTCGTAATAGCTGATTTTACACTTGGTTGCGTGCTGAAAATAGCCGATCTACAAGCTCACAACTCGCCGCAGCTTTTATTGGCATGAACTACACAGCCAAACGTGTGGGTAGCGCCGACCCAAATTTAGCCAAAATGGCTTGCAATATCGTTCTGCTGGCATTTACTCTCGTTTTGGGCTTCCTTGACACTGAGCTTAAAATTAACAAAGTGTAAAAATGGCCAATATGTGTTGTTTTTTTCTTTTCCTTATTACTGTGAGAGAGTGCAATCATTCAGCAATGAACCAAGCAACAAAGGTGAACACCAAAAGAAGAGTATTGCATGCATGCCTGCCAGGCGATTTTGTAAATTTTTGGAGGGGCGCTACCCACACGTTTGGCTGTGTTGCTCATTCCACGAATGCCAGATCCTTACAAGCTGTACCTCGTTGTAAGGGGGACACATCAACGATAACAATGATATCAAACACAATACCATTTAGCATAATTAAAGGGGAGATATAATGGAGTGAATGTTGGCAAATTTTGGGTCGGCGCTACCCACAACGTTTGGCTGAATCCATTTTCCCATCTGACTTAAATGGGGAAAACGGTAAGACGAAATTCGCGTCACGGCAACCACACTTGCAATGTCCAATTTCATCTTTCTGTTTATAATGT